>NW_005187445.1:3277985-3306779 GCF_000239375.1 Pundamilia nyererei | reverse complement strand
CAGGACCCTCAAGCTCCCAGGCCTCTGGTAGAGGACCCGAGCTTGAAGGATAAACCGCCCGCAGGGGCATGCTGGGTGTTTTTTATATATATATATATATATATATACATACATACATATACACACATACACTGGTCTACATGCCCATATATAAAATACAACCTGAATCTGTTTGTTTAATTGTTTGTTTGTTGCCTGTGGTAGCACTTTCATAAAGGCACCATTTGTTGTGCTTAATTTCTGTTGTTTCAAATTCGGCACACATGAGGAATAGTAAACAGGATCATTAAAATTATTATTTATCACTGTTATCACTGTTGGCTAATTTGCAGTTTTGATTAGGCATTATTAATTTGTGTCTAAGTTTTTAAAACCTCACTGACT
Source organism: Pundamilia nyererei (assembly GCF_000239375.1). NCBI lineage: Eukaryota > Metazoa > Chordata > Actinopteri > Cichliformes > Cichlidae > Pundamilia > Pundamilia nyererei. Next base: position 3,306,395 of record NW_005187445.1, on the reverse strand, counting down.
GGAAGTACACTCATAAAGACTTGCAGGTGTTATTTAGAGCAAAGTGTTGTTTTGGCCTTAGACTTAAGGAGCTTTTAAATTTGGGGATTTTTCAAGTGGAAAAAAAAATAGCCTGAGGCTCACGGGGTTGACTGTGTGACAGATTGAGGAATGAATGAGTTGTGGAACTCTAAACCTTGCAGATTGCAAAAGCAAGCAGAAAACGCAAAAGAGTTAACTCTCGAATTTAGATGAGAGTTAAAACACATGCTGTGAAGCTTAGATGGAGTCTTAGACTTTTAGCACAGATGCCCCTCGATGTGGGATATTTTTGTCTGCTTTATGTTTTGCATAACTTCTAACAGATTAGTCGATGGGCCTTCATTTGTCTTGGACTCGGACAAGCAATAAAATGTATATGAATGCCAGTAAACTAGCGAGGGAACCAGAGACAGGCAGACTGTTGGAAAGAAAAAAAAAGAAAACGGATAAAATAGTGAATAAGGACTGATGATGAAGACTGGTCAGGGAAATGTATCTGCTCACAAGCCATTCATTTCCAATCCCCCATCCTTCGCATCTGCTCAATCTTCCTCTATTACAGGCCAGATGTATTCCCCAGTGTGTGCAGCACCGGTGTCATTTCCATTCGACACTTTGCTCTTAGCTTCGGTGCCACTGGAAAATGACAAAACTGGAACCACAGCAGAACTTTCTGTTCCACACACCACAGGCAGAAAATTGCCCTCTTTTCACTCTTCTTGCTCCATTTCATCCAGTTGTAGCAGGGCTGCAGTATATGCTTATTCATTTACTGAGATCCATGCCAGACCGTGTCACTTCTTTTCTGCACATATATACAATTGTGCAATTCCTTCTGAATGCATAAGAAATGTAGAAATAATGAGGGACCGTGGTGTGCATTTCTTTTTAAATGTATGTAAATCAGCTTGTCTCTGTGTGATTGACATCTAATGCAAGCTGTGTTTTTGCTTTGAATGTAAATGATTTGTGGCAGACAAGGATTACAAATTATTCGCTGACTTTATTTAAACGTCTCTAATCCCACTTAATTACGTACTGGCTTCCACACTGACTGCTATCCTCGAGTTGTTTACTTAAGTCTAGTTTATTCAGATATGGCTCCTGCCATCCCATCACACCCCCACAAATAAACCAAGCAACCACCTTCGGAAATACTTTCTCCTGCTATCTCTTTCATGCAAGTGCTACTATTTATGGGCTTTGTCTCTCTCTGACTGGATTTGTGTGCATGTGTGTATAGTTGTGTGTCTGTGCACGTCATTTTATGCCTGTGTGCACAGTGAGTCTATATATATAAGCCATTATGTAGAGTGCAAATGAGAGAGTATTATAACCTGAGTGTCACCTTACTTGGAAATTTCGAAATGAACTGCAGCTTTTTTTTTTAAAGAAAGAGGGAAACATTTACAGAAAACATGTCAACTTCCACTGAGTCCTGCACTGAGTCTGAAAGTAACTTAATTACTACAAATCATTTTGCAAAAGGCCTAAGCTGCATAATTTATCAATATCTCTTTGCTGTTCATGTGACATAAACCTGGGCTAGGGGGTTTTATCAAGTTTTAATATAGCCACTATTAGCCACAATAGCTGCTGGCCTGATCAATGGATTGCAAAATAATTCCAATATTTGTAGTTTAAAGTGTATTTGTATTTGTTAGAAAATATATTTGCTCATTTTTTACACATTTAAAACATTTGAAGGGGAAAATAATCTCCTCCTAAAATGTCACTGATGAAATGTCACCAAAACAACCTTTGCACAACAAATGTCTATGATTCATGATCTCTATGGGAGGTCCTTGCTTCTGTCAGGAGCTCATGACAGTGTGTAGTAAAAGACAAACTAAAGTAAAGTTTATTTTAGACCACTGTAATCATCAAAACACCAAATTAGTGACTATAGTTATAGTAGAAAAATACATTTCCTCCAGTACAGTCCACAAACTTGTACAAGTTGCGCTGAAGCTGTTGTGGTGTAAGATGGTGGTGCAAAAACATTTTTTCCTTTAACCTGTCCTTAAATACTCTCTAGACTGATCCTGGCTTATCTTAGTCAGTACCATAAACCACGGAAACATTATAGTTTCATTCATTCTTTCTAATGCTGCCAATTATACGTGTCAGTCTTTCAAGTTCAAAGTCATTTTCTCCTTTTCACTTTCCCTGTTGTGATTTCACAAATGTTTCATCCTGCACTACAGCATTTCTCTAGTAGGAATTAAAATACTTTGTGACGCTGCAGGACACTTGCAAAGTTTTGAGATGCTGTAGGTGACAACTGTGACCCACTGTTCTCCTGACAGTATCACTCAGTAAGGCCTTTTAACCCCCTCTTGGACCCTCCACCAGTATACATGTATCATCATCAGTGCTGCCAAGGATAGCATGTTTCATCATCACACTGGCATTCTCTCTACCCTGGGACAGAATTCAAACATGTTGTCCAGACTTTCCATTGTACTCACAAAAAATAAATAAATAAAAACATGTTAAAAATCTATATCTCAAGAAACATCTAAACCTGACTCCTTGTGTACCCCCTCAAATCAAATAACATCCTGCTGCACTAAGCCCAAAGGACCTTAGGACCTTGCTCCAGCTGTGGAACAAATTAACTGACCGCCTGGAGGAGACGTTAGTTCATAATCATTTTAAAAATCTATACATACAGAATCCTTTTGCTATGAAAATATTGAACTTGGGGATAACTGGAGCATCACAATGGTGAAAAAAGGGTGAAAACCATTCACTACTCCCGTGTGTAGTAGCATCACATTTTAGCTAACATATAATTGGCAACCAGGAACAAAAATCAACAAGGCTTCAAAGAAGACAGAGAGAAAGTGACATTTCTGAGTAACTAGAAACCAAAGATTTCCAGAAACACAAACCACCAGGGAGAAAACTGCAGAAAAAAGGAGATTTTTTAGGCTTCAAAATTCTTAACAGACGTCACCAAAAATGATGCAGCTATCTGGCAAATTAGAGCTGTGTTGTGGATTCATTATTGTATTACATTTATGCATATTTTTATATTCATCAAATCATTTGCAACCCCCTCATGCTCTATAGATGGTGTGATTATCATCATTAAAGGGCACAACTCCAATTATGACAGAAAGGTGATCAGTCAGATCAACTTTAAAAAGATATGTAGTACATGAACCATCAGCCTCCACTTCAAATGCATCCTAAGCAGTTTCCAGTCCTGGGCGTTTTTTCCTTGTATTGTTGCAAGTTAGGAATGATAACATCTTCTGGCTGTGCCTAAATGGCAAAGTTGAGCTGCAGTTGATCAGTCTAACCTTTTGCTCTATGTGGAACATGTGTGTTAAGCAAAGCGCTTCAGTTCTGCATTTTCATCATGCACTCCATGCTCTGCTGTGCTCCCTGCACTAGAAAAAAATACCAACAGAGAATATTAACTAAACAAGATCATTTCTAAAATAGTTATGATCTTACTGTAAGAAAACATCTGAAATTCATGATAAATGATGAAACCTGGATGTCAGTATTTCAGAAAAAGTTCACATCCCAATCTGGGGCTGCATCTGAAGTGCATCACATGTTGTTGCATTACACTTCTGCAAAGCTATTTTTAACTGAAGTATTGCCACCCTCTGATGATGTACATCTTGCTGCTGGTGAGCTCACCTGGAGCTATGGGGTCTTATCTGCCTCTGCTCCGATTTAAACCCACAAAAGTGAGAGTGCTGCTCAGAAGTGCCTCGGCAAAGCGTGCAGTTTTGAGTTACGGGTAGGTCGGTAATGGAAACTCAGCCTTCAGGTTATATGAGTTTTCTCATCAAACCAGAGAGCATGGTAATATGGTTGGTACAGACAAACCTTGAAGGGTTGTGGTGACTGTGGAGAATCAGGGTGTGGGTGCTCAGGTCACTTAAGGTTTGAGATGATGATGTAAGCAGTGAGAGAAAACATTATGCTGCGGGATGAAGCCTGGTATTGCTGAGTCCTGAGTGGACGGCTGAAAAAGCAAGTCAGGAGGTGATGTGTTGGATGTTTTCGTGTGAATTAGGTGTTGTAGATTTTCCAATTTCCTTTTAGAAGAATGTTGTTTTGAGAAATACTCAGCACGATGTGTTCTGTAAACGCATTCTTTTAAAAATGGAATTCTTACAAAGAGCGGAAATTCTAAACAATCGCATAGCAAGAATATTGTGGAAATGGGCTTGAAGCACATCATGGCAAAAATGCGATAGTACTCAGCAGACTGTTCGTTACTGCAGCACAAGTAAAGTTTCTTAAAAAGGTGGTCATTTCTCGGTCTATGTGAAATATATCTTGAATATCTTTTTTAAAGTCTGTATCATTACAGGCCATTTTCTCCTTTAACCAACAACATTCGGTTTAATGTGGCAAAGAGACACTTTGAGTGATCTGAAAAAGGAGTTCAGAGAAAAACGACTGCAGCCTCACCAAGTGTATCAGCCAGCCAAGCGTTGATAGCATTATCAGAACACTCCACAGAGAGCCAAACAGCCAAACTTTTCACATCAATGTGCTGCTTCTGTTGTTTTTGTGTGCAGCTGAGAGACAGAAAGTGTGTATGTGTCTGTGTAGAAGAGCGCGAGAGACAGAGATAGATACTCTATAATGAGTTTCCATAAAGCACTCAGTGTGCTATCATTGTCGTGATTTTATGAATTCATCATAAAAGAGTGAGTAAATGTCACAGTTGAAGGTAATGGAATGGGATGCTGGGTCGAAAATGAAAGGCAGAAGAGTAAGAGAACAAAAGGGGGGGTGGGGCGGGGGAGGAAATTGTGGGGACTCCTGTGATGATTCGGCTGATAACAAAAGCCACGACTGCTGTTGCTCGTGTGTGCTGTCTTTACCCGGGGAGATGTGGGGGAGGGGGGGTTCACTGGGCGAGAGCTGGCCATGTCTCTAAATAAAACACGACATTGATTTATGAGTGTGAGCCTGCTACGAGTGTAGCAGGACTCTGCAATCACCCGCACAAGTGCGCACACACAAATACACACACGCAAAATCACAGTGCAGTTAAACCACTGAGTACAGTCTTGCACTGTACATCTCAGCAATTCTACTTTGCTTCCAACAGAGCACAGCTTTCGGCACTGCTCTTTTTTTTTTTTTTCTAAGAAAGGAAAAAGAAACTTTTTAGGTATTATTCATTCCACAGCTACTTTTCTTTGAGACACCATAATGCGCTCTTCAGCCTTCATCATCACAATGAAAAGGACTTCAAAGCGGGGAAATTAATTAATTAATGAAAACCAATCACTGTGCATTTGAGTTTGGAAATGAAAGTCGCTGGCCTGTTTGTGTAAAATGATTGATATGGTGGCGTTTCGGGCCCATCACAATGAAGTTTGAACACAGAAGTGGCGAGCTACTTCCGTGCCAAGCTGACGGCAAACAAACGCTGCAAAAGCAATAAATTCTCCCTTGAAGTGCCTGTTTGTAAAGTTGTGAATCTTTGATGCCATATTAAAACTACTGCTGTTATCTGGCTGTGCTGCTTGGTGATATGCGTTTGTATCATTTATGTGTCCTTTTAAAAAAGCACACCCAAGGATGACAAGGTTTTACCAATCGAATGTATAATGTGTATAAATAAAAATGAGCAGGAACCACAAGGGTACAGCAAATATAACCAAAAGTTATAAACTGTAAACTTAAAGTTTAGGCTGTAGGTCATGAATGCTCCAAGGAGAGAAACAATGGTCAAATTGGGCTTCAGAACAGGTTTAAATTAGTTGAAGCAAGAAAACTAAAGAGAAGAATGTTGCACTAAATGTTTGATTGAATCACAAAAAGCTGATGATCAAGCAGTGAAAGTTACATGGTGTCCCATTTACCTCCATGGTGAATAAACAGCTGGCAAGTTAAGCTTTAATCGTGTCATTTTGGTTTTAATTCAAATCCTGTTAATGTCAAGTTCACCTTTGCTCAGTTTTGTCCTGCTGCACTGCACTTGGCATAAAATATTCTCTCATATTTCAGATATTTATCCCATTACCAGACAACACTGGCTAAATTAGTATAAATGCCAAAATATAAACACCTTAATTAGAATAAACAGGACCAAACCAATGAAGGGTGGAATAAAACTTTTCATAATCCGATAAGAATAATTGCAAATGATTTAATCTGATTATTGTCTGGAGGTGTTCTTTCTTTGCATGATCTCATTATTGCATCTGGGAGGGTAAATGTCACCCCTCTTTCTACAAAAACACTGAAATTGTTCTCCGCTGTGAGTTTGTGTTTAATAAAAACTCTCAAACAATTAAGTGCAACACATTAACGGTAACTGCTGTGCTGAACAACAGATACTCTTCTTCTGGGAGCTGATCAAAAACAAGCAACAGAGAAAAGACGTCCACCTGGGAGGATGAGTTCATGACGTATATTGAACTTTTGCACCTGATGGTAAAAGTGTGGCCGCATGCAAACTCCAGTCCCAGCTGATCCAAACGCTTTAATCTGAATGACTTCAATCTGGATGAAAGGACCAGGTGTACAAGTATTTTCAGTATCTTTAGGATACTGTATTAATATAACAATGTACCATTTTTTTATTATTTAAACATCCTGAACTAATGTAGCACATAACAAGCTGAAACAGCAGAGGTTTGTGCAGTCGTTCCACTCTGTCGGCCTTGCTTGAATGCAGCATCAGGTCCAAATAAACTGGAACAGTTTGCCAGCAGCTGAGGAGTAATCAGGACAATGAGAGGCAGCTGAGTGAAGTCAATCAAGGAAGATTTAGTACCTGTAATGGGATGTAGAGGACTCGGCCATGACAGAAATGACACCTTTTTAAGTTTGTTTGAACTTCAGTCTGCTTGTAATGTGCTCTAATGTCATCCTGAAGCGGAACCAATTTAAAGAAAAGCAACTCCTTTTAAGAAGTATTTTTAGATTAATGATGTATGATTACTCTTTGTAATTTCTATACCCAGCAGTACTTTGAAAAGCTCACTCCACGATCCGTTAAATTAACCAAAGACCTTTTAAATGAAGCAAATCAAAGAGCGAGCTAACAATTAATATAGCTCTGAGAATAGCACCAGCTGAGCTGACACAAAATCCCAGGCATGGTAAAGAGAAGTGGACCACTTCAACTTGAAAACTTTTCAGAAGAAAACTGAACATGGGAGCTTTATTGCCGTGTAATTAGTGGACAATGTACAAGCTTGATAATGACTGGAAGGGTTCCTGTAGTTTCACGAGGATGTGAAGTAAAGACTTTTCAGGGAAAGTATTTTATATTTTTGTATCTCTTTTGATTCCAGTTTAGGTTTTGTTGTTGAATTCTCAGAGCTTGTCTGCTCACATCTATCAGTAGCACATACATGCTGTTCAGTGCCATTGCACAGTGTGTATTTATGACTTTTTTGATCCTTTGATAAGACGCAACAAAAGAAAACACAATCCCAAAACGAATGTAAGGTGTTTGATTCTCCAGCCTTTGTTTAAAAAAGGGGGGGAAAGAAATGTGGCTTAGATAGATGTGAGGTAAGAAAATGCAAAATAGTTGAGCTGACAATCAGCGTGAACATTATGGAAAATTAGCTGGTGCTGTAAGAAGGTTGCTCTGTTCTTTTATTGTTCTGAAGCCTGGAAAAATAATTGTGCTTTTACTCTTTTTTCCAGCTCCTTGATTTTTATTTTTTATTTTGGTTGAAGGTTGAATCTATGTATCTCCACTTCCGTGCGTTTTAACGAATATTATCTCTCCATGCAACGTTTATCACAATTTATTCATACTTAACAGCAACCGCACTTCTAAAATGGCATCCATTAATGTGTGATATTTCAAAGCCACATCCAACAAAGGCTGCTATTATCCAGCCTTTTTCTCTCTTTTTTTCTTTTTTGTCCTTTTTTTTTTTTTTTTTGATGGAAGAACTTTGAGGGATTCGCAGCAGAAAACAATGGGACAGTAGAACGAAAGGTCTACACAGCTGCGGACAGACAAAATGAATAGACCTGGAAAAAGTCACCAGCATCACCTTTGTACCTGAGCCTCCCACTGCTACTTCACTTCAGATAAATCAAAATGCAGTCATTTTCTGTTTCCCAGTTCTAACCACGACTCTATCTACACATTTCACATCATATTTTTCTCTTAAATGAAACATCATCACTTGCAAATTAGCAGATAGCACGGCAGGTATCATAAGAAATCACTTGGTAGCTTTTGTCACGACTGATTCTCAGCGAGAGATATTCCAACTGAAAGATATTTAAAGGAGCTTGAGTTGTTTACCTAACCTCCGCACAAAAACTAGAAACACAGGGTTACGCAAGGTGACGCTAAGCTTGACACCTTTGGTGACATTTGTTTGGTCATAAAATCAGACATTTCTGTTTTATCTTCAAGAACACTTTTAGACAGTAAACAAGTCAGTCCCACGGGCAGCTCTAAGACGTCGACCTTATACGTATGGACAAAAGAAGCTTTAACAAAGAAACTGAGACCTATCATGTGACAGACTTTCCTTTTTTTCACAGAAGTATAGCTGCAAGGTGAAAATTTTTACAGAGAAAGTGCTTTTTTTTACTCTGATATCCAGTTTTTTGTGGTAAAATAGCAGATGTTAATCAATATTTTTAAAACTTACACTGAACTTTTTTGTAATGATTTTCTACCCATTTTTTCATCCTCTTTCTGTATCCTGTGGGTATCATATAGGGTAGAAGTGGAGTCATGCACATCAAGAAAAGTAAGCATCCACATTATTGCCTCCTGTGATTTTACTCAGATCCCAGTTTTTTTCTCCTTGTTGACTTTGTATGTCCTGTTTTTAAACCTATATATTAGTTACATATATCAGTGCTTCATTTCATAACTTGGTTCTCAGTTTTTTAAACTACATTTGCTATGGCAACAAAGTTACAAAGAGAAAGAAACTCTGAAACTGCACAAAAATTCTCTTTCCCTTCAGTTTTTTGGGTTAATCTGTTCTTTGGCGAACTAAGCTTTATTTAGTTAAAACACTTAATGCGCATTTCGTGTGACTCATGTTGAGTGTGAGAACTGCAACACTGGCATCTCTCCTTCTTTCAAGTGATGTAGTTTTGCTATGCATATTTAAATAGTGGAAGCTTGTGAAAGATGTTCTTATACCAGAACCAAAAATGATAAACAGAAGGATCTTGTATGTTGTCAGAATGTGTGCTGCAGCAAGTGTGATTTTTAAAGTTTCATGAGAAAGGCGAGGGTTTAAATCTTCCTGCCTGAATATTGGATCAGACAAGCATAAGTAACAATCACTAAGGGAAAAACAGAAAAATCGTAATGTGTCAAAATCAACAAGTTCATCCTTTTTACATAATCTCTTGGTTGCACCAGTAAACACAATATACCACTTATAGACCATTTCAGCAGGTTCAGTGCATCCTCTGACTCAGGCTACAGCAGAAATCAGTCATTTGAACATGATGCTTATTCACAGCTCTTTGATGCCAACATTGCTCTGTCATGCAAAGTGGTGCCATCCTCCATGAAGTATTCAGAATCTGTTGGTGTACTGTCAAAATCAGGGGAATAAACCTGTGTTCAATCATGCAAAAACTTCTTAAAATGGAAATTAATAGAGGGCCTAAAGGTGGGAGAGAATGCAGAAATATACAAGATGCAATAAAACATGCATAAATCGCCTTTGCCCCTTGACTCGCAAAATTGAATATGGAAAATGCATTTGCATGTTTTGGGCACTGGCAAAAACTGCAGGCCCGGAAAGATGAGCTGACTGTTCTGTCTTAAAGTGTGGGCAGAGTTTATGTATGAGGATACATATAGTAGTTTTATTATTTGTCTATATGCCACAAACACCACCTCTCACACCACCTCCTCTGTGTTCGTCTCCTTGTTTCCTGTGCACCTACTCGCATTTGAGTGACGCTCTGAAGGTTCACTGAAGATCACATCTGAAAGCGAAGACACTGGTGCATACACCATCAAGCTGCTGCATGTGTGTGGAGATGTGGCATTTGAAAAAAGATGAGCGTGCATGTTTAAAAAAAGACAAGGTGGAGGATGTGGGGGATGCAGGGGAGGGGCAGCCGAGCGACAAAAGTACGCCAGCGTACCGCACACCGACAAAGTGCCTTGCGCCTGCCTGCTGCCTGGTGTGGGGAAGGGAGATGCGACCTGTCAGTATGAGGGGGCTGGCTGAATGACTTCACATCACCCTTTCAGCTCCAGCAACTTCCCATTTATATTGTAATGCAAATCCACGGCCTGTCCCAGATGGTGCTTTTCCAGCATCGTGGGTGCATAGAAATATGATTATTTATCCCAAGCACTTCTCAAGTCTTTAATGCACCCTCCTCCGTCTGTTTCTATCCCTTCTTTCTTCTGGCAGCAGTTTAAAGTCTGTGCAGTGTAATGTGTCTCTCCCTAATGGCAAAGGAGAAAAAGAATGGATGATAAATTTGCTGAGAATTTGACAAGGGACTACCTAAGAGATTACAGAAAAGCTGGAGAGAAACAAACCTGAGTGCATAGGTCTAAGGAAGGAAAAGGGAAAAAAAATCTCAGGTAGATCATTTTCTTGGCTGAGCATTAGGGTGAGAGGCATACGCGGTAATTCTCGTGACTCAAAAGGCTTTTAATCACCACCGCTGAACAAAATATAGCCCACAAGCCCACATCAGTGCTGAACATCATATTGCTGAAAGCACATTCAGAATTTTCCCTGAATCAATTTGCCCATCTCTGCCTGTGTGGCACATGGAGGCAGGCTTAATGTTTCCCGCTTACACCGGCTCATGCTTTGCTTTTGTACCATCAGTAGCATCTACTAAACAACTTATAGATTTCACTGGATTAAACTTTAATGAAGTGTTAAATAAGCAGTAGATTTAAAAAAAAAAACATTATAATGGATCTATTTTACAGATATTAGATACAGATAAGGACAATGGAAGTGGAAGGCAAATAATATCGACCCATACTCGGAGTTTTGATTATCCTGCTTTTGCAAATATTTTTTTATCCCACCTAAAAGTCAATTTTCAGACTGCTTTGACAGCGCTTTGTAGTCATTCTTGATGGGATCATCTGTGTGAGGTCATGCACAATAGCATAAACAGCATAGCTGTGTGAGGTTAGCACATCCTGAGGGAATGTGTGTGCTGAAATCAACTGTGTACTATAAGTCGCTCTGTTATACTGTCAGCATTTCTATACTTTCATCATAACACCTTCAACAGATCTGCCGCCTGCCTCAGAAGCATTTAGGTAGCACTTGACACCTCCTATGCAGAGTAATTAAAATCACGCTCTAGTGTCAGAACAACTCATCCTACCCCCCCTCACCTCATTATACCATATGTTCTGACGAGTATTTGTACCTCTAACATCAGTTGCCTTGACACTAAGTTTGAGTGAAGCGAGGAAAAGCGTCACTCAATTATGAACATTACTTGAAGATGATGGCTAACGACAAAACAAGGTGCCTACAAACGTACAGAAGCATGAATCTCAACTATATCCGTTTTAAAAAGGAACGAATATAATTTTGTCAGTTTTTGCCGATGGCTTAAAGGGCGGCGCTGTCTGTGGGGGTGTAACACAAAGCCACTGTCTGTATCCATGTATGCCACAAATATATCTGCTTGTGTATGTGTTCCGATTATACCTGAAGTGAGTTATTTTTTTTTTGAATTGTTCGAGCATAAAAAGGGGCCTAATTCAAAGCAGGGGCAAGTGCTGTGTCTACACATAAAAGACAAAGAACCAGTTTTACATTTTGTCCTCAGGCACTTCATTACCAGCACCATATCACAAAAACACATAATTTGTTCTCATTTCTTTAGTTGAATCTATGAAAAATGCCAATCATGACACAGTTTGACAGTCATAGAGTAGAATTTTTGTATCAACAAGCAGCTGTTAGCTGAAAACTTGGCTTATCTAGGCATGGTGTGCAGTGTGGCCATACGAATGTTTGAGGGGACTGGACAAGCGGCAAAAGACGAATTTGCAGGTCTAAAAATCTATCTACAATAGATCAATAGTATCTGAAAGCCAAATCCTTAAGAAATAGGAGGCAAAATCCAGCAAAGACCTAATGCAGGACTTGAGAGGTTGATCCATTTACTGTTCACTGAACCCTCATCACACTTTGTCTCAATGGAAAGCAAATGTGGAGAAAAGGCTAAGGTATGTCAAATGACATAAGAGTATCAATATGCAACACCCTCATTTTTCAGCATGACATATAATGTGGATTTTAAAAAATACATGCATCGTGGAACATTGTCAGTTATGGATTGGCCTCCCCGGACCCTGGACCTCAACGTTATTGAAGTAGTGCTGACAAAGAATGGAACAAAAGACAGCCAACATGCAAAGAAGATCTTTTAATGTCTCAGAGGAAGACTAGAGAATAATTTCTGTAAAGAAATTACATGAAAGCTTCCCTAGGAGAGTTCAAGCTTTGCTGAAGAATAAAAGCGATCATGACTTCCAAGCTTGTTGTCAATAAATGCCAATAAATTAATAAATCACTTTACCAATTTATCATTTTTCAAACAAAATATAAAGAAGTGAGGCATGACTTTGTAACCACAGTACAGTTTGTAAAGGCTTACAAAAAAGCACATTTGAGGGGAATTTTAAGCAAAGAGAAACTTTCCCAAACTTCCAAGAGTTTGCGTTTCAGGCTTGGGGTGTATTAAAATGATAATCAAATGATGTGTGTTTCTGCACATTACACATGCACTTTATGAATACAGCTTGTTAAACAAGCTTACCTGTTAACTTAGAAGTGCATCCTCTCTGAAAATAAAAAAAATGGTGGCAGTGGTCAAGCTGACTATGTCTATCCTTTATAAACAGTCTATGCTTTTGGTCTCAAACTTGAAACTTCATCACTTCCTACTGTCAGCTCAGACAGGGTGCAGGCTTCAACATCATATCATAACGTAAAAAAACACAAATCCAAAGCTATTTTCCATTGCACAACAAATCCAGCTTTAGTGAGGATGAACCTCACAAAATGTCTAAATATTACACATAAACCACCTCGGTGTTATTCGCCTGTGGTCTGTTTGTTTATTTTATGGCGAATCATGGAAAGTCATGGTCCTTTCATGCTTCTGCACAGAGCACATTATCTGCTCATATCCAATAAATTCGCATTTGTTTACATTCCTAGTACTGCGGTTTTCAAATGATTGTTGCTGAAACATCTGAGATGACCCCAACATGATGGAGGGAAAACTTCAATTTAAAAAAGAATCCATAGCAAAACAATATCCCGATAAGTAAGGGATATCCACAAACACCATCAACAGTTTTCTTTGTGGTAGATTCGAGCGGGAAGTATCTATAACTGTAACTATACTTTATTTATATGGAAACAACCTCAAATAAGCTTTATGAATAACATATTAGAGCTGCTTCAGCATTTACCATATGAACTATATGAGTGATAACAGCTTGTTATTCACATGCGAGCATACAGTACAGCAAACATGTGGACACTAGAGAGATTTTTTTTAAACATCTACATGCAGATGGGTAATTTCCATAATATGCATGCCTTTATTTTTGTCAAGTTTTCCAAATAGAGTAAATTAAAGGCAATCTAACTTTGAGCAAATGTAAATGGCTTAATGGAGCTATCCCCTGTAATTGCTCCACTCAGTCAAGCATTCATTAAGTGCTGGGGAGGTTGGCTACCCTGTACTTTTTATAAACAAGTACGACGAATTTTCTCCTTGAGCAACTTTCACTTCAGATTTTCACCAATTTTACTTCTCAGATCTTTTCTAAGAGCCATAGAATGATAATATATGGAAGGATTCATTCTTATAAACAGGTCTTTGAAATGCATATGAAATTTTTTTACATGCTTCCTCACTGAATGTCAACATAGATTTTATATATACTGTTTTTACTGCCTGTGGACGGCTGTGTTCAGACCAGCTTCATGTTGCGACGTATAGATAATACAGCAATTTTCTTAAGTCAAGTTAAGTGTGTCATTTAAAATATGTAAAATATGTAATTAACTTTTCATGTTTATGGTATGTGGAGTATTGACACCCTAATAGCATCCATCCATGTGTGGGTCTGGGTCATGCAGGCAGCAGACAAACTAGGGAAACCTACACCTCCCGCTCCCAGACCACCTACTTGAGTTCATTCAGGGAGGATACTGGAGGTAACACATCCCCAGAATACCCCATCTAGGAGGGCTCCTTACTAGATGCCTGACCCATCTCAACTAGCTCCTTTTGATGTGGATGAGTAGCAGCTTTACTTTGGGCCCTCCTGATTGACCAGCCTCGTCATCCTATCTCTAAGGGAGAGCCCACCCAATCATTAGTGAATTCCCACCTTCTCTAGTGGAGGGGTTTGTTTGCCCTAGTGATTCCAGGAGCTGTGTGGACTTCCAAGGCAAACTGATGAGGGGCCAGATTTTACAGCTTGAGAAATAACAGCATGCTGTTTATATGCAATTTCATGATGTCACTGTTCTGACCCTTTAGGAGACTTAGTGGGAGTTAACAGGAGAAGTACCATAAGAACTAATGCTGGTATGTTGGTAATAGTGTCAGACACATTGTTGTTTTGTCTGTGCAATATGCATTACAAATAAACCTTACTTAATTTTACTGTCCAGAAAATGTATACCAGCTCATACCGCTAGTTCTCTTAGAGGCGGTTAGGTGGATGTTGCTTTATTGAACTTAGCTGGAACTGGCGTCACACAGATATTCAAGCAAGGTTGTGATGCACTTCAGTATGTACCACTCATCCCAGAGAAGCCAAACTAACGGTCACAATAACCTAATGTCATCGGATGTGTTGTGAATCATTTCATCACTTCTAAAAGCACAAGCAATCAAATCCATTTCGGCCCCTTTTCACATCCCTGAATACAATAAAAACTGCAGAGCAAACACTGCAGACTGCTCCAACTGAAATTACAAGCTCTCCATCCGATTAGTTCTCTTTTTTAACTTTCTAAAACAATTGCTTGTTTACTGCAAGAGCCAAGATGACAGCATCTTTATTCAATGATCCAGCCATCAGGAAATTATTGTGTTCATCGTGTCTGGCCTCTTGTCATTTCACATCACTCAGCAAACAGTTTACCTGCCCACACAAAGAAAAGCATTTGGCCAAAAGCCTGAATGGTCCCCATAGTTTGATGTCATTCACCATCTGTGCTGAAGGCAGAACCTCACTACAGCCTTATAGTGAAGAGACAATGAAAGAGGTGAACCTGGGAGGTTAATGTATACTAATACTTTACACTACACCATCAGAAAGGAACATTGGATAAAAAGGACAAAATTAATGGGGCGGTTTTTTTTCTGTAGGTAGCAATAGACAAGCCTTTTAAACCATAAATAATTTTTGGTTAAATAGTTTTGAAAGAAAAGGGGTCTTCAACTTCAGAGCAAGTTACAGAAAACAATACTTTTATATCTAGCCAGCAACTTTGGATTGTGTCAGCTGATTGATGCTTCTTTTCCACATTACTCAACATTTTCAGCTAATTAATGTTTAAAATGTAAAATGGTAGCTGCATACGTGCAGTCTGGCTTTAACATGCTTTGACAGAGAAAGAATTTTTAATTGTTTCTGCTCTTTATGGCTCCGTATTAGATTCAAATTATGGGGGTGGGGGGGTACTGAGTAATTACAGCCATGTTTATTCACAGTTACATTCTGCAGTTTGAATGCAGTTGGAAAAATGAACATAGTCATAATTAAAGTGGAGCTTTTTTAATACTTTGCAAAAAAAAACACTTTAGAGGAAATTCCTGCCTGAAGTCTGAAACCCAGAGAACCCTGAAGGATGTTTTTCTTTCTTTTGTTTTTCAGGCCTTTCATTCAGCTATCTTCAGTTGTTTATTCTGTGGGTCGTCCAGCCTTTGGCTTTGTCTTCGGAAATTAAAATGCACGCTGAACTGGGTTGAGATTGGGTCCATTGCGCAGTAGTCCACTTCTTTACCTTCACAAGGTAAAGGTGAGGTAAGGTGAGTCAGTAAACAAATCCAAATTGATATTTTAGGTGAACAGAATCCAGCGAACTCTATCCTATCACTACTTTAGAAAAGTTTCCCCCACATCATAAGCACTGTGTTCTTCCCGTAGGCCATTTGGCTAATCAGAAGACAGTTGGTTTTGAGGCTGGTGGGCATTAAAGAGCTGAGAGCTGATATTGCCTCCTTCAGCACACAGAGGCTCAACCATTGGGCCAAATAACATGTAGTATGATACAAATAAAGATTTTTTTTTTTTTTAAACCTTTGAATAAAGCAAAGCTCTGGTAGAATCCCAGAATGAAAATATAGAGGTAGAAATGAGCATGACCTTTCTCTAGCAATATACTGGTGTATACTTGGAAACAGTGTTTGTAATTTCAGGCAGAGTGCTTCACTTTCATACGAGAAAAAGATATGAGAGTTAGAAATACCAGATACTTGAAAATATTAAATTATGAAACACAAATTCAGCTCCAGTTGCAAAAGTATAATTTGGAGGAGGTGTTTTAGTTGCATGAAGTTGTTAGATGTTGCTTTTAAAAATAACAATAGGTGTTGTTGTCATGGTCCACCCATCCTTCAGGTGAGGACCTGCCTTCTAGCATTCTTGTGTCCTTTTACTCTCTCTTGCTCTCCTCTCTCTGTGTAGCTGTGTGTGTGGCTGGCACTAAGCACTCTCTTAGAGGAGTGGGTGTGGTCCAGGGAGGACTCATCACAAAACTTGCTCTTCTCTCCACTTATTGCAACTTTGTCATTGTACTCATGTTGTAGTATAACTCAGGCCAAATACTTCTGCTTTGCTGCGCTCACCTTTTGTCCTTACCTGAGCTTACCTCCTCCAATATCCTGTGGTACCACAATAATAACCTGCCTGACCCACTCTCGCATTCCTTCAGTTGGAGACCTGTCTATCTCTGGTCTATGGAAAACTGGAAGCTTGAACCTGTGCTGGAAAGGTAAAAATACCCATATGAATACCTACCTAAGGGCATTTACCTAATTGAAGTCTTTGCTTCTAGAAAAACTGATCTTAAAGCATAATCTGTTGTACTTAGCTGAAACTTGTTAAAATCATTCATCTGTGTCCTGCATTTGAGTTCCTCAGGTTGCACTTTAACAGTTGTTCTCAATGAGCCAAATTAGCATGGCCTGCTAATTTTAGCAACTTGAATAAAAAATAGAAAACAGTGTTCTGTTTTTTTTTTGTTTTTTGTTTGTGAAAGAAAAGAAAGAGTCCATGCTGCAAAGTCTTAAAATACAGAATATCACTCTTACAGCAGTCTGATGCACACCTGTTAAAGATGTCCACTGAACGTTTGCTAGCTAATTAGTCACTGGTCAGTTTGAGGAAACGGTTACAGGTACTGTGTGAGAGCAATGCTAAAAGAATGAGCAGCAGTATGAAGTTGGAGGCAGAGAACAGTAAAATAAACCATGATAATCTGATAATCCCCAAACACAACATAACAAATCTGAATCTATATGGCATGGGCATCTGCTGTTTTTGACCACAGCTGTCTCTTTGTTTGAGGAGGGATGATCACTTAAAGCCCCAAGCAAAGTCAGATCGAGGCTTATTTTGAGAACAGCAGGAAGTGCAGCATCACCATCTATAGGCTGGTACGGCAACGACACTCTTGAGCCTTAACAACAGCTGCTTTTTACACAGTGCCTGCTCACCCTGCAGACACACATTGTGCCCACAAACACTGCTTTCAGAATCAATTACTCACACACCACAGGTCACATAACAGTTCATTACTGTTCAACTACCAGTGATTGTTCAATAGTGAGCCTATTACAGAGATAAACCTCTGCCAAGACAAGAGGAGAACAATTAAGACATTTTAATGATGCTTTTAATGTAGATGAAGAGATGAGTAAAAATAAGTAAATAAAAACAGATGACGTGGTTGAGAAAGAATAGGTGAAAAAGGTAGGAGAAAGATTGTAATCTGTTTAATAGAGAAGCTGGATTCTAAATTGTTATTGATCAGCTGTATTATATTAAACTTCCTGACCTTTAATCTCAGTATCTCTAATATTCTAATGATCAGTGCTGTTTCCTTTGTAGCAGAACAACATTTTTAAAACTCCTAAATGAAAGAAGCTGCATGTTTTTCTCCACTGACTCATACAGGTAGTTCAGTTCAGCAATCTCTTCGATGGCAATTCACTTGAGAGACAGTCTGCAGCATTAAAGTCTCTGCTGTAGCTAATTAGGTCACACTTGACACACCTTTTCATATCTTTCTCCGTGGCAATTATTCTAGCAGAACACACTCGTGGTAAACAGAAAGTTTACTCTTCGACTTCCTCCAGTTTTTAAATTTACTTTTTCGTTCCTTCACTTTCTTTTTCCATTCAGGTCTCCAGATTCCAAAGTCTGCCTCCTCGGTGGAAAACCACCACACTTACTTTAGGTTTCATCAGATGAAAATTGAGTTGTTGGAAAGAACATGAAAGAAAACAACAAAATTGCAACAACACAAAAAAAAGCTTCCGAACCAAAGAATCACCATGCCCTCATATAGATAACATCCATGCAAATGTTGACCTCCTGCAGCATTTTTACAGAAATACAGAACGGTGGGTCATGAAATCATTTAATTTTCTTCCAGCCTGAATGCAGCATTGAAAGAAAAGGTCTCCGTTGCCTTTCTGAGATTTGCGCTTGACATTTGAGAAACATATTGCATTCAGTTTTTTATGGTTTCTGCAGTCAACAGACACGAGCTGTCTCTGACAGTTACACTTTTTGTTTAATAAAAAAAACATCACATCCAGGCTGTCTGTGGAAGGATAGAGAGGTAAATCTGTATCCAAATAAGTGCAATGGCATTACTATTAGGATCCTTTCCTGAATGAAAAGTGCCAGTGCAATAAAACATTTGAAATGTGTTATGGTATGTGCTTTAGGTATCAAAGGTAAAGGACTATCTGATGTGATTATTCTAATCGGTTATTCCGAAGTACCAAATCAGCATAAAGTAAAGCATAAAGTCGGCTAGCTTAGTCCACCGATTTCCAACCTGATTGTAAGTCCCCTCTAAGGGTCACAAGTAAATGTGGGAGGTCACAAGATGATTAATGGGAAAGGAAACAAGGGAACATAAACTGTTGCCGTACACATTTGTATTACTTTTTGAGAGTTTTTCTTACTGTCTACCACTGATTACCTTCATAATAGAAACACAGCTATGAAAGAACGCATTGTCACTTTCATAAAGTTCACTTTTGCTATACGCACATATACATCATCTTTCACAAGGCCCCATTAAGCACTGACCTGGTGACTAAGATGATATATCATCTATCTGATATTGGTATTGTACTTTTCCATCATGTGAATGACACACAGGCTTTGCTGCCAACGTGAATGGATCCATTCATTCTTTTGTCATATTTGAAAAATGACCACTCATCATAAAGACTTACTGAAACCTTGGGCTGCACTTAATGACCACTGAATGGTTCTCGGTGTGTCTGATAATTTGCAGCAGTATTCAAATTGACATGCACAACTTACTGCAACATGTTCGCCATTAATGATGACCAAGAGCTGTGCTTACTCTCTGCTAGGTGAACCTGAGTTCCAGTTGACATAATAGAAATCACTACAAAAAATGCACAGATAAGTGGAGAAAAGAGCAATATTTAGACTCATTGGTTAACAAAGTCCTGCTGGGAACCCTCAAGCTGATGGTTTTTGCCTCCACCAGAAAACGAAGGACAAGCGCACTCATACGCTAGCATTAGTCACCTGGTAAAGCATAATCATTTATCCTCCTTTGGGACTCTAATGGCGACCATAATTTATTAAATCAACACCATATATTACTTCAAATTTAAAATTAACATACACTCATCAGGAAAAAATGTTGTATGGTTAAAGGCTAAGGAGAAACAAGTTCTGTTTAAGTACAGACAAATGGACGTCTTCTCGTAATCATCAGAGTCGCCTCCTGATGGTCATTAGAAATAATACAGGTACATTAGCTTTACTTGCCAGACCCTGACGTTAGCTCAGTCTTTTAGGTGCAGTCTATGGGAGAAACCTAGGGCAGAGAAGTCTAGCTAGACAGCACAAAGGATGTAATAAGGAAGGTAAAATATGTTTTGTAATTTAAATGTTGAACCTATAGAGGCTGGACACAGTTGTGGGCATTGATAGTTATTTGTCTTTCTGAAGTAACCCCGTGATGGACCAGTGGCCTGTCCAGGGTGTATCTCGAGCTCTTTCAAAGCTAGGATAGACTCCATGAGTATGGATGGATGGATGTATTCCTTTAATATTTAGGGGAGCTCAAATGTGTGCTCATAAACCAGACCGAATGGCTAATGATTACTGGTATCATGTCTTTATCTTTTATCTTTGCTGTTGTGCGGTGTGTAGCGCCCAGATTGTGAAAAATCCAAGTATTGACAGAGCTGAATTATCAGACAGACATTATCTACATTTATGTGAATGCTGAATTCTTCTGACAGGTGTAATTAGCGTCTATTGTTGCAGTGAAGAGAAGGCTGACAGATGATACTTGCGATAACACTGTTATCAGAGCTGTTAATGCAGTCATTATGTAAAAATGATAATGGCTTTTATTTGTCATTGCAGAAATCATTCAAAGAGGTTTTTCTTGCTAGAAGCTTGCTCATTAAGATGTTTTGCATTAAAGAGTTAAATAATGTGTATAAACACAATCATATTTCAGAGAACTGTAAAAAAAAACTGAAACATGAATATGTTATGAGCCTGAGAGCCATAAATCAAGCAAAAGACAATGTAAGTGTCATAATGTTGAATTATTTCAGAGAACTCTGTATGTTTGATCAATGCTTTGAATCTACCATGAAAACGCATTTCCCTCTTCAAATGCTCCCCGCAGAGCGTGGTCTCGCAGTGAAAAATAAGAGAGAAAGAGCGACAAGAGAAAGTTGGCTGGCAAGTACTGGCTCCCCTGGCGTCTTTTCCAGAACACAGCCAAGATGGCCATATTGTGTCTCTAAACAAATCGAATGGTTGGCACTGTGACAAGTCTGCCTCTGTGGTGTTCAGATTTACAGAGTCAGCACGACTGTGCTCCTTCATTCCCAGGTCACCACATGCAGCAGCCAGCAGGGAGTCTTGGTCGTGTTTACTCTACTGCTGGATGGCAACTGTCATTAGTCTTTTGGCTGCAATGTAAAAAAAAAAAAAAAAGAAGAAGGATTGATTACTTGGTTCAAAGTTTATAAACTAAATGCATCTCCGCTTCTTTCCAATTCATTAAGCTATATTGTGACAAAAGGTTCCTGCTGGGTTGAGGCTGAGCTGTTTCTATATAATCGCATTTGTCCCCAAGCTTGAAGGTTTCACCGAACTCTTTCTGTGTCTGCACAGAAGACTTACAAACACTTTTCAGTGTGTAGTTTTGTTGCTTGCATTCACCAAATTCATTCATAAAATGAAAAAAGTATTCTGCTAGAAAAAAAAAAGCATGAATGGTTTGGTTGATAAAATGTCAGAAAACTCAAACAAATCACAAGATTTGTCCGGCCAGCATAGAGAGCCACAACACTGAATTAAAGCTCATATTAATTGCTTTACATTTTATAAAATGCTTACATTTTACAGTCTGCAGCTATTTGACAGTAAATTGTACTGAATCAAAGAAAAGAATAATTGATTCTAAAAGTAGTATTTTACATTTACTCATCAGTTAAACTACAAACCCTTTCACAGGTTTGGTTAGATTTAGACTACAGAAGGACTGGACTGAAAGAGCAACAATCTGAAACAATAAACCACTCTGAAAAAATCATATGTATATGGACCTTTGAGGTCCTCTTATATATTGCCATTTTTTCCCGCAGAGGATAGTTTCATAATCATGAACTACTTGTTAGGTAATGACCAGGGTCACAGCTGAGATAAACTAAAAATCTTTAGTCTCCTGTGGCAAACAGCCCGTGCATCCACCCTTACTCTCTCCCCTGCAGACTTCATAGCTCTGTGAGTCACCACCAATAAAGTGACTGATGCTAAAAATGACTGGTGCTGTCATTTGTCTTGGGATGTCTCTATACAGCTTCTATAGATGGACCATAGAGGTTGTATCTTATTGCTGTACTGATTTATATTCGATTGCTTATAATTGTTCATATTATTTTATGAGCGCAGCTTTCATATATGCTGTGAACCCAAAACATGAGAAAATACTTGTCAAAGTCATCCAGTACAAGACCATAAACTTCCAGCTTATGTGAGCACAGAGCTGAATCAGCAGCTCTCTGACACTGCGTGAACAAAAACGAAGCATTAAACTTTTATTTGGTATTTATTACAGAACTGTTATGTTGGGGGTTCTGCTTTTGTGGTCACTCAGTGTATATTCTATAGTGAATAAATACAATTTGCCCACTTTCATAAGGAGACCATATAAAGAAGCTCATGCTGTCAGAGACAATTACTGCTATATATTCCCATATAAAGCTGTTATCTCTAAAGAGTCCAGAAACCTTTTTGTCTATGAAACAGAAATGGCTTCTCTCTCTGGGGCAGTGAATGTCTATTTTTTACGACAGCTCTGCAAAAGAAATGTCTCTGCAACACACACCTACACATACAACATACACACACACCACACATTCCTATACACACACACACGGCAAGGATTTGACAGCCTTAGACGCATACATCCATTAGCGACTTCCCAACAACAGCCCTTTACAGGCAAATAAAGGGTATTTGTGTAAAAGCTGTAAAAACCTGTCACACCTCCAGTTATGTGTGTCAAGCTCTGAGCAAAAAGAAAGAAAGAAAGAAAGAAACATGTCCAACGGGAGATAAAAGAATCGATAAAGGAAAGAGAGATAGTGAGGAGAGAGAGAGAGATTAGCCACATATGTGCTGTGTACTGACTGGGATGCAAGCAGGCTAATTGCTCGGAGACCAACATGAGGCACTGGGATGAGAGGATGAGGAGCGTCAGCCTGTTGGATCGATTGTGCTGGTGATATGTGTGTGTGTGTGTGTGTGTGTGTGTGTGTGTGTGTGTGTGTGTGTGTGTGTGTGTGTGTGTGTGTGTGTGTGTGTAGGAGAATAATGATCAGTTACTAAGCACATGTACACAAATATGGAAACAGTATTCTGATCATTCACTTGCTTTAGTTACATCAAAGTAAAATTACCACAATGTATTTACATTTAATTCAATGCAGCCACTGCTGGTTGTTTGTCTGTCTATCTCAGCCAGGGCACACTTAAAATATATATTTTTTTAATTTTCCTGTTTAAATAAAGAATAATAAAGGTTTTTTTTTAAAACTCTCTATTGAAATATCTGAAAAAAATATATATTTTTCTGTTGTTTATTAATTATACTAACTATAAATTTAGCCAGTGCAGAACTACCTTGAGCTTGCATTATTCCTAATAGTCAGCAGGGGGCGAGTGTTCTGGTTTCAGCTCCCTTACCTGACTAGTGATGTGTCGGTCACGAACGAAATGGCTCTTAGAGCCGGGTCTTTGACGTGAACGACGCAAGCCGGCTCCTTATCGCGAGCCGTGGGGGTTTTTTTCTTTCTCTCACCCTCTCTCTCGCACTTGTGCTTTACGCTGGGCAGGGGGCGGTAGTTACACTCAGTAGCACAGGAACAGAGCAGGAGGGAGAGACAGAGAAAGAGCCAGGGACAGCAACGTCACATTAGAAAGGTATAGTAATCATCCACAACTAGTATTTTCAGTTGCAGATGATAAAGGATTCAGAAAGTTTATTCATGCAGGTCCATATGACAGAGAATATGCATGTTCTTTTTGTTTTCATATTATAATTTATATTTAATTGTGTTGTGGTTTGCAGTGTTTTGTGTTGTTTCACTTTAAATTTGTAAAAGGAAAAAGCTGAAAATTTAAATAGTTAAAAGTTGAATTGTGAATAGTTGATTTTTGTATTATATGATTTATTTATTACATTTTATGTGTTGAGCTTTTGTTACCTAGTGGCTACATAAGCCATCAAGTACCAACGACCGGATTTGGTGTGTGGTAGTAACAGGTAAATGAAATTTTTTTTTTTAAGTATTTGACTATATATGAATGCTTGTGAAATACACAAACAATACACATGTGCTTTCATGCTTTCAATTGTGTAATTTAAGTGATCTAGGTAGCTCTGTTTTGGAAGTTCAGTTCATGCTAGAAATGTGTTTTGGAGTTTGTACGTGTTTTGTCTCTAGGCACCGCATATATTTATATATAAACATATATAAATAAAACCACTTTTTTTTACATTAGTAATTCCTTTTGTGCATAATTTTATATTATTGTTAATAATAAATTAATTAAAGCAACAAAACAAGCTGAAGAGCCGGTTCGGAGCCGAAGGAGCCGGATCTTTTTAGTGAGCCAAACCGAAAGAGCCGGTTCTCTAAAAAGAGCTGGAAATCCCATCACTATACCTGACCCCGGTAAACGCTTTTCTCAGGAGTTCAGTTTCGAACTTTACTTTCAAGACTTATTTACAGCATTATGTTAATTTTGTAAACTATACGGCCTCATATAGAGTGGAAAATGATAAAGAATCACTTGCACATGAACTTTGGGAGTTCTTTCATTTTGCTGGTAACATACAGCCTGCTCTGAGAGATTGCTCTTCATCATAGAGGGCCCACAGCTAGAGACATGTGGTTCGCTTGTACACTAGTGATGGGAATTCCGGCTCTTTTTAGAGAACCGACTCACTAAAAAGAGCCGGCTCTTTCGGCTCCCAACCGGCTCTTCAGGTTATTTTGTTGCTTTAGTTAATTTATTATCAACAACAATAAAAAATTATGCACAAAACGAATTACTAATTTTTTAAAAAAAACGTGGTTTTATTTATATATGTTTATTAATAAATATAATAAACTTTTATTTATTCAATACACATAAAATGTAATAAATAAATTATAAACACAAAATCCAACTATTTACATTTCAATTTTTAAATATTTAAATTTTCAGCTTTTTCCTTTTAAACAAATTTAAAGTGAAACAACAGAAAACACTGCAAACCACAACACAATAAAATATATGCAAAAAATATGCAAAACAAAAAGAAGATGCACTTTCTCTGTCATATAGGCCTGGGATGATTTTTTGGGAGAGTGTTTTCCTGCTTGGAATTGCATACATCACTGCATGAATAAACTTTCTGAATCCTTTATCATCTGCAACTGAAAATACTTGTGGATGATTACTATACCTTTCTAATGTGATGATGTTGTCTCTTGATGTTGTCCCTGGGTCTCTTTCTCTGCTACTTCGAGTGTAACTACCGCCCCTCCCCCCTCTGCTCAGCGCAAGCACAAGGCTCATGTGCAGAGTGAAGCAGAAAAAATGTGCGGCTCGCATCGTTCACTTCAAAGAGTCGGCTCTAAGAGCCATTTCGTTCATGACCAACACATCGCTATTGTACACCCACTGCAACTGGATGTGTGTACTTTGATTTCATCCGACGCAGTGTGTGCTCATGAGTTCATAATAATCCAAGAGATTTTTGGCTACACCTGTAAACTAAGAAAATGGTGAAAGAATAATGGAAATTCCGATAAAAGTTGACATGTGGGAGTCCAAGCGGATCAGTCAAGGCCCAGTGTTTCTGACATCCAAATATTTGCATTGATTAATTCTTTCTGTTGTCACACAAAGGTCCTTACAGAGTTCACTTGTACATTTTCAATCAGACTAGCTTGCTTTTTAAAGGCTTATGGTGGACTCTTGTTGTTTATGTTTAACTGTATTGACATGTTGTAATAGTATTTTAATTTCATAACAGTGACAAGCAAGGGTGTATCTGGGCTAAATGCTACCATCGCCTTGTTGTCATAAAAGCAGGTCAGACACATAATGCTGCGCCTTAAGACTTTGCTTGTGCATACCTGGTTACAATGACAATGAATTGCCAAAGAGGTTTTTAAGTTTTTAATTAGGAACTGATGCCACGGACCAAAAGTAAAATTATAAAATAGAAATTGAGGGAAAAAATTCTTGAAAAAATTGAACTTACCAAGTGAAAAAGACCAGAAGGGCAGGTGCTTGAGCACCACCTGGGGTCCATCTGAAGATTTTCATTGGGAGTGACCAGAAGAGAAAGGACTAGAATTAGTATATCACAGGGACACAGAGAGGCAAGGCTGAGATGGATTGGGCATGTGCAGAGGAGGGATAGTGCATATACTGGATGAAGGATGTTGAAGACGGAGCTGCCGGGCAGAAGAAAAACAGGAATGCCACAAAGAAGATTCATGGATGTAGTGAAGAAAGACTTGCAGAGGATGCTATGGCAAACCCTGAAAGGACCAACAAAAAGAAGAAAAATGTTTTAAAAAATCTACTTTTTAACCCTAAAGTCTCAAGTATTTAAAATGAAAGTTTAATACAGTAACTGGTAACCTGGTGATGTGACTGTTTTGCTTGTAAAGAGTGGACCGTGCAAAACTACAGATTGAACGTAATTGCAGGTAAAGGTCAGGCACGTAGAAATGTATTGAAAAACATATAAAAGAATATAAGTAAAATGAACATATAAAAAGTAAAAGTACTCTTAATGGCCCTTTTTTCAAATGGTTTCACTTATGTGCACAATTTGTGGGAATGCATTTTATGTATAACCTCAGTTTTTACAGTAACCCGTGAGAAGCTGAAAGTGGAATAAAAATATATATATTTTCCTTCAAATGTAGTGGAGCAAAAGTACAAGATTGCAAATGGCCTCTGATCACACATTGGCACACAAATGGTGACAGAATTGCTATGCAAGACGCCGACCTTCCCAGTGGGAGGATCTCGGGGTTCAATTTCTTGCTCAAGGACACTTTGACAGGAGGAGGTGTTGTCTCCTCAAGTACACCAACCCTGTGATTAATAGACAACCTCCAGAGCCGAGGTTTCCCCACAAAGTAACAAGTTTGGTTGGATTATATTGGACGGCTTTACCTCCTTCACCTGTGACAAGTGACCGGCACCACCTCTGTCAGATGACAATGGAGATTTAAAAGTCATGTGATGAAGATGATTCTTGAATATTTGTCAAAGACAAGTAAAATGTGAGCTGTCAGTGTCATTTGTTAACCACCAAGCAGTAGGCCTAGACAAAAAAGCATCATTTACACTGCCACCATGAGCAATGAGAATTGGCTATAAAATATTCCACTTGTCATCCTCATCCACTTAACTCCATTTCACACATGGATCAGTTCTATCAGTGGCAGCTCGTCCTCATTTAAAACCATTAATGACTTTCCTGCAGAGAATTTAGCAGGATGGATGAGATTACTTTGTCATTTTTGCACGTGTGTATGCGTGTTGGTGTCCTATTCATTTGCTCACATATCTGTTTGAAGTAAGTGTTTAATTATTGTGGTGTTTGAGCCCCTGCTACAATGTGCTCTGTCAACATTTGTATTGAAATGAATGATGAAAGATTTAGCACATTAAAAAAAAATCACATTAATATTGGCTTCTCCTTTTGTATCCGTTTAGGAAGACCCTGATTGTTATTCATCATCACTTACCTCCATCTCATGCTTAGCTCAGTAGTGGCAATAGTAAAGAGGATGGGGAGATTGGGAGTTTGGGGGGGAGTGGGGCGGTTGGGGTAATGACAGCACACAAGCTACAGCTGGGCAAACATAGGAGGTGCATTGTGTAAGCTATCTAGTGTGTCACTGCCTCTCAGTGGTGGCTACGAAAGCTGCATGACTGATTCATCTTTATTAAAAGCTCATCCCCTTCCTAGTTTCTGCGACTACGTGTGCTTCTGTTAATTAAAAGACCATCAAAAGGGTCCTTTGGATTCCTAATAGAAAAAAATAGAGCATATGCTTGAGCTCTGGTCCTGTAACCATCAAACTCCCAAAAATAATACATATGTTGTTTATATGTACACCACAGCATTTGTAATGCCTGTCTCTCTCTCTATATGTATATATACATAACAATACTCTTAAACAGGGGTGTCAAAGTCATTTTAGTTCATGGACCTCGTAAATACATTAAAAGCTTGGGCGCGGCTCCTTGGCTAAACAGTCTTACTGCATCGTGATTTCTCAGGCAATTGAAAACGTCTTTGTCAATAAGAAGGCTATAAAGCTCACAATGACTTAAACCTCTGGTTATTAACAGCTCAGGCCACCATTCTCATGGCTTGATCCACGGATAACACCTTGAAAAATGATGCTTTCTAATATAAGAGGATGGGAAGATCAAAATTTAGGCCTTAGTTCTCTGCAGTTTCACACGTTGGCAAGCCGTCCAACAGACCAGTTCTATCACATGGACTATATGTTGATTGATTGATTGATTGATTGATTGATTGATTGATTGATTGATTGATTGATTGATTGATTGAT
>NW_005187445.1:3205323-3277657 GCF_000239375.1 Pundamilia nyererei | reverse complement strand
AGGGGACAAGCATCAAAGGCATTTGGAAAGGGAGGGGGGATGGGTGTATATCAGTGTTGCACTCTCCTGCTCTAAATAAACAACATAAGAATAAATTCAAACTTTAGTAATGCAATAATCCTTGCAGGAAAATCCAGAAGGAAAAGTTAGAAAGTTAGAATGAGTCTAGAAGAAACCAAAATGTGCATGTGTATGATTTTGAATTTCATTATAATTTAATATATTGGAAATACAAACAGACATATAATTATAAAG
This sequence comes from Pundamilia nyererei, assembly GCF_000239375.1. Lineage (NCBI taxonomy): Eukaryota > Metazoa > Chordata > Actinopteri > Cichliformes > Cichlidae > Pundamilia > Pundamilia nyererei. The sequence continues at coordinate 3,277,402 of NW_005187445.1, read as the reverse complement.
GAAAATGGATAACACTGAAACAAAAACAAACTGGAACAGGAACCGTTGCCTGCGACCCATGCATGTAAAGAAAGTTGCGTTAATCCTATCAAATTATCAAACCACTAATCCATCAAAATGTGGAGTGTGCTCCCTGTTTCTGTACTGCAGTCCTCTAGGATACGTCTATAGTTTGATTTATAGAGGCCCTGGGCTGTATGCGGCACATGTTCCTCATCATCAGTGTAACATCTCACATTAAAGAGATCAAGCAAGCGAGAAAGCGTTATTTATTTTTATAGCGCTTTTCACAGGCAGGAGTCACAAAAATGCTTTACATCAGGCAGGAGTTTGCTGAGTGATGGAAGGAAAGATTCGGCTTTAAAGTCTTTGATGCATGTTTTCTTGCCGTCATCAGCTGCTAAAGAGAACAGATGCTTTAAAGCAGCCCCATTATCCACGTGAGCTTAGATTGAAGACAGAACAATAAAGTGACCAAAACTTTTTCTGCATGGTGAATGCTAATTATGTATTCATTTCCTAGAACGGGGGGGTCTTAGACCTAAGGCGCCGGCCTCCTGTTACGTTTCAAAAGACTCAAATTTTCAATTAATTTGCAGTGACCATCACAAAAGTATAATAAGCTTTTCAAATGCTACCAGCACCATCTCCAATTTTGATGAGTCTCTATTTGATTATCCCTTTCAAGATCATTCATTTTAGCAGGAGATGTAGTACCTTACTTTGATCCATGTCCTCAGGCACAAGAAACCTTGTAAAACCCAAAATTGCTTGGGCGGATCATAAAATAGGATGAAGGGATTCTCCTGTCACCGCGGGGAGTTTTCTTGGGTTTATGTAACACTGATGTGTTAGGAGAGAAATATCACTCTCTCTGTTTCAGCCCACTTCAGCCAGGATTAATTTTACCTTTTGGATAGAATGGAAAATGTACAGTACAAAAAAAAATTTAATTAGCAATACGCTTAATCTGAGGTTATTTAAATTCATTTAATTCAACTGAAACCTCTTATCCAGAGACATCCGAATGAGACGTGTGAAGTGGCCATCCATAGCACACCCTGTCGTATTTCTAGCTGTTTTATGTTCCATGTTCTAAAAGTTTGGCCATCTTGGCTTTGTTCCATCATCGTAAAATTAATCATGTCCTGGTTTAAAGCCAATACTTTCTTTGTACTACTCATGCAGTTCATTTGATAACTGGTTCCTGGAAAATTGATATTTAAATCAATGGATTTAGTAAGAACTGTGCAGTGGATTAGAAACGATAGCTACAGATGTTGATCCGACAGATATTGATAATCAAATGTAATTATGGCAACGTGGCCAGTCAAAGAGAAAGTATATACATGTGTACAGTACAGCAGCACATTCAGCAATATCACCTTACATCTGTACATTTCTATACGTCTCTGTGTAACACTCACACTTGACAGTTAAAGGGATGTGGGGGAGTGTCTGTTCCTGGGGGCATGTGAGATGACATTTGAGGCAACATTCCTGTGGCTGAAAATGGGTTTAATTTCTCTTGTCCAAAGTATCAATAAACCCAATATATAACATTGTTCTGAGTTTCGTTATCACTGTCAGTATTAGCAGAGCTAACTCGCCACATGGTAAGAAACACTACAGGCACTGCTATTGAACGCAGGCATGCATGGAGCAATCTTATCCTCGGTTTCATTACATTTTTTCATTGGGTATTTGTTTAGAATACCTTATCTGTAACATACACATATGTTACATACATGTTCAGTGAAGTAACTGAGACTCGATAGTAAAAAGAAGAGCTACTTCTACGTGTCGTAATGGTGACAATGGAAGAACCTTCAACTTTCAGGCCCTTCTCCCAGAACCAGCTCCCAGTATGGATTTGGGGATGAGACATCCTCTCTACTTTTTAAAACCTTCATTTTTGGTAAAGCTTATAGTTGGGACTGGATCAGGCGACCCTGTATTCACTCTTAGTTGCTGCAGTAGGCCTAGATGGCTTGAGCCCTCCCATGATGCCCTGACTGTTTCTTTTTCACTCACCTCTTTCACCATGTGTTCATACACCACTCTGCATTTAATCACTAGTTATTTTTAATCTCTGGCTAGCTACCACATTATGTTTTTTTATCCTCTACCCCTCTCCTCACCCCCAACCGGTCATGGCAGATGGCTACCCCTTCCTGAGCCTGGTGCTGCCCTAGGTTTCTTCCTGTTAAAAGAGAAGTTTTCCTTCCCACTGTTGCCAAGTGCTTGTTCAAAGGAAGTTGTTTGATCGTCAGGGGTTTTTTCTGTGTTATTGTAAGGTCTTTACTTTACAATATAAAGCCCGCTGAGGCAACTGCTGTTGTGATTTGGCGCTGTATTAATAAAACTGAATAGAATTCAAAAGGAAATAATGTAACCTTTTAAAATACTGACATGTTGCAGGTTATTATTTTTGATCATTGTTTCGATACAAAGAAATAAAACTCACATCTTTGCCTCTCCTTTGTTTGTCTCTCAGTTCCTCAGGGTGTATCTTTTCTTTTCCCATAAGTGTGAAAAGTATATTTCTGTACATTCTTTTTTATATCCTTTTTGGATCAGGTATACCCGTACCTGGCATACCTGTTAAGCAAGAGCTGGAAGTCGTTTGTCCTCCTGGATCCATATTTTCCATCGTTTCACAATTCATCAATAATATTGTCATCTTGTATTCCGTGTATACTATCAATAAATTCTGTTCGTGTGACCTCTGCTGCATGTCTGAAGGATCCATCCTCTTTCCCCATTTTCTTCCTAAGATTCCTTCCGATTCTTTCCTACTGGAACTCTCCTGGGAATCCTTTGGGTTTCCATGCTTTTTTCCTCAACCGAATTGGGGGTCAGATTATAGACCGTGTCATTTGCTGTACAGATTGTCGAGCTCTAGGGGGTAACAGTAGGAGGTGTGATTCCTGATGTCGGTGTACTGACTAACAAGCTGCTTGTGCTGCATTTTTTTAATGTCTTTGATAGTGCAAACCCAAACACACTTAAGTTTTTAGATTGCTAGACTCTTGATTTATATAGTTCAACCCTATAGATATCAGATAAAAACACAATTTTCATAAAAATGACAAAATAATGACATGTCTGTACGTGTCATGGAGGGGGGGGGGTTGGAGTGCATGATCCTGTTCAGTATATCTGAGTTTACTCAAGCTACACTTTAACAGATGAAAACATCAGGGGGTTCACTGCCTTTTAAAAGACATACACTGCCCCCCAGTGGCTAAAGGTTTTTTATGACTTTACTTACTTCAAATAGCTCCAAAAACTGTTACCACCTTTAGAGGGCCCCCTTGTCAAAGGTATTGTAGCAGATTTCCCCTCCGTTTTCTCTGCCATACAGAAAGATCAAAATACTTCATATTCTAAAGTATGAGACACACAAACTGTGTGATTGGGCTTGTTGTACTCAGCGAAGAAAGGATGAGATTTAGTGATGTGACAATATAAGAAAGAGCATAAATGCCATTGTGTGCATTCACAAGCAGCAGGAGCAGATGGCATTTCAGAACCAATCACCATTTCAGATTCTATTGCCCAATCAGTTTTACATTTATATGTAAAGTAGCTTTCTGTTCCAGCAGACCAACAGATGGCTTGAAATGTAAGCTCAGGGACACTTATGTAAAGACTTTATGACTTCTGGTTTCCCATTCCAAACCAAAAACAGGTTTTAAAAATAGCAAATGGAGGCAATGGGCAGACATTACGACACGTAATGTGATTTTATCTCATGACAGTGGAGAAGACGTAGTGTTTAATGGCTTGAAATATTGGGTGCTCCACTCGAGAATGTAGTTTTATTTATTATTTTTGTTGTTTATTGCCACTTTTGATTTACTCCATATCTCAAATAGACAGGAGTACTCAGGAGAGTTAGAAGTATAAATAACATAAAAGGGCTCCTGGGCTGGATTTAATGCAATAGTCTCAAGGGAACTACATATGAATAGTTCATATGTATTTAAGTCCACAGGTAGTTATTAACTTGCTTTTGGGGGTGGTGTTTTAATATAATATGTATGTAATTTAAACTTTTTTACAGTGTATATATAAGTGTGTGTGTGCGTGTGTGTGTCACACATGGTGACATGACGAAGAGAGCATTCAGAAACTATTTTTGTTTTATTTGTTTTTTTAATATATTTCTATTTATTAGGTAGTTTATTATCTAACAGCAGAATGGTGCAGTTTAATAATACATCTTAATTTTCATAATATAATGTAATGTAAAATCTATGCAGTACACAAAGTAAACAATGTGTAAAGTGCATTCACTGAATCAGAATTTCAGTGGCTCAGTGTAATTCCAGTAACTGGATCAAGTAAGTTACAAAGCATAAATATAGGCTTACTTTTATTAAATTCCACCACAGTATGCTGTTGATTTGCACTGTTGCCTCATGTTGGGTAAATTGGCCATAGATTTCCATTTGTCAGCAGCCTGCAGTTGGTAGTTTATCCACCTTGGACAGACAGCTGACCTGTCCAGAGTGAACACTGCCTCACACCCTATGGTAGTTTAGATGGATGGATGATATTGTGAAATACCTTCAAATTTTTAACACAACTGGGCAACCGTTTCATGAGTTGCAGAACAAACAAATGGTGAAGGTACAGTTAAACTGGATACAGATTAACAAAAATATTTATGTTACCAGTGCTTTAACAGCTGTAATTGAGTGTAAAGCATGCACTTGATATATTGAAGCTGACATAACACAGAGAACTAAAAAATCTTGATATTTCAAATAAATTTGTCTAATTTTATTCTTGTCTACTGACCTAAAATAAATAAGCCAATGGACTAGGTTGTTTTTTTCTTTATGTAAACCCTATGCCATCTTAACAAATGATGAAGTATCACCACAGTAAGTAGGATTATAAACTTCATTAAGGCACTTTTTTATATGCCTTTGCTCAGATATGTTTCTGCAGATAAAGGGAAGTCAACAAAGAGAAAACTGCTTCTTTCCTGCTTATTTTTTTCTTTTCTTCTTACCACATATTGAGATGTTTCAGTAGATTAAAAACTGATCAGTGGAAGACAAGTGAAGGAAAATAACTGCATACAAAGAGGAGCGATTTTGTTTGATGAACAATAAGTTTGAAAAAAGTAAAGAAAAAGAAGCCACTCATTTAATGGCCCTTTTCTTTGGTTTAATAAAACAATAAAACAGACATTCACATTGAATACAAATCAAGTCTACAAAGAAACAGCACTTCCTTTGCTAAAAAAAAAAAGTTTTCCAGTTTCACTAAAAACCTGCTACATATACGTTTCTGTTGTGTGCTACATTCAGATTAGTCCTCTAACAAGCGTAATTTCTATATATCAGAGTGCAGCAGTGCATCCCACTTCACACCTGCAATGCTCGATGAGTAAAAAGCCACATTTGTCATGTGCTTGGTCAAAGTTCCTTAAGGCATTTATATGTGTATATATATATATATATATATATTATAACCTGGATGTCCCAGGGTCAAAATGGGAGATGCCCCCAAGGGTGGTGGAGAATGACCAAGCTAAGATCCTGTGGGACTTCCAGATACAGACGGACAAAATGGTGGTGGCTAACCAACCGGACATAGTGGTGGTAGACAAACATGAGAAGACGGCCGTAGTGATCGATGTAGCGGTTCCGAATGACAGCAAGTCAGGAAGAAGGAACACGAGAAGCTGGAGAAATACCAAGGGCTCAGAGAAGAGCTCGAGAAGATGTGGAGGGTGAAGGTGACGGTGGTCCCCGTGGTAATTGGAGCACTAGGTGCAGTGACTCCCAAGCTAGGCGAGTGGCTCCAGCAGATCCCGGGAACAACAGCGGAGATCTCTGTCCAGAAAAGCGCAGTCCTGGGAACAGCTAAGATACTGCGCAGGACCCTCAAGCTCCCAGGCCTCTGGTAGAGGACCCGAGCTTGAAGGATTGACCGCCCACAGGGGCAAGTGGGGAATTTTATTTTATTTTTTTATGACATCTTCCATCTATGGCATGAAAAATTTAATTCTCTCCAAACCAGGAGCAAATTCCACTGAGGATTGTTCACATATCTTCACCAAACAGTTATACAGTCATAACCCTCATAGCCAAAATACTTTTGATTAAAAGTGTAGATTAAAAAGGCTGACTTTTTACATCTTTACATGGCACTCGTGCAGTCACCTTTTGTGCTATACATTCTCTTTAGCATGCACTGCACTGTGCCTAACATGCATGCAAAACAGCAGAATCACCAACAGAAAAAAAAAACAGTGAAAGTAAAGAAAAAAAGAAAAAAAATCCTTCTCGCTTTAGAAATAAAATTATTTTCAATAGCCACAACAGACAACTTATTTACTAAACAGAACTATTGTCTTCATGCACAAAGGAGAAGTAACACAAAATACAGTGTCTCTGAAAATACTGTTTACAGTTTGTGCAAACACAATAATGCTCCTTATACTGACTTTCTTCGTAAATGAGGGAACTCCCGGAAACTATGGCCAAGTGAGATCCTGCTTCCTGGCGAAGTTAGTCCAGTGTTGTCCCTGGAACTTGGTGAACAGCCCTGAATCCTGTAGGAAACTGAGTTGTAATAAACAGAATTAACGTGGCAGCCACGATGTTCACTGTGGGACATAAGAGGGCTATCGCAAATCTCTAAACGGTAGCACATGCAGGAACAGAGGGAGCTAAGGCTCGACTCCTGTCTGCTTCTGCCTGCCTTTATCTGGAAATGCAACCTGTGCCTGCAGGGGCTTTTTCGTCTTTCCTGATCCACCGGAGAAGAGATGAGGTTGGTGCGACTGGTTCCTTCCTCCATCGGGAGGAAAAGTGTGCTATGGCTGTGCACCATGTTGCTCCGGTTCCTCTCACTGTGGCTATCTCTGCTTTGTTCCCCTAAAACACCAAGGCCCAGGGTCCCATCCAAAAGGCCTCTGTCTCTCTTCATTGAAGCCCTTTCTTGTGCATCCCGTCGCTCATCCTCAGTGTTCATGGTGAGAAAACGGAGCACCACTAAATTAAGAAATGCCCCGATAACAGTTAATCCCACCAGAATGTACATAAAGCTGAAAGCGACATAGGGCGTTTTCTCCTGGAGGTCCTCTTTTTTCTGCAAAGCCACAAAGTCCCCAAAGCCAATTGTGGTGAGTGTGATGAAGCAGTAGTAGTAAGCATGGAAGAAGCTCCATCCCTCAAAGTGGGAAAAGGCTGCGGCGCCCACACACAGTGTTCCGATGCAGGACAAAAAGCCCACCAGGACCATGTTCTCCATGGACACCTCAGTGCGTCGAAAGCCCAGGCATTGTTTCAGCTTATGTAAGAGATAGCGGACAAATGTGTTCATCCTCTCTCCCAGGCTCTGGAACATAACCAAAGTGAGAGGAATGCCGAGTACAGCATAGAACATGCAGAAGATCTTTCCAGCATCTGTTCCAGGGGCTGCATGTCCATAACCTTAATGCAAAGAGATGGAAAATGTAATGACACTGTGACGCATCATGAAGCAACTGTCTATTTTTAATCAACACGTCATTAAAACCAAGCCTCAAATATTGCATTCTTGCAGAAAAAATAATGTTGTGCTGTGAATTACGAAGCAAGCAAAGTGACACATCACCCGTCATTTCCAAAAACATAAAATAAAAAAGCAGAAGAAGCCTTACATTGACTTACCAATGGTAGTGATTACTGTTATGGCAAAGTAAAAAGAGCCAGCAAATTTCCACTGTCTCCCGGCGCGATGGGGCTCAGCTTGCAGCACTACTCTCTCGATTTCGCGGTAGTCGTCCTCGGAGAAGCGGTACTTCTTCTTCATTTCGTTGCGCTTCTGCTCCAAGATGCGCCGACGGGAGCTCTCCGACTCAGACTCCAGCGCGTCAAACACCGCGGCGCCCACCAGCAAGTAGGAGAACATGCAGAGGATGAGCGACAAGGTCCGGACGTTTTGCTTCTTCATTCTCGGCATCGGCACGAAAGTCGGAAGCACGGGCACGGTGTTACAGGTGGTACTGTTCTTCAGCTTAGACTCCACATTGGTTTTGCAGCCTGTTGCGTGAAATGTAATTTCACGAGGGGCGGGTGGGAAAATAACGCCTTTAACTCTTGACTGTGTTATGGTTCAGACGTCTTCTTTGTTTTTAAAACGCGCATATTTTCCTGTGCGTACCGAGAGCTATCGGCTCTCTGCGCCGTTATCTGTTTTAGTGGCCTCAGCTTGCCTTTTCGCATGCGCAAAACAATCACCAATAAAGAAGAAGAAGAAGAAGAAGAAGGAAAAATGTTTGTGTATATCTATATAACATAGATATATAAGACATAGCACAAAATACAAAGTAATATTTTTCGCGGATGTTCAGTTATGTTATGTGCAGCAATTCCTATGCCCATTTAATATGAAGAGGTTTGTTCAGCACCATGGACAGCAACCAGTGGGATTTCACATTTGACCTGGCACTGTGACTGCACATACTAAGTGGAGGCTCAAGAGGCTGTGAAGCAGGGAAAAGGTTCAGGTGCGTTTAATATGACTGAAAATCTTTGCAGACACCAAATCTGGGGAACAACATAACCATTAAAAAAGTAAAAAATTAAAAAAATTTAAAAAAAGCTCAAAGTTCTAACATCTGGTCGTGAAGTAAGTAATCCCCAGGTTAAACGAAAGTTAATTAAAATCCATTCAACTGTACAAACATTAAAATGAAAGCCTAATTTAAGCCTTAAATAATAAAAAATAAACATGTAAAGGTCCTCATGAGCTAAAGACATGGAAACAAATAAAATATCAGGTAAGACAGTGTTTAGAAATCTGGCGTATTGGATTTGTTCTATAAAATAGATCAGTAATAAAATAGCGAGAAAAATGAAGTAATAAAGATATCAACAACAACAAAATTAAGGAATCAAGTTAACAGTAAAAATTAAATAAGACTGAAGGAATAAAGTAAATATATACATATATATAGTTTATCCCAAATTACAATGTGGTCAAAAATACAAACGGAAGTTAAAATTCTGAGAAATACAATCTTAATTCCTTTTTTTAAATCAGTTTCCTTAGAGCGTTACTTATGTGAGACAGCTCTTGCGTTCATGTGCAGTGGCTAAAGAGGGGGGGGAAAGCACTGCTATTGTAGACGCTTCTAGAAATTTTTCTGTAGGTGATGCTGGTTGCTATGGTTACTTGTACCAGTGGCACAGACTTGGACTATCAGTGAGGTTGACACTAATAAGTTAACAGTAATGAAGCCGGTTTCGTTAATAACGTTGTCACAGCATCACAACATAAATTATCCTTATTTAGACCTTTTTTTAAGTTAAGCAAGAAGAATCCTCTGTATGTCAGTACAGGGCAGCAGCAGGTGGATTATTGTGTGTGCTTTTGTTCCTGTCAAACAGAGCAACCTGCTCTCCGTGGTCCTGTTTTTGTGGCAAAATCAGCGCACTTACATCCCTGTTTTGATTCAAACCAGCGCTCCATAAATCAATTACATCTCAGCTGATAAGAGAGGAACACAAAGCCCCAACAGCCACCCATCAATCCAGACAGCTTGTATTCACATCGTTTTCAAAGCCCAAGGACCTGGAACAAAGCGAGAAGGCCCATCAATCCCCACAGAGTTGAAGGATAAGTGTTTAGACTTAAACAGAAGCTTCATTAATCGAGTTATACCTGTTGTCTGTTTTCTCTAAGGTGTATTTTATTATAACCCCGCAGACCTACAAATTAATATGTCAGGAAAATATTAAGTAGACTATGGTGAGGTCATATTTATACACATTCAGCAGGATGCATTAAAGGCACTGTTTTCCTTTGTTCCCTAAACAGTACTTGTGTTTTGCTTTTTTCAATCTAATATTTATGATACTACAGTATGACACATCACAATGAAAACTTGAAATCAAGTAGTACATGTTCAAGGGCTGGATTATACTGTGTTTGCGTCCATATTCATTACATTAATATTAACTTTCTGACAGCTGCCACATGACAGCTGGTAAGTTTATAAGGCTAAATTATTTGTGGAGAAAAATGTGAACATAAACAGCTATGCTATGCAGAGCTGTGCACTGTCCACGCACAGCATTTGCTATTTTTGTTTTGTTTTGGTTTTTGTTTTTATCTCACAAAGTCAGTTACACCCACAGTGCATGTGGTAATTGGTAAGTGTATGCAGATTTTGCAAAACCTTGTTAAAGCTGCACATGGCATGCAGTGAAAAGAGAACCTCATGCCTGAAGGCCCATTTTTTTCCCACTAAATAAAACCCATCTGTCAGCTCTACAACAACAAAAATGCAAATCTGTCAAAATCCTGGAGGAGAGATTGTAAAAATTAATCTCCTCTACAAAAAAAGAAAAAGAAAAAAAACTTTCAGGGTCTTTTTGTTTAACAGGCTGCAAGGACAGAAGAAAGAAAATTATCTAGGGACAATACGTGTGATGCAAGAAGCAGCTAGACACAAAGACACGGACAGCTGTGGGTTTTTGAATCGAGATAATGAATTTCTTGTTTCTATAGCGTGGCGATTTAGGACAGCAAATAAGAAATTGTAGCAAAAAATCTAAATCAGATTGCTTGACAGCCTGGACATGTCATACTCTAATTTCTTTATGTCTTATTAAATATTTAAATTATGACCCTTTAAAAAAAAAAGAGATGCTGACATAACCTTCTTATATAAATTCTATATGTGAGAGCTGTGTCACAATGAATTGATTGAGCAGAAGTCACATCGGTTAAATCAGTGTCAGCACAGTATAACATACTGTCTTTATCAATAAAGAAAATACACTGCAAGAATAAAACAGTGTGTTGATCTATATGTATATATAAAAAAAAAACAACCACCCAGCACGCCCCTGCGGGCGGTTTATCCATCAAGCTCGGGTCCTCTACCAGAGGCCTGGGAGCTTGAGGGTCCTGCGCAGTATCTTAGCTGTTCCCAGGACTGCGCTCTTCTGGACAGAGATCTCCGATGTTGTTCCCGAAATCTGCTGGAGCCACTCGCCTAGCTTGGGAGTCACCGCACCTAGTGCACCGATTACCACGGGGACCACTGTCACCTTCAACCTCCACATCCTCTCGAGCTCTTCTCTGAGCCCTTGGTATTTCTCGAGCTTCTCGTGTTCCTTCTTCCTGATATTGCTGTCATTTGGAACCGCTACATCGATCACTACGGCCGTCTTCTTCTGTTTGTCTACCACCACTTCATTTCCTTTGTGAAAACCTAAAAGGCATCAAACATTTGTATTACTCTTGATGGACACTTTATAAAGTGTGCCCTTTAACAGTGGAAGCACAGAGTTCTTAAATGGCCAGCGAAAGCATATTTTGCACGTAATTAGGATTTTGATTTATTCTGATAATATGCAGTCGATACATTTTAACACACAAAGTCTGCACATCATTTGGTGACCACATTTAATGTCAGAATTATTATAACAGCAAGGTCATTATTAAAGTTAATGCACTCAAACTTAATCTTTCAGTGCTCGATTAACATGTGTAGAATACAGTGCATAAACGAGTATGTAAATGCTAAATATAATTATATTTAGATGCCATAAATAAATTAAATACTACATTTTAAAATGCTGGGACTGGGTTTTTATCAGAGATACAGGGTTTGTGCATAAAGGCACACATTTTTCAACATTTACATTATTTGTATGAGGAAGGAAAGGAAACAGAAACAGCTGTGTATTAATGATATCAACTTGTCCATAAGGCACATTATCTTCTCCTCATTGTAAGACTTATAATGCCTGGCTAACCATAGTAAAGTCAACAACTGGCAATTAAAATAAATACATACACCATGATTGTGCCCATTTGAAACTTTAATTGCTGTAAACCATCCACACAAACGTCATAGAGCCACTAGGTCCTTATTAGTAGGTTTTCAGATGGGTTTTCAGAAGTGACTGTGTGCATTTGTCCTATGCTTTAAGATGTAAGATCATTAAATAGCCACTGGTGAACAAACTATGAGCCATGCAGGGATCAAGAGAAACACATAAATGTCAGTGGTCTGGCAGCCGGGCCATGAGCTGTGTGCCTGCTTATGTTGGACATGTTGGATTACCTTGGGAGAGTTTAAGTCTGTCTTAAAGGAACGAGAGAACAGCTCTTTTACTCAGTGTGATTGTTTTTAATGTACTCTTAATTTGATCTGTTATTGTATATTTTACACATGTTTGTATGGGATATTGTATTTGTTTTAAATGTTATATACCTATGTTGTATGTGACTTTTGTTGCTATGATGCCAGGTCTCTCTTGGAAATGAGATTTTTAATCTCAATGAGATTTTTTACCTGGATAAATAAAGGATTAATAAAAAAAAAAAAGGGAGCAAATTAGCTAAAAGAAGTTTCTATGCAAACTTTGCTCCACTCTACTTTCCACCAGGTTTCATGAATTTCAGCTTCATTTTGCATAATCTTGCTGAAAAACAGACATGTCAGGACTAATTATGTACCTCCAGCTGCTAAGCACCTGAATTACTACCTAAAGTTACCAAACAGGAGTATTGCAACACAAAAAAAGACGAACTTGCAGATCGATCACAAATGGAAATATGACCATATATACTACTGGTAAAAGTGCTGTTGCCCAAGAAAATCTGTGTACTTACTGTGAAAAGAAAGTCTTGCATGCATGCCTTTATGTTTCTGGATGGCAGTGCAACAGATTTATTGAATTTGTGTTTTTTGTGGGGGTTTTTTTTTTTAATCATTTCTAGTTAAGTAAATTAGTTTAAAATTGGCTTAAACATATGGTGCTTTTTGCAGAAGTATCCACAAATGTTCAGCCGGTCCAGGTGTCTTCTTGTTCTGTTGCAGATGATCCTTAATTCCAACCACCAGCCTGTTGCCGGAAGCTCATAGTCAGAAGGGGTGGCAAGGGTTAGGCATTATATTACTATCAAATCTCTGACAAACACAGCTAGATGGGCTTACATGCTTTTTCTAATCTCTGTGTAGAGCTTCTCATCTGTACTGAACTCGCTGGGGGGGAAAAGGCGACAGAGAATCTGTTTTATGAGGCAGAGGTACTAAATAGCAACAGCAAATACTGGATGCCTGCAGAGCCCTCTGGTTTCCACAGTAACTGAGACCAAAAATAGTAACCCACACCAGCGGCTATTCAACACTGAATCCCCTGTGATAACACATGATTCTATTTATACCTTCTAATGCTGAAATACTGGCGTCTCGTATAAATAACTCTGTCCAATTACTGTCAAAAAATGATATAATGGTCCAATTATATGTTATCACCTCTTAATCCTTGTTTATGCTGCAGGTTCTTATTGTATGAAACCTAAATGCAAGTTATTAGACCGTTATGCTGAAGATATTGCACGAAAGAAAATACACAATCACATAACTTGTCAGTGTGCATTTTCTGGCATCAATTAAATAACTAGTTAGTAGACAAAAAATGTCATGATCTAATTGATCATGTCATTTTTTTAAGCTGAAATAATAAAACAAAGTTGCACTGTTTAATAACTAGTAAAAGATTAACTTGGGATTTTAGGCTGTTGGTCAGACAAATAGTAATAGTAGTAAGTGATATCATCTCACCATAAGAAGGTTCCCAGTTTTCAAACTTCCTGGTTTGCTGAGGGATTTTTGAGTGGGTTCTCATGCCTGCAAGGGTTTCCTCCTACGGTCCAAAGACATGCTTGTTGTTATGTTAATTGGTGGTTCTATATTGGCTGGACTGTTGTGTGAGTGTGTGTGTGGTTGTCTGGCTTGTTGTGTGATATACTGCCCCCCTGCCCCAATGACAACAGGAAAAGTGTGCATCCTTATAGACAGAATAACTCCCTCCTGACCCAGAAGTAGATGGCTTTGTGAGTGAGTAGGAAATTGAAAGATTGCCTTTTTTGTTGCTATTGCTCAAAAATATATATAATAATCAAGATTGCAAATAACTGCTCATTTTAAGCAAACCTTCACATTTATAAAAGTTGCCAGATCACTATGTGCATTGTTGGATTTTTGACCTTCCTTTAATATCTGAGACATTCAGCTACCAGACAGGAGGGGCATTAGATTCACATGTCATCTACAAATGAAATGAGATAAATTAGTAAGACACATTTTAGGTTTATTGGTCTGGTTAGTTTTCCTATTTTTATATCGTTTTTCTTTATGTAGAGCTGTTTGTTTGTTTTTTTCATTAATGCGTTAATCAGTCCTCATCTCTCATTCCTGCCCTGTTGCTTCGTTATTATATAACAGTAAAGTGAAAGTTTTTTCTGCATTTAAGATATGCTGTCTGACTCAGCTGGTTTGCGGGTTTTAACACCGCTAACCAGCTCAGTAAGCTGATGTCTTCGGGGTGTATCGGAAAAGCGCGTTGCTAATGAGTATATTTAAAAACCCAAACGATTGCAAATAACACCAAAATGGAGTTAGATTTATATGATAACGTTTACTAAGAGAGGGTTTTAGCAATACATAGCTTCCAGAATTAATAAATATAAAATATAGGTGGATTAAAGTGCTAGTAAACGTAGTTAAGTCACGTGGTTGATTTTTAAATGAAGCTCCTGAAAGCAGCACTAGGACTGCAGCCGCCAGCGAAGCCGCTATCTGATGATGGTAGACCTGAAAGACGGATGGTCAGGGCCGTCCTCGTCTAACCTGAACATGCAAGTGTAGCTTCATTCAGCAACGGTTGCAGCGCTAAACCAGGCTACTCGACAATTTAGCCTTAGCTAGTCGCATATCTTTTTTTTATTAAAGCATGGAGGACGATTGTGTTTGTGAGTACGACTCCACCTGGGACACAGAGAGTGATGGAGACGACCCGGCCGGAGAGAGCCAAACCCGTCGGTCAAATCAAGACAAAAACAAATCGAGCTGGGCTTTAGTACGTGCTTTTATTATTACTCAGCCAGAGGACAAAGGACAAAAAAACCCTACTGTGCCTTAGTGTAGCTCGTTTCTTTTACATGCAATGCTACGTTTTCTGTTGCCTGTTGTGGAAAGCTAACGTTAGCTTTACGCATCACTGCTGCGACTTTGCTAACTAGCCTAGCTTGCTGCTAGTTTACTTTTTAGTTGAAAATCGTCGTCAATGTTTACTCTGGCCTGCTCACAGTTAGCAGTAGTCTGTGAGTCATAGTTAGAATGGAGGAGGAATTAATTAACATCTAGACTTAATTCATTGCAACAGTGGGAATTTTATTAACCAGACCTTATATGGCAACTCCTATGACGTTATCAGGAACAGCATAGGTCGTGACACAATTATTAATGACCCCTTGATTTGTAGTATATCAGTTCAGGTTGTTTATACTTCTAATGCAATACAATGCAAGACCTGTATTTAATTTATGTGAGACGCCTGATGCATATCAATGTATTTTATTATGTATGCTTAATATTTGCAGTGGCACCACACGCCCAGAAACATGAGAGCAGCAAAGGACATGCAAAACTACAGGAGAGGATACCCCGTAAGTTACACCTCAGCTCATCTCTTAAACAAAAAAATCGTGCTCATAGCTGAAAGATGTTAAAGTCTCCTTTATTCTGTTTGGACAGAATCTTGCAGACGAGGAGTGCTCAGAGGACAAAATGAACAATCTGCAGTTTTATCTCAATAAGTTTCCCTCTGCTCCTGATGGTAAAATACTCATATGTTTGCATATAATATAATATTTGCTGTATGCGTGAAAGTCGTGCTTGTGGTGATGATACCAATATTTTGTCTCATTTGTCGCAGATATCTACATTGAATCCTTTCTTAAAGAATGGAAAAACGACTACAAACGGCTGGAGAGAGTTCACTCGTACATCCAGTGGTATGTACTGTTTGACACTTTGAACTTTGTACTTTAGCCATATCCAGCCTAACGGCAACAGAACTGGCCACAGCTTACTTTTGCCATCTTGATGAACTTGTAGTCTGAAGCCTGTTACGCATGCACACAAACACATTCACTCGTTTCTCATTTTGTACTTCCTTCATTCCTTGCTTCCCCTTCTCGCAAACAGGAAGAGACATTATTAATTCTCAGTAGGGTTGATTAAATAGGACATGAGCCACACTTGCATTATTTTCTGTTATTGCCCAACTTCTGCTTTATTTTATGATGTCAGATGTAACTGTCTTTTTTCTTTTTTTTTTTCTTTTCACTAAAGCTGGTTACACAGTCTACTGTATTTAAGTAACTAACACTACTCATGAATACTGATTGGACTAGTTGTTTGTAGCATCCTTCCATCTGTGCTGTGCAAAAGTCCTAAGCCACCTGTCATTTCTTTATATTTTGCTTTTAAGGAGACATAGTTAGAGCAGGACATCTATTAATGAGAAGGCTGGTAGTTTGATCCCTGGGTGCTCCAGTCTGCATGGCGAATATCCTTGGCTGGATACTAATCTCCTAGCATCTATCAGAGTTTGAATGTTAGATAAAAAGTACTTAAGCATAGAAAAAGTGTTTGTGCAAATGAGACATTTTGTATAAAGCACTCTGAGTGCTCCGGTAGAGTAGAAATAATATAAGAATCAGTCTATTTGTTAAGCCTAAAAAAGCATCTACTTCAAGGGGTGATCTACTGCTGTCTACACATAGCAGACAACTCAGCAAAGAACCAATTTTGAATTGTATCTGTAAGCACTTTAGTCCTCACAGCCTGTCACAAAAACAGATTTTTTTCCTATTTCTTTTGTTGAATCTAGTGGAAAAGCCAAAAATAACAATTCGAAAGGCATAAAACTGTATTTTTGCAACGAACAAAGAGAGCTATTAGCCAGAAGCCTGGCATATCTTTACTGTGTGTGTGTGTGTGTGTGTGTGTGTGTGTGTGTGTGTGTGTGTGTGTGTGTGTGTGTTTGTGTGTGTGTTTTTAAAAACAAATTGGAAGAAACTGGACAAGTGAAGGATACAGTAGGAGGTGAACTATATCATAAAAGTATGCCTTTACAAAATATGAAACAAATCTAGCAAAGACCTGGCACAGGAGATGCATCTGGTGCTTTGGTTGGTCAGTCTATTGTTCACTGAAACCTTATCAGAAATGGCCTCAGTGAAAGGGAATTGGGGAGAAAAGGCTGAGGTATGCCAAATTACACAAGAACTGCACTGAAAATCAATGGCAATGGGTCTTAAGGTTCAAATATGTCAATATCTATGGAGGAGTTAAGGAGACAGACTCGATGGTGAGTGTCTACAAAATACAGTGGAGGCTGTGTCATGGTTTGGGGCTGTCTTTTAGTCAGTGCTGTTAGCGATGATTTTAAAATTGATAGGTGGATGATTGCAGAAAAGTACCCTCAGATTTTGATCCACCGTAAACTACCATCTGGAAAGAGTCTTATAAGCAACGCTTTCATTTGGCACCATGATCCCAAACTCAGTGCAAATACACTAAAGGCGTACCTGGATAGGAATTGTAGTGGAGAACTATCAGTCATGTTTTGGCCTTCCCACAGGCTGGACATCATTGAAGCAGTGCAAGATCATCTTTACAGAAAACTGAACAGGCAAGAAAGAAGCCTGGAAAACAATTCCTGAAGACTACTTAAATAAATTACAAGAAAGTTTGTTTATATACCAGATGCTGACTGTCAAAAAACTCAGTTTTTGCTTTTTATATACTGATTTTCCATGCATGTTTGCACATTTCAGTAAATCACTAACACCTATTTTCCTAGCAAAATATAAAGAAATAAGGGCTGACTCAAGACTTTTGCAAAGTACTGTATATTTCAGCTGCGTGCCTAGGACACACCTGTACAACCTCAGTTATAGCTACATCGATACGCCTCTGTTCTCCTGACACGTTTTAGGATTTGAGATATTTTTGAGCATGGAGTACTGAGATCGATTTCCAGATCACAGGCAGGAGGATTGAGGAGACGGAGAAATGAGAGAAGCCTACGCTCTACATGTGCACAAGATGTCAAGTAGCAAATGCTTTTCCACATCCATAGTACATACCAGAAATAGATGGAGTGTTCACAGTGGGAAAAGAATTGTTACATATACCCTTTCCTTTCGTGGCACGTTAATAGTTTTTACATTTGTTACTGTAAACTGCCAAAAAATAAACGTTAATACACTGAAGGATGTCACGTTTGTTTACACAGTGGTGTTTTGTTTAAAAATGTTTTTAAGAACGAAGCAATTTATGAAATTATAGGATATACATGTTCTTTTAAAGTATTGGATAAAGGCACTAGAATATATTATATTTGGGTCATAAACTGTTCGCAGGGACATCTGGTGTCAGCACCACTGAATTAAAGTGTCGTGTCATTAGAAGTTAATTGGTCTTCTGTTGTTTCTCTCTTGAACTGTCTGCTGTTGCAAGGCTGTTTCCACTGCGAGAACCAGGGGTTAATTACATGGCTTCAGAACTTACCAAGAAGGAAATTGAGGTAAGTGTAAAATGGAAAGCGCTCTCACCAAACAGTAGCAGAGTTGGTCAACAGTGACTTTCTATCACAACACAAAGCAACTGAAAAAGAATTAAGGTTAATGCCATAAAGTTGTCAGAGTCCAAAGTCGGAATGAAATGAAGTCTATTGAATCTGGACTGGAACTGCCAGGTTAAATCAACCAAAAGACTGCTATAGTTTTCCTAAAATTACTGTCTTGGTCAGGTACTCTGACTTCCTCACACAGTCCAAAGACATGCAGTTAGGTGGGTTACGCTAACTGGCGATCCTAAACTGACCGTCGGTGTAACTGTGAGCATAATTAGTTGTCTCTCTGTTAGCCCTGCGACAGACTGGCGACCTGTCCAGAGTGTACCCTGCCTCTCGTTCCAGCCCCCCAACCCACTTTGTTTGACCATTAACTGTGAAACAAAGTCAGTTTGTTGGACAGGTTAAATTTCTTATGTTTTCCATAATAAGTTCATCACATAGTAATGTTGACTGTTTGTTTGGTAACTATTCCTAAAAAAAAATGTAGCATGAGAACTGTCAGTGTCTACAATATGGCTGCAGGTTGATGCATTGGCTACAGGTCTGTTGGTGTCTCCACAGCCAAATTTATTTAATTCTTTTACATTGTAAGGAAACAAAAGAGCAAATGCAGTGGCTATATGCATGTCACTAGGCAAGTTCTACGATTCTTTCAACAGCATGTTGAAAAAGGAAACAAAATATGTGATGTAACCTCTTTGCAGCATTGTGGCTTTCCTGCCTCTAGGAGCGCCCAATAAAAGGTTACCGTAGAGGTCAAAAGGTCAAATAAGATGCATCACTGAAAATTTGACAATTTCATTTCATATTTGATACAGTTCTAGCCAGTAAATCTATTTTCCTTTTTCTTTTTTTTTTCTTTTTTTTTTTTCTTTTTAAATGTGCTGTAAATTCTCACCAGGCCTTCAAGAAGAATGAAGATGCCAAAAGGCGACTAGTCGAGTCCTATGAACTCATGTTGGGTTTTTATGGAATCCGTTTGGTTAACAAAGAGACGGGTGAAGTGAAACGTGCAGAAAATTGGAAGGAGCGCTTTGGGAATCTGGAGCGGTAAGTATTATTATTCTCATGTCAGTAATTTCCCGCATATGTAGTAGTTGTTTTTGTGATTACAGCTTCAGCTGCCTTGTCCTTTGCAGGAATATGCACAACAACCTGCGGATAACTCGCATATTGAAAAGCCTCGGGGAGTTGGGCTTTGAGCACTATCAGGCTCCTCTGGTGCGCTTCTTCCTGGAGGAGACTCTGGTCAAAAAGACTCTGAGCAGTGTTAAACGGAGCGTGCTCGACTACTTTCTGTTTGCTGTGCTGGACAAGCATAAACGTCAGGAGCTTGTGCGCTTTGCTTACCTTCACTTTGAGCCAAAGGATAAGTTTGTGTGGTGTCCCAGAAAGGTTCAGAAGCTATTCAGAAAGGCAGAGAAGAGACCTGACACTATAGGGAATGGTGATGGAAAGGAGGAAGTCTTTTCACGTGTTAAAGGCAAAGATGGAGAAGCAGCCCTGCAACAGAAGGAAGATGGACTGGATAGTGTTGCAAAGGCTCAGAAAGGAACTGTTAAAACTGCAGTTAAGGACAAAAGCAAACCATCCGAGGCATCCCCTGAGCCTAAACCAGAGTCTGAAGTAATCGAAAATGGAAGTGTGGAGACTGAGTGTAATAATGAAATTTTGGGTAATGGAAATGACTCTTCAGATGACGTTAATGAAATGGAACATTCGCCCAGTAACGACACTGTGACAGGAAAAAGCGAGTCCTGTGCAGACAGTGAGCTGAAATCTACAAGTAACTCAAATGACCAGGATGGAGACATCAATATGCAAACGGAAGAGGATGTAGAACCCGAAAAACCACCGAAGAAGAAAAGAGAAGATAACATGGTGCTGCCAAGCAATGGCCTGGCTGGGGGCTTAGCCGGTGGGCAGATAGAGGAAAAAGCTGTTCCTAGTAAAGCCACTGGTCAAACGAGCCCGTCAGTGCAAACTCCTCATAAGACTTCAAAACACCCGCCCTCTCTGTCTTCAGAAAGGGAGGAAAAAATCCCTAGGACTGATTTTAATCAAGTGTCACATAAAAAAGAAGCAGACGAAACGTTGCAGGACAGTATGTCTGCAACAAACGGGTCACTGATGAAAACCGACAACGGTGTGGATGAACAGACAAATGGGAAGGAACCCGAGGATATTGACATGGAATCGAACCCCACGAGCTCAGACCAGAATGTGGGGAACTCATTAATGAACTGATTCATATTAAATTAAATGGAAAAAATGTAATATAGGGACAAAGTATGGCTTAAAATCTTTCTAGGCCTTATTTCTACTATATTTAATGTTAAGATGTTAACTTTGAAGGACTATACAGCTATCAGCCACAACATTAAAACCACTTTGAGGTTGAAGTAAATAGCACTGATCTTACAGTTTCTACGGCGAAACATTACGTCCTGGCTTTTATATATTTTGATACATATCACCTACCTAAACATTGTTATAGAACACGTACATGCCTAGTTGATGTACTTCCTCACCCAGCAGGATACGTGACCCAACACACCACAAAAACTGCTCAGGAAAAATGACAAATCACCCATAGTGTTGACCCAATCAACACCAATGTCCCCAGAACCCAATCCAACATGCCAGACGGAGCCCAGACTATGAAAGACCCAACTCTCAATGATCAGGACCCAAACTTCTTTATGTCAGACACCACCAGACTGTGTCCATGCTTTGGATGAGGTTGGTCAGAGCTGTTTGGTGGAATGAGGAGGACCTGCACAGTGTTATGTAGTTAGTTGTAATGTTGTGGCTGATGGGTATATGAATTGATTAATTTGTTAAATGTGGGACCGGATTCGACTCTTATTTCTACATGGCCATCAGACAATATTAAAGGATAAACACGACGTATTGTATATTTTTGACTTTTAAACCAATCCCAAAAAAAAGGACCAAAGTGTGTGATTAGTTAAGCCTCAGTCACACAGGCCTAGAGACCGATTGGCAACTGCCTGGCAACCAGTGGTTTCTATAGGAAAATTAGTATTGCTTGACCAGTTGCAAGCAGTTGCTGTGAAATTGTTAATGAAAGGCCCACTTTCATGAACAAGGGGGACCTCGAGACCCCCTCTGGTAACCAACGGGTAAATGTGCAACAAGTTGATGGGTGGTTGCAGGAGGTTGCTTGCTGTTGCTCAAGGAAGCTGGTGGCAGAGAGATGTACAGTGCTGCACCAAAGGTTTGTGTGCGGGTGCTTTGGTCACTAGCAGGTTGCTGCAGTCGCTAGTAGTTTGCATGGATGACGCTGGCTTGCAACGCAAAATATAGAACATTCGCCTTTAAAGTAACAGTTGTGCCTTTTGATGCTCAAACCAACAAGATGCAACTTTTACTTTGATACAAACCTTCTCAGTTTCTGGTGTGCTAGCACCCAAAGCAATCACAAGGAGTTCTTTGATGCCACCACGCTCTTTACAACCAATTTCACACAGCAACAGTCAGCAGCTTTTCACCAACCAGTCAGGTAATATATATTTTTCCCTAGAGATCAGGCTGGTCGCCAACTGGTCTCTAGGCCTGTGTGACTGAGGTCTTAGACTCTGAGTAATTTATATACTCTTGAGTATACTGTATGTTATGTACAGTAGCAGGAGAGTGTCTGGGAGATTGAAATGGTGGGTCACTGATGCATTTTCAGTAGTTTTAGAATGACAGTGGAGCTCTCTGGCACCTAGAGCCTGACTGCAATATGCAAGTTGGATAAATCTACTGCTATTTTTGGTCTTCTGCTTTTTGTCAACAGTAAAAATATAGAATATGGCCTGTCTTATCCTTTAAAGTCGTTATGACTAAGACTGTCAGCAGCAGATACTTAATAATTTTGCAGAATTCATAAAGTACTATTATTACTGAATATCAATGAAATGAAGTTTTCAGCGTTTTTAACACCTTAATACTTTGAATTTTGAACATTTTTTTTGCACTGAGAAATAATGAATTTGAAGAGCTTTTTTCCCTCTTTGAGGTGTGTGTGTGTGTGTGCGTGTGTGTGTGTGTGTGTGCGTGTGTGTGCGTGCGTGCGTGCGAGAGAGAGATTCTTGTGTTTCTGCTGGATCCTGCTGTTAAAATGGAATTAATACTCTGTATCATTTAAGTTATATTTCAGTAGTGTTGCACAGTCTGTATGTCTCCATGCGGATTTGGGAGGTAGACTTTTGAACAACTGAAATCCTTGCCAAAAATGTGATAAGACTGGTTGATTGTACAATGTGTAATTCTTTGTGGCAGAATTGATAAAGCTTTGGATATAATTTAAAGTCTGCTGTATGTTAATTTGAAATGGGTACAGTCTGTGAACTTACAAGCCAGGGTGATTATATCGATGCATCTTTTTATATTTGCACTTAATTTCCACTGTTATTGTTCAAGTTACTGTATTTGCAAAATGAAATGGTTATGACTTTATATATTCCTTTTTTTCCCTCCTGACTTACCTGGCCGTTAATGAAGCAGAATAAAGCTGTACTATTTTCTGATTTTTTTTTTTTAAATGCATTTCTGATGTCGGAGTCCAGATTTTGTGTTAAAATTGCATTTCTTAAGAACACACCGAGATGGCAGACAGCATTTGCGCCAATTCCCAAGACCCTTGCTTTTTCTGTGAAACTGTTATGTCGACTGAAATATGAGTTGTTTTTAGTATACAAATTTGGCTGTGTGAAAAGATGTGACTCAAAGCAGCGACAAGAAGAAAAAGGATGGATATTGATGCACAACAACTTGTTCAGGACTCAGGAGCAGTGTGGAGTCGAGGGCGTAAGGGAGAGCTAGAGGTACACACTGCTGGAGTTTCAGCATTGTTTTTATGCCCACCCTCAGTCGTTACATATACCCTTCCCCTCTTTGGAATATTAGACATACCTCAATGCAATATTTTACATTTAAATTACACAAAACTTGCAATGTGTCACTAATTTTGTGCTGCTTTAGCTCATCCAGCTGATGGTGTCGGTCCATAATTTACAACAGTCACTACTTCTCTTATGCTACAGGTCAAATCTTTTAGAGAAGGTCACACACAGCGATCGCCAAACAGTTATTCAACCAAATTGCTCTCAAGGTCACATTTTATGATAACCTGTCAAAACTTGGCTGGTTGTGAGTGTTAGCTACTATGTCACTGATGAGATATGATGATGTTCTTTATCTGAAGTGGGGCTGAAACGCCTAATGGCTTAAATGGTTAAATACCAAATATTTACTTGTTCAAGCAACTGAATTCTGAGGATTTAATGCTCTTTCTAAACTGTTGGTCGATGATCATTTGAGTGTCTTTGGGTCTTAACAACATTTACACAACCTTCATTTTAAATAGGTTGTTCATTCTTATTTTTCTGTGCATTTCCTGATGTTCTATATAGCAAAATGTCCATAGCTTGCGAGAATGTAGTTTATATCCATCGAACTGTTCTCTGCTTCAACAAGTGGTTAACGTGAATAGCTCAACCATGGATGCGCTTTGTTGTGCCCCTGTAAACTGTAATGGCTCAGTCACACTAGAGTAAAAATAGGACAACGGCCTTCTTGCAAATAGTTAAACTGGTTGTCCAGTGACTTCACCGATTTTGCATTTGGCAACTGATTTCAAGTAGTTGTGACAGCCTGCTGGCTAGCTTGCCTGCTGGGCTCCATCCATTGACTCATTTGGTTGTTAACTGGTTGTATTTGAGTACACTTCTATAGAAGAGCAAGGTTGCCTAGTGCTTACATCATTTTGCCTTAAATCGCCATCCTGCAGCCACTATGTCATTGTGAGGTTATGGCTGAACTCTGAAAGTAGCTGATGTTAGTTTCCGTGAATGTAGACCACAATATTGCCATTTCTCCAGCTCATCACAGTTAATTGCTGTATTATCACAGATAATAATACTTTTTTTCTTCATTTGTCTAAAGAAAAACTCCAGGGAAGCTTTGTTAAGACAAGTAACTCAAGTTGACTTCATTCAGTCGCAGACTGATAGACTGATTCTAACTTAGTGCCATTTTATCACCATGTTGCTGCATTGTTCATGCCACGGTCTTCAACCACTGTTGTCCTTCCAGCTACAGTCACACTAGACAAAACAGTGGTTGGAGACCACTGCCTGACCAAAAATATTGCACCTATGTGCAATCAGCTTGCAGTCTCCTGCCTCTGAAATGACCCTGATCACATGATCTCAGAAACCTGTGGAGGATGGATGGATGAATGCAAAAATACACTGGTGTTTGTCAATGCAGGGATCTAAAGCTCATAAGGAGAATCTTAAGGTGGACTCTGAATTAATAGAGAGGCAGTAAAAATGAATTAGCAATGATGTGACATGTGAGTACTTAGAAGATTTGGTTAGAAGCCTCGCAGGGGCATTCTAAAAAACCTGCAAATGTTTTGTTCACTTCACAACCTCCAAACAAGTTTTCTTAATTGCACAATGACTTAAAAATAAAACCCAGAGATGAAATAAAGGGAAGTAATAAAAGTAAGAGCAAACCAGAGATTAGAATGAGAAGATTTAGCAAAAGTAGCAAGGGCATCTAGAGTTTCTGTTACCATCAGCGCACACGAGGATTTCTGTTTTCATTAAGATGGAGAAAATTGTTAGCCATCCAACTTTTGGTAGCACTTCATAATCATGTTAAACTATTAAGCATCATTAAGGTATTAGTAAGTATTTGTATAGCAATACTCCTCCGTAGTATGCCACTTCTACATACAGATACTATTATTATGATGATGATTATGATTATTACTAGCAGTGATAGCTGTACATGGAGTAACAGATGAATAAATGTCTGTATTTATGAATAACATACTGAGGAGTAATGGTATATAAATGATGAATTAAGTACTTGCTAACACCTTACTGATGCTTAGTGTGACATAAAGTGATACCCAAGTTTCAATAGTCTAAGCACCTGTGCAATATCTGTAGTAGGGCTTAATAGATCTATCTATCGATCGATCGATCGATCGATCGTGTGGTATTGATAAGAAATGTCCTTAAAATGTTCAAAATGTGCTACAGAAGATATAACAGAAATGTTAAAGGCCCCAAAACAAAACCATGTGGCAATTTTTGTCAAATTGATGAGAATCACTCCAAAGCAGACCCCAATAAACCCACCCAGTATCTCAACCTATCAACCATAGCTTGGTCACTCACTGGTGACACGTTTCAGTGGAATACAGTGGGGCAAAAAAGTATTTAGTCAGCCACCGATTGTGCAAGTTCCCCCACCTAAAATGATGACAGAGGTCAGTAATTTGCACCAGAGGTACACTTCAACTGTGAGAGACAGAATGTGAAAAAAAAATCCATGAATCCACATGGTAGGATTTGTAAAGAATTTATTCGTAAATCAGGGTGGAAAATAAGTATTTGGTCAATAACAAAAATACAACTCAATACTTTGTAACATAACCTTTGTTGGCAATAACAGAGGTCAAACGTTTACTATAGGTCTTTACCAGGTTTGCACACACAGTAGCTGGTATTTTGGCCCATTCCTCCATGCAGATCTTCTCGAGAGCAGTGATGTTTTGGGGCTGTCGCCGAGCAACACGGACTTTCAACTCCCGCCACAGATTTTCTATGGGGTTGAGGTCTGGAGACTGGCTAGGCCACTCCAGGACTTTCAAATGCTTCTTACGGAGCCACTCCTTTGTTGCCCGGGCGGTGTGTTTTGGATCATTGTCATGTTGGAAGACCCAGCCTCGTTTCATCTTCAAAGTTCTCACTGATGGAAGGAGGTTTTGGCTCAAAATCTCACGATACATGGCCCCATTCATTCTGTCCTTAACACGGATCAGTCGTCCTGTCCCCTTGGCAGAAAAACAGCCCCATAGCATGATGTTTCCACCCCCATGCTTCACAGTAGGTATGGTGTTCTTGGGATGCAACTCAGTATTCTTCTTCCTCCAAACACGACGAGTTGAGTTTATACCAAAAAGTTCTACTTTGGTTTCATCTGACCACATGACATTCTCCCAATCCTCTGCTGTATCATCCATGTGCTCTCTGGCAAACTTCAGACGGGCCTGGACATGCACTGGCTTCAGCAGCGGAACACGTCTGGCACTGCGGGATTTGATTCCCTGCCGTTGTAGTGTGTTACTGACGGTGACCTTTGTTACTTTGGTCCCAGCTCTCTGCAGGTCATTCACCAGGTCCCCCCGTGTGGTTCTGGGATCTTTGCTCACCGTTCTCATGATCATTTTGACCCCATGGGATGAGATCTTGCGTGGAGCCCCAGATCGAGGGAGATTATCAGTGGTCTTGTATGTCTTCCATTTTCTGATGATTGCTCCCACAGTTGATTTTTTTCACACCAAGCTGCTTGCCTATTGTAGATTCACTCTTCCCAGTCTGGTGCAGGTCTACAATACTTTTCCTGGTGTCCTTCGAAAGCTCTTTGGTCTTGGCCATGGCGGAGTTTGGAGTCTGACTGTTTGAGGCTGTGGACAGGTGTCTTTTATACAGATGATGAGTTCAAACAGGTGCCATTCATACAGGTAACAAGTGGGGGACAGAAAAGCTTCTTACAGAAGACGTTACAGGTCTGTGAGAGCCAGAGATTTTCCTTGTTTGAGGTGACCAAATACTTATTTTCCACCCTAATTTACAAATAAATTCTTTACAAATCCTACCATGTGAATTCATGGATTTTTTTTTCACATTCTGTCTCTCACAGTTGAAGTGTACCTCTGGTGCAAATTACTGACCTCTGTCATCATTTTAAGTGGAGGAACTTGCACAATCGGTGGCTGACTAAATACTTTTTTGCCCCACTGTAAGCTCTAAAAGCCAGACTGAAATTTATCAAGAATCCTGTATTTGTATCAAACAGCTGTTCTCTCAGATGCTGAGGGTGAAGACTCAACCAGCTGTTAACTATTCTATTCGACTCCTAAAAAGACAAGAATCTAAAAAGAAACTAAAAACTCATGGAAAACGTTTGGATACATCAGGAGAGCAGCAGAGCTTTCCCCGTTTACTTCTGGATAATCAGGCTCCTTTTAACAACCAGAGGTGTCGCCCCTGCTGGCCAATGGTTTTTTTTTTTTTTTTCTTTTTTTTTTTCCCCTTCCTTTTCCTTTTTTGAGTTTTTTTTGGGGGGTTTTTTTGGGGGTAATTCGGCCCACATTTTCAGAGTCCGAAATCTTGTCTCCCCTCTGCATACTACCACCTTCTCCACCTCCCACCCCCCTCTCGCCTGTGTTCAGCCAGCTAGATTGAGTTCAGCCCCTTCGGCTGGAGGCTCGGGTTTATCTGGAACTAAAGAGAAAGCTATTCAGGAGCTGTGCGCCGCCAGGTGAAGGAAGGCTCCGTTTTGGACGCTGGGGGGGAGCGAGAGAGGACCGAGGGCCGGGGATTTGACTTTTTCTGTATAAACTCGGGTTTGTGAGGGCGAGTGGGGAGCTATGGCGGTGCTCTTTGCGCTTTGGGTGCTTTTATTGTCCCAACTATTGATATCATCCTCAGCCCAGGTAAGAGTTACTAAGTTATTACCCTTCTTTTTCTTTGCGCGTCATTGGTGATGGGTTTGTTTTTTACCTGCAGATCTCATGTAGTAAGCCAGTAATTTAAAAAGTGTGTCTTTTGTTTTGGTGACAGTGATGATGATGATGATGATGACAGAAGTGACTCTCTTCCGGCAGGTTTCAGGCAGACATTTACACACTACCTGAGAACCTGATGCTTTCTGTAAACCTTTTTCCTTAGTTGTACATATATTGTAATTAATCCTGACAAATTAAAGAGGAACTAAAATGAACAGGGGTGTCTCTGGTTCTGCAGGTTTGTTGCTCTGCAGTGTAATTGTGTGCAGGTGGCTCTCTTTTGCGCTAGTTAGTGAAGTCAGGCCGAACCTGTGGAATGCGCGGATTGGAGATCAGTGCGCACAATGAAACCTCTGTTCACTCCCTGACTGAGCTGAGCTGTGGAGCAAGTCTTTAGAGCAAAACTGTTGTATTGGGTGATCATAGCAGTACAGGTTTAATTGAAGAGGATTCTCATAGTGTTCTTACAGCACTGATTTGAATAATGATTTTCATCGTGATGTATATGGTTGCCGTTACATCGTTAATATTAGTTGTATTATTTTCTATCTCTCTCCCTCTCTCTTATTCAGTCTCACAGTCACTGTGTCAAAATATGCCAAACATTTATCACCACTTTCTGTTGCCTCCAAATTTTTACTGCATTCCATCAAAAGAGGGTTGATTCTCATTAATTTCATGTTCCAGAGGCCAGGCCTCAGAGGAGCTCCTGGCCTACAAGGACCCCCAGGGCCACCAGGAAGGGATGGCACTGACGTGAGTAGACCAAGGGTGTCTGCATATAAAAACACCTCTCTGTCACTTAGACTATTAAACATGCACCAAAGTTCAAGACGATGGGAGTTAAGAGTAGATGGTACGCACTTATATTTTTGTGGGTAATAAACCCACATTTATTTATTTATTTTAGATTTATTTTCATATTTTAAGCAAAATTGGGAGTAAAAGTAGAGAATAAGAATACAGACAGATGTTTTTTTTTAACCGAAAATTTAGCTTATATAGAAATTCACACTCAGTTACGTATGGTATACTATGGTTTGCTTGTGCTTAGGTGTGGATAGGTGATATTATTTATTAGCATTATTTGAGTGACTCCTCCCACAACCCCTCCTACAAGTATTAAATAATAATGATGGCTATTAGGTAGGCAGGCTTTAAGTTTATCTTGTGAACAGAGTTGTTCTAAATTAGAAAAACTTATGTTTTCTTGAAAAAAAACATTTTATTTTGTCTACAGTGCTCCTTAAGATGATTACAGGACTCATACAGTGTTAAGGCCATTATAGCATGTAGTTAGACAAATCAGAGAATACAGACAATGTTTTTACATTCCCCTGATGCCTTGCCTTTAAGGTTTTTATTGCAGGTAAGCATATGATGTTATAGTAAAAAAATAAATAGAGAGTAAAACAATAAAACAAGGCTTTATTTGCACAGGGATGAAGAGGAAATTGGATTACAGGCAAGCTAAGTAAAAAGAACAACTTTGCTAACGTTGCAGAGTACTCCCTTATCCTTTCTGATTTTTGTCAAACTAAACTAAAAAAAGAAAAACACTGAAAGCAAATGTTGTCCATGCCTGTCAGAAAACTTTTAGTTGTGACTCCAGTGAAGCTTAGGCTAACAGAGGGCCCATTCATACATTCCCCAACCCCGTGAGACCATCTGAAGTTACACCTCATACCTCCTGCCTGCACCTTCAGCACCCCTCCCCTATACAAACCAAACTGTCATGTGACCGGTCAGCATCAGGTCGCTGACTGGTTTGGTAGTGTTTGCTCTTCCCCAGTCACAGCAGAAGCTAAACATTGTATAGAGTGAAGCAACCCACAGTCTCACTGCTTCAGTTACCTACAACACTAAGTTACTGATGAGTATTAAAGATGGGCTAATGCTAGCTCTCCAATAAAACACTAAAGTTTTTGGGTCTGTGTAGCAGTGGCTTTGAAATTTGTCTCTTTCAAGATTAGCTTGAAAACAAATTTACTTCTTTTTTTTTTAAATCTGATTAACAGGGTAAACCAGGACCTCCCGGTCTGCCAGGGAAACCAGTAAGTATTCCAACAATTTTAGCAAAGTGTGTTTTATTCAGCCACAACTATAAGCATGCACCTAACTGTAAGTGTTTTTCTTGCACCTTTTGAGTTCCTCAAAATAGGTCAAATTATTGTAAAATGGTGTTAAATAGCTGCAACTTGTTTAAAGACCATGATCCAGAGACAGAATTGTTTCTCCTCCGCTTGAAGTAAAATGCATATCCATGAACTATGGAGCAAAGAAAGGCTGCCATTTAAATTTAAATAGTGAATATGCAACTCACTAACAATTAACTAGATGTGCAAAACAAATAAATTAAGCGTAACATTATTAGGAGTCTTTCCTACTGCTTCATAAGTAATCAGACTAACCTGCCTTCAGTCAAAAGAAAACATCACCTTGGTGCCTTAAATAACCTGAAATCAGAAATGTGTTACTTTACAGTCTTTCTTTTAGGTTTTCCCTTTAACGTGTTTACCTTTATTTTAGTTTGATGATGATTTTGTGACACAAGAAGAAGAAATCAGTTGTTTATCTGGGATGTAAATTACTCACTCTGCTTTTGTAGGGTCCCAAAGGGAAAGCAGGAAAACCAGGGGGACCAGGACAACAAGGACTGCCGGGACTTCCAGGTGTCGATGTAAGTGTCTGATAAGCAAACACAGCCAGTCCTTAAACTAACAGGACACCAGCTCTGTTTTTATCTGTACACAAACATAGAGATGCTATAAAATGACCAGTTACTGTTTAAAACATCATTGCACTTCCTCTCCAGGGTTTGACAGGTCCCGATGGTCCTCTTGGCAGGGATGGACCCCCAGGAGAACCAGTAAGTTTTTCTCAGTTTTATGAGCTTTCTGGGACACTGCGAATACATTTAAAGA
This sequence comes from Pundamilia nyererei, assembly GCF_000239375.1. Classification (NCBI taxonomy): domain Eukaryota; kingdom Metazoa; phylum Chordata; class Actinopteri; order Cichliformes; family Cichlidae; genus Pundamilia; species Pundamilia nyererei. The sequence goes on along the minus strand of NW_005187445.1, from coordinate 3,246,413 downwards.
TGCACTAGCTGGGTTTAAAGACCTCCTATCTACTTCACACTGGCCTTCATAATTTAGCTGAAGTCAGCCACTTGCAAGACGCATGTAGGAACGAATGCATGCAAACTCTGCATGTTGATTCTGTTGCATGAAGATGCTTAAGAGGCCTAACAGGGACAAGGTCTGTGCTTTCTCTGTCAGCCTGGATTTGTCAAGCTGGCTCAGCCTCCTAGTGGGAATATTTTTAATGAGGGATCAGAATCGGATTTATTTCTACTGCTTCCATAATCCGGCTAGGAATGCACACAGTTTCCCACCAATCTGTGAAACCATGGGAGATAATGAACTCTTGCTCCAATGCCGAGGGTAAACTGGTATTATCCTATCAGAGGCACAAGAGAAGACAGAATTACAGCACCTATGACATCAACTGCTGCTGCATCTTAAAATGAAACAGGAAGGCTTTTCTTTACCACTGTGAATATATGAATATAACATATGATATGATAAAGACCGTGTGGCCACTATAAAATGGCTTCAAAGTGACCAACTAGACAGATAATGCTCTCACTCTCCAAGCCCCTTAGCAATTCCACTAATTAGCCAACTTAATGAGGAAGCTTGTGTCAACCCATGTCACTGATTACTCAGACGACTACACTGTTACTGCTGGCTCATAGTACTGAAGAGTCATGCAAAGACAAACAGGATTAAAGTGCTAAAGTCTTTGACAGAGTCAAAGTACAACTAACTGAATCAGACAAAGTAAAATCTGTGTGAGTGTATACACAGCAACATCACAACCATTTGTTTATGATTTGTGTGACAGTATGTCCTATTACACGCTGAGGAATGGAGCGAATTAGTGTAACATTGCTGTGTTACATCTGTTTGTTTGGAGTCATTTTGCCAATCGTCCTCTGAGGCACCACAAATACAGCTGGGAGGAAGTAAACAAAGGAGAACTAAAAGAAAAGAAGACGGGGCACCTCAGCAGACCACAGTTTGATCATTTAGTCCAATAACTTGAAAAATAATTATTGAAAAAGCATCTTATCACTGTGTCCTCCACAGCTAGCCTAAATCTTGGCTAGAAAACCAAACTTAGGCCCAGCCAATGAGATTATCTGTTTTTATCTTGCTATTGCTCTTTCTTTCTTTCTTTTGTTTGTTTGTTTGTTTGTTTGTTTGTTTGTTTGTTTAGTTGGGAGGGCATCATTGTATAAATATTACACATGAGTTCAAATAATATTTTATTTGTAATGTGCAATACTAAATATTTGACGATATGCTTTTGTTCTGAGACCTCCCCGTCCTCCCATGCACGTGTGAAAAAGTGTCATAACGACACACGAGATGCTCACAAAAAAGCAGTCTTTACAGCTCAGCCCAAAAAAGCCCTTTAGCTCACATATTTCACACGATTCACACGTTTTTTTTGCCGACATCTTCCAGTACTGATGATGGGAGAGTCCATCTGCTAAAGTCTTCTGCAGTGCATCCCACAGATTGTCTCTGGGGTTGAGATCTGGAATCTGTGGTGGACAATCCACGAGTGAAAATGATGTCTAATGCCTCGTGAACCACACTTTCACAGTTTGAGCCAGAAGAATCCTGGCACTGGCATCTTGGAACATGCCTCTGCCATCAGGGAACAAAAAATCCATTGATGGAAAAACCAGGTCGTTCCACATATTCAGGTAGTTAGCTGATCTCATTTTTTCAGGTACATAACGTTGCTCAGTGTACGCCTCCAATTCAGTGCAAGAATCTCATATTTTTTCTATGTTCATGTTCATGGACATTCATTCTAATATTTTGTCATGTGAGCACAAATTTTTGAGTGACATATTTAGAGATAATAAGATAAGATAAGATAACCTTTATTAGTCCCACATGTGGGAAATTTGTTTTGTCACAGCAGGAAGTGGACAGTGCAAAAGTTATGAAGCAAAAATTAGAATACAATAAGAATAAATACAGTCCACAACTGTACAGAATAGAATAAAATAAAATACTATATACAGTAGAATAAAATAAAATATACAATAGAATAAAAATAGAATACAAATGCTGTATACAACTGAGTAAAAATACAACGATGCCAGAAAAGAGTATTGCATTGTTGTAATTGTTTGTATTGTATTGTAATTGTTGTGTCAGAGGCACATATTTTGTCCAGAGAAAGCAGGAAGGAACCATCATTGCAAACAAGAAATCAAACCTTTAAAAGAGATCACAGCCATTGAATTTGAACCCAGACAATAACCTTTTTCTAAATCCAAGGTAGTAATTCTTAATGCCTAACTTAAACCAAGTTGAATTTAGGCCCCTTGCATGAGCAGTGAAATGATTTGCTCCATCCCCAACCCATCCAAGTCCTCCAACCTTTATTTTTCATTTATATGCCATAAATAGTAGCAGATCACAGATCTGATACAGCATGACAGCAGGTGTTTGGTTGGGCACGGGTTGCAAAGTGGCTTGCAAATGCACAAAAACGGCAGACAGACCAAGACAAATTCAGCACTGCATGATATTAACCAACTGGATGCATAAAGTGGCATCAGATGAGTGTTCAGCTGATGTAGCTCTGTTGTTAAGATCAGGTGATCTACCAGAACTGTGGGCTGGCTCTTCCTGACCTAACACTAGGCTGAAATGTATTGCCAAAACTATGGAAGCTTGCGTCGAGATAGACGTTGTACTGTTTGAAACTATTTTTTTCATTTAGAATAAGTTGATGTTTATCACCAGTACTGTTCATCCTGCTGGAATAGCAGACTTTATTAACACATAAAACACAAACTCTTGCAGACAGGCTACTTTAAAGCTAAAGTGTATATATATAAAAAGGAAAAAAATCAGAATTTCTGTTATGTCTATATGTGAGCATTTATTGTAGCGTCTCTACTTTACAATATAAAGTGCCTTGGGGTGAGTGTTTTTATGAGTTGGCGCTATATAAATAAACTGAACTGAATTGAATAGAATGGGCCTTAAAAGTTTCTGCTAGGTGTGATTATGCCTGAGAGGCTGATTGTGATTTTGTGTATCTACAGGGTGAAGCAGGTCCTCCTGGGCCACCTGGACCTCCTGTAAGTAACCCCACATGTGTAAAACCTAACAAGCCTTTATTTTCCTCTTCTCTTATAAGTAAGCGCATGACTGAAGCTACTGTTACACAGAATATTTCCCTAAAATACTTTTACCCACAGTAATTATTAAACCTACAGCAGTTACTTTTTTCTGACTTTATTATTTCATGCTGAGAGAATACCTTTCTGTACTTGTGCTCCTGTTAAGTCAGGTTTATGATCAGCTCTTGCCTGACTCGCGACAAAATGTGACACTCAGTGTCACATTTTGTCTTAGGATTACTCAGATGTCATATACATAAGCGCACACTAGCCTCAAAGCAACAATCCATGAGAAATATTCTCTTGGTGGATATTGTTTCAGTGTGTGAATCTAATCATTTCCCAGGTGTTTGTGACTTAATTTGCCTTCCTGTGTCTTCCGTAGGGCAGAGGGAGACCAGGAGCTTCAGTGAGTACACAGCACTGTCTTTTTATGTTGTTCTGGGGGAGTACACCTGTGGTGTCCTTTTTTTATTTATTCATTTTTGCTTATTTGCATTCTGCGATTAGATGCTCGTTATTCTTTGATGTAGTTCAGACAGTGTGCGGCATATGTACTCTGGTGGCATGCGAACACCCAGTCTCTTTTGTTTCTAGGGACTTCCCGGCACCAACGGGTTGCCAGGCGGACCCGGACCCCAGGGCCCAGTGGTGAGTGTCTCTAATTAAGATCTCCTGTCATCATTTAGGGATTTCTTCATTCAAATAAGAATGAGGTAGTCTGTTTCATTTCTGTAACTACAGGAAACTCTTATGTTCCACTTGATTTTTAATGTGAAAAGATAATCGCAGAAAATGTATACACGAGCCTCTGCAGCAGAAACAATAAGCTACAGTAAAGCTAACAGATCCTGTGATCTCAGCTTCAAATCAACCACGACAACATTGCCCTAAATTTCTGTATACTGTAGCAGGAGGATAAGAATAACCACTGACCGAGAAGGACATATCGTCAGTGTTTCTACTGGGTCACACTTTATTTAGGCTGAACTCAGCTCATTTGTAAAAGCTCAGTAGGTTTCCAAAACCCCGCAGGCCTGTTAGACGTCAGTGCAATGTTCAGGCTACTCTCAGAATTACTATAGCAACGGGTCATCGGTTGTTCACTGAATAATCATAAATAGTGTTTGATATGGGTTTTCTACAAAAAAAGTCTAGCAAGACCTTTAAATGAAATTATTCTGATTGCTCTAGAGGTTTCAAGTTTACTTCACTCTGTACAGTTAAGCTCAAACAACAGTGTGAAATGAAAACAAGAAAATCACTTTTTTTTGAGTATAGTACAAAGAAAATTCCTGATTTTAATCTAGTTCCATCACAACCTTCCAAAGTCTTTTATCCTGAGATGCTGAAGGTGCTTCTGCTTCCCCTGATGTTCCTCTGTGTGTTTCTCAGGGTCCTGAGGGTCTTCCAGGACTACCTGGACCTACTGGCCCAGATGGACTCCCAGTAAGTGCAGTTATCATTGTATATCTGGTGTTGGTACAGTAGCCACATTGTCATATTTTCCCAGTCACCCAGTGGATATCAGGAAAAGCACTAAAAAACAAAGAATGCAGCAAAGTCACGTTTAAAGTAAATGTCGCCGTATTTCTCACTTGTGTGTGTTGTCATTATTCAATCTTTCAGGGTCTTCCCGGTACACTTCATGATCTCAATGGAGACCTTCTGGTAAGTGTTTCTTGTGAAAACGGTGTGATTGCAGAAAAATGAAGATGTGCTCTCTACATGCACTGGCTGTAGAGGTCTCAGTTTTTTGTCTCTGTACTCTGCAGTGTCCTGCAATCTGCCCCCCTGGCCCGCCTGGTCCTCCGGGAATGCCGGGATTCAAGGTAAACAGAGTTTTGGGGGTTTTTGTTTTGTGTTGTTTTTTAAGCACAATGCTAGACCAAAGGTGGCCGACAGGAAAGAGTCATACTATAAAAAGCAATTTAAGTAGCACTAACAAAAGTGTTTCAGAAATGTAAGATGACCTTCTCAGAATGCATCTGCTGCTACAGCCTATATCTACTAACCTACCAACAGCAATGTAGCATGGCATTGCTCATGAAAAAAACAATGTATGGAGTTAAAATGCACAAAACTAAATGTTTGGCATTCCATTAAAATTAAATTTAAAATGAGCTGAATTGTGGGAGCATTGCTTAAATGATCCGTAGTCCATCACAACTGCACAGAGGAAGCTGTGTGGTGAAAAGAAGAAGCAGAGGTGTTATTGTCATACAGTTTATTAGATCTAGATCACAGTAAACCCAAAATGTTGCTGAAATCTCCCAGTGTGTAAATATAAGCACTCGGCTTATGACGGCATTCACTTCTGTGTGTGTTTGTGTTCATTTAGGGTCACACTGGGCATAAAGGAGACAAGGGAGAACCTGGAAAAGATGGAGAGAAAGTGAGTTAGATATATGGCTTGAAGATTTTTTCCTGTTTCTGTTATTATTATTATTTTATATTACGGCGGAAATGAGCTTCCTCCGAAGGGTGGCTGGCCTCTCCCTTAGAGATGGGGTGAGAAGTTTGGCCATCCGGGAGGGGCTCAGAGTAGAGCCGCTGCTGCTGCACATCGAAAGGAGCCATCTGACAAGGATGCCTCCTGGGTGAGGTGTTCCGGGCATGTCCCACCGGGAGGAGGCCCCGGGGCAGACCCAGGACACGCTGGAGAGATTATATCTCTCGGCTGGCCTGGGAACGCCTTGGTGTTCCCCCGGATAAGCTGGAGGAGGTGGCTGGGGAGAGGGAGGTCTGGGCCTCTCTGCTTAGGCTGCTGCCCCCGCGACCCGGCCTTGGATAAAGCGGATGAAGATGGATGGCTGAAAAGAGAATCAATATCTTTCTGTGATTTAATGTTTACATTTTGCCCTGTTTTGTCTCTAGGGTGATGCTGGACCACCGGGTCCACCAGGTCTTCCTGGCACTGTGGGTCTGCAGGTGAGATTTGCCCACATAAGTTTTGCTGATTTAATGCACTACGACAAGGATTTTCTGAAGAATTATTTGATGATAATAGGTTGTTGTTGTTGTCTTTTGTTGTGCTTTCAAAATGTTCAAATGCTGTGTTTCAGGGTCCACGTGGTCTAAGAGGTTTACAAGGCCCAATGGGACCTGTAGGCGACAGAGTAAGTAGCTTTTACCTGTTTTCACTCAGTAGATGTAGATTTGTGTCAGGGTGTTTCTTTTGACCTCGTTCTCTGTTTGTCCCCAGGGCTTCCCTGGTTTCAGAGGCAAGCCTGGCATCCCTGGCATTATTGGAAAGACAGTGAGTCTCCCAATGTTTATATCACAAAAATAGAAAGAGTTTATTAGTGCTGGTTAGTAGTTCACAGCTTAAATAAATGGCAGATCCCATCAATGAATAGCTGTGTGTGTGTTTAATCTGATGTTTCCAGGGTGGTGGCGGAGAAAAAGGACCACAGGGATTCAAAGGACCCAAAGGAGAAATAGTATGTAAAAGAATTTTGATCTGTGATTTGAGCGTATACATAAGATGTAAATATCAAGTCTCAATGTGTCTTTTAACAGGGTAAAATTGGTCCCAAAGGAGCTTCTGGTGGACCAGGGCCCAAAGGAGAGCCTGTAAGTGCAAATATACAGAATTTAAGATTCTATATTTATATCACCTGTCAGAACAATGCGAGTCATATCTGATGGATTCAACAGGGTATTCCTGGCAGAGATGGCAAAGACGGAACCCCAGGGTTGGATGGTGAGAAGGTAAGATGCTTTTTTTTTTTTTAAATCTTTTGTTTTAACTGCTTAATTAAAGAGATTTTACACCAACTATGACGTCTGTCTGCTGACAGGGCGATCCTGGACGCCACGGGGTAGTTGGAGAGAAAGGACCAAATGGCCTTCCTGTAAGTGTTATTAATAATCACCACTTTCATCACTGCCATGAGAGTCGCCTTCACTTTCTGTGCTTTATGATGTACATTCATGTCATTTTTGGGGGGTTCTAGGGTCTGCCAGGAAAGGCTGGTACAACAGGATCTAAAGGAGAAGCTGTGAGTATCACCACAAAATCTATTCTAACTTTAAAACTATGATTAGAAACATGGAGGAAAACTGTTATGTTCTCGTTCCTTTACACCAGGGTGATCCAGGAAAGCCCGGGGAGATGGGACCCTCTGGAGAGCCAGGGATTCCTGTATGTATCTGATGGTGCTTTTAGGGAGTTACAGTCTAATAAATGTGTCACTTGACCCAGCAGGTGAGCTCTCTAAACTTTTCTGACTTGTCTGCAATTTCTTTCACTTCTCTTCAGGGTGAGATTGGCATCCCAGGAGAGAGGGGGATAGCAGGTCCAAGAGGAGTGGCGGTAAGTTAATGATCACGCTGTATATTAAGTGAAATCGTGCACTATCTGTTGGTGCATTGCTGAAATTCTAGCATTGCTATTTTAAAAAAAATCAGAAAAAGCCTCAATATAAGCTCTGCCACATTATTAAAATTCCTGCTGCACATCTTTTGATTATAACCCATTTATAGAATTTAGGCTTAGGAGTTTCCAATACTTTAAAGTTTGCTTCTTTAATGACCAGTAGGCAGTTTTTAAAGCACAATGGCTGAAAAAGAGATGGGATTAACAGAGCCCAAAGTAAAAGGCTAAAACGAGGAGCAGTCTACAACATGGTACTAAATTGGAATTAAATGAACCACTGGCCTTCCATGTGAATGATAATCTCGAAGAGTGCTAGGAGTATTTTTCTCTGATTCAGTGACTTACTAAGGTGGAGTAATGGAGCGATACCTACAGGGAGAGCAGGTATTCATGAGGGAAGAATTTATAAACAGAGAGATCTTTGTTTTTCACATCAGAGCCTGCGGCAAGGAAAGAAAGATAAAACTCGCAACGGAATTAACACCCCTACTATCACACAACGCACTGCATAATAAATCCTGCCTCACATAACGACCTCCTGCATTTGTTTAGTTTCTCTTACCCGAATCAAAAGAAGGAAGCATCATTAATTTCCAGTGCTTTTTTTTTTTTTTTTAGTGCTTCATGTTTTCTAGAAAAATGACATGACTATGTCTCTTTCTGACAGGGAGGTATTGGACCAGTGGGCAACCCTGGGCCTCGGGGAGTGAAAGGCTTCCAGGTAGTTGCTTTAAATGATTTATCATTATCATTTTTTCTTATTACTATTTCTTAATTTAATGACTTTGTGTCATGTGCTGCAGGGAGTCAAAGGAGACTTGGGAGATCCGGGTCTTCCAGGACCAACGGGAATTCGTGGAGAATTTGGTGACAGGGTGGGTTTTTAATTATTCAGGAGAATGATGTCCCTGTAACATCTTAAAATGTCTATTTTGTCACCCCAGTAGTCCAAAATGCAAATGTGACCAGTTTACAGCTGAAGTAGAATATGAAAGCAAGAAATGTAAAGTGATGTAGTGACTGACTTATTTGTTGCTAAAAAAAACCCCAACCCCAGTATAAAACAAACATGGACATGTGTAGGTGTGTCCCCGCGTATCTCCACACAATCACAGTGGAGACGTGTGACTGTCCAGCTGTGTTCACGTTAGGACACTGTATCCCACTGTATTACCATCCTGTCTCAGTCTTAGTGGTATAAACTCAAACTGCAGCCCAGCACAGACACAAAGTGGCCTCCTGTTCAGAACATGAGGACAGAACAAAGCCAGCCTTTATACCAGTCCTGGTTCCCCTCAACCAGCCCACCGTGCTTCCTTTCATCCCCCACCCCCATCCTTTTCCCAGCCAGCCGGCCTTCAATAAATATCTCTGCATGCCTCTTATTTATTCTCTCATTCTCTTTTTTTCAATCCTATAGGGCCCAGTCGGGGCTTCTGGACCTAAAGGAGACATGGTAAGTCACCAACATCTCCACTGATGTCCTGTGATAGTTTTCATCCAGCTTTTTGAAAAGTAAACTAAAGAAATGATTATTTTATATGTATAGTCCTGCAAATACATCGATTTTTCATAAGCTTATAAGATGAAAGACTTTCTTCAGTTATGAGTTATGTCACATGCAGTTCAGATCTCACGTTGTCATTTCAGGGTGTTGCAGGAAGTGATGGGTTACCAGGAGAGAACGGAGATCCTGTAAGTGTTTTCGTCATTGTCTGAATACTAACACTGTGCGGTGTTCGTAACCTACAGAGCAGTTACTGTGTTTGCAGTAGTTAGTTGTACTCTTGGTACAGAGGCTAAGACCATTCCACCTACTCAAGTACATGCACGTGTCTTTAACGCACTTCATTGTTTTGTACAAGTGTATTTGGCTCCACGGGTCCTTTCACACGGGTTTTATGGTGCTGGACAAAAAGTTTTAGGGAGGTATCTTTTAGTTTTTGCTGCCAATGGATCAGAAAACACTGAAAATATGGATATTTGTACATAATTATAAACAATTTTTTAAATCTACTTATTCTGATAGTGTATTTCTCTGTATTTTAGCATGACTTTGGGCTCTTATCTATTGTCTTTATCCCCTCTTTTTTTTATTCAAAGCTGCATGAAAGATGCTGTACCAAACAATGTTTGACTGTTTGAATGCTGCATACTGTCCTGTAATATAACGTTTTCAGAATTATCTAAAACAATGTCCTTATTTCCAGGGTCCCTTTGGGCCAGTGGGACAAAAAGGGCAGGTGAGCTATATTTCCTGTTACATTTTACAATGTTTTGTGCTTTTACATCTTAGAAATCAGCTTTTTATCACCAAACTATTAACATCTATTAACACCAAACATAGATCAGATGTTGTGTGTGGGTGTAATTAGCAGCAAGTTTGTTCCAAACTCCCTCTGTTTCTGCTCCCTCACTAAACATTTAAAACTGGCACCTAGCTCTGAGCTTTTGCCTACTTATCAGAGTCACTGCACATGATTCAGCCTCACATTCCATGTTTAATAGGATTAATTAGAGATAGGTATTGCTGCTTTAGCTTTATTGGCCTGTTTGCTGCTATGGCCACGAGGGAAAGGCGAGTAACATTAAGCTGCAGCACAATTTATGTAATTAGAGACAGCACTGATGAGCCACCCTCTCTTAGTCTCATTTACTGTTTGCTGTGCTAGTTGGAGTAATTATCAAGCAACAAGATGCCACCCTCGCGTTGTTTCAACAGACCCAGTTTGCTCCTCATTTGGTGTTTAGTCAGCGATCAAATGTTATGGATGTTTTCAGCTTCAGTTTGGAATAAATCAATTTGTTTTTGCAAACATAATGAGCTATTTAACAGATAATTGTTGTTGATTGTAGCCGGGGAAGCGAGGTGAACTGGGGCCTAAAGGCGTGACGGGTCCACAAGGAGAGGTTGGGGGAAGAGGGCTTCCAGGAAAAGAAGGCCCAATGGGCTTCCAAGGGGAACAGGGTGTGCCTGGACTTCCAGGAAAGAGAGGTGTACCTGTAAGTGTGCTGTTCTTTTTTTTCTTTTCTTTTTTGACTGCACAAAACTACCTGGTTAGAACATATAGATGTAAATGGTTTCATATAAACTGCCTCAAATCTGGTGTTTCAGGGTAAACTGGCAAGTGAGCAACACATCAGAGAGCTATGTGGCCCAATGATTGATGGTGAGAGATCCTAATTCAATCTTCACGTGTAACTCATTCTATTGTCAAATATATATATATATATGTATATATTTTTTTAAATGTGGGGTTTTTACCATTTGTTGCTTCTCCAACATGTAGATCAGGTTGCACAACTGGCTGCCAACCTGCGAAGACCCCTGGCACCTGGAATGGTGGGCCGCCCCGGCCCTCCAGGGCCGCCAGGAAAGCCAGGAGTTGCAGGCTCTATTGGGCATCCAGGTGCCCGAGGTCCACCAGGGTACCGAGGCCTGCCAGGAGAACTTGGAGATCCAGGTCCCAGAGGTATGAAAAATGAAACATGTCACAGGAGCACAAAAATAATTTCACTGCTGTTTAGCCTTACGGTTGCATAATCAGATGGTTAACATCAATGATAGAAGACATACTCAGATCCTTCACTCAAATAGCAATAGTACACAAGTACCAGTAAACACGTTGTATTAAAAGACATATTAGCAACATAACAACTTAACTAATTAAAAAATAAAAATATTCATTTTAGATGGAAAGAGATTTAATCATTCATTACTTCAGTGTAGAAACAATACATGAGATATTTAAGGCTGCTGATTACCAGCAAAAGATTGTGAGATGATTATTGGGCTAAAAAACTTTCTTGCTACCCAAATATGAATTCTGTTTTCTTACTTTTGTTTGCTTTTCCTTACTAAAATATTGGATCATTTGATCTAGCTAAGCCTCGAGCAGTTACTTCCATAAAACCATCCCGAGTTTTTGGGGTTAAGAGAGAGCCATATTTGGTGGAAAAGCTAATTAGTCATGACAAAAAGCCCCACTGGGATTTTTATAAGAGGCAAGACACAAAGGTTTGAATTCACTGAAAAGTTTAAACTGGTATAAAAAGGAAACATGTAAACTGTACTTTAGCACAACACCTATGTAAATGCACTTTGTTTCCACCACCGATTGAAATTTTCTGTTTTCACAACAGGTGATGTTGGTGAGGCAGGTGATAAGGGATTCATTGGTAAAGCCATTGATGGGCCTCCCGGAGACCAAGGATACCAAGGTATGTGCTCTCATACGGAGAACTTCCATCTGAACCAGTCATTTTCTTTTTTATACCTACATTTGAACTACTGTTCTAAACATCCACTCATCTCAGACTTTGACTTGTCAAACAGACATAAGTGTATAAGTCTTCTGTCACTCCTGCAACTTCTAACTACAGCACATTCCCACAGGTCTTCCAGGGGTACCTGGAATTGTTAAAGATGGGCGCGATGGTTCTCCAGGAGATCCAGGTGAGCCCGGAGAGCCAGGCAGAGTAGGCAGGACTGGGCACCAAGGACCTCCTGGAATCTGTGACACATCAGCTTGTCAGGGAACATCACCTGCTGGGAAATCCTCTAACCCCAAAAACAATTAAGCATAAGTTCCTGCACCCTGACACCATCCACTCCGAGGTGAGAGTTATAAGTGAGGATAAAAGGAATGAAAGAAGAGTGGCCACAAAAAAAAGTCCTCTTTATTTAAATACACGCATCACAAGTTGGGAAGAGTAACATCAGACGGTGTGATATTTCTGACAAAATAGAGGAACATCCAGCAAGTGACATGAACATCAGCGCAACTGAGAGACAAAAAAACAAACAAACAACTTTATGATATGAAATGGAGAGAGGTAAGGAGAAGTGCAAGAGAACAACTGCACTGATCCAAGTACTATCACATGACAAGACTTGACTTACAAACACCTGGAAAGTGAATGATGAGTCCTTTGTGTATAAAAACTTTGTACATGTTGCTTCAACGCCCCAAACACTTTGATTAACATCCTTCTGCAGATAACACTAAAAAATGGTGACTGTCTCTGATGTGAATGTGCATTTATCATGGCCCATTATGTAAATCACAGATGTTACCTCAACATGGAAATAAGTGCAAGAAGCATAAAAGCCTCTGTGGAGGAGCTGTGTATGTACTGTAAAAGGAATAAAAAACAAAAATCCAGGTTCCCAGACATTGTGTAGATTAATGCAAGAAAAAAAAGGTTTGATAGTCTTTTTTTTACAGCTTGTTTTCTGTTATTGTTTTTTTTATGACATGTGAATTTGATTCTTCAGACTTCAGAATCAAAAGCAAAATAAACTCATGAAAGCATAAATCACACATTGTAAAATACAGTTTAAGAATATTAGGAACAAAGTTTTTTTTTTTCCAATCTGCAATGACCACATCCACTATGTACTACCGGTGCTGTAACTATTAAATATACATGACTTTAAATACTATTTATTATTTGTGGGTGACTGTTGTATGTACAGTAAGATGCTACAGCGACATGTTGTAAGAAAGAACAAATAAAGCCACTTTTCAGTAAAACATTACTCTTCTCTACATATCAAATGAACAGTCTGCTTTTCAGAATACTCTGCTGTAAACACTGAAATCAAAAAAGTCCATTAACTAACTAGGAAGTAACACTTACTTTGATACCAAACTGCTTAAATATCCAAATACAGAACAGATGTTGGCAGGCACTCAGTAGAAAACATTCTAAATGAATAAAAACGAACAGAAAACAAGACATTAAAGTGCAATTTTGAATACAGGGTATAAATACTGCACATATTATCAAAATAAAATAGTTGAAGGGACGGCATCTGCCAACTAGAGCGCCGCCTGTGCTTTTCGAAGAGAAACAGCGCCATCTGTGTGTGGAAAGCCCTTCCTTTCCAAAAGGTTGATGTGTTAAACTCGGCCCTCACACTACCTGAACTAATCCTTCCAGTTTCTAGATCGTTGCAGTGTGATCGAAAGGATATATTTTACCATGTCAACAATACTTCATCTTAACCCCACACCCACACCTCATTGGGCAAGCCTGAGCTACTCTGACAGTTGAATTTAGTTTAGTGGCTGACATATAGAAGAAAACAATGAGGAGAGGTCACTGCTCTGCTGCCAGGGAAATGCTGCTCAGTGTCTCATCCATCCTGTGGTGCACTGGGTCCTGACCTGAGCTGGACTTACCAAAGCGTTCTCTCTCATGAGCGAAGACTTTCTGGAACTCCTGCAGACAGAAGAATTGGAGGTTGAAGTGGTTCATGACACATAGTACCAGAGATGTTTTATCTTCCTGCAACTCTGTAGCTGTCTAGATCGCCCTTCTGGTGGCATAGTGAATGTTGTAAGTATGGCGTGATTTTATTTGCTGCGTTGTACATTTTTTTCCAGCATAATCTAACTGCAGCAGATGATTTCTCTCAGTTAAAACAATAAAGTTTATTTGATTTTAAACTGTAAAAATGTGAAGACTTTAGTTTGAACTCTAAATAACAAAAGTCACAAAGTTTCCTTCACTAATTAGACAGGCAGCAAGGGGAAATGTAATTAACTCTTATCTTCCAGCCACAGCTTTCTAGTCTCAGATAATTCAGTTAGAGGACACTTTTCATCAATCACTTTTCTACACATGCCCACCTCTTTAAAAGTGTCTCCATACGTTTTAGTAATGTATCTCAGGAAAGCTGTGGTCCACTGCAGGGTGGTGACTTTGTCCGTCTCCGAGTCACAGAACGGCACCAACGTGTTCAGTTCATCACAGCACAAACGAATCCTCTTCCTGTACGACAGCGCAGACAATGCAGATGATTTTGAGCGATGCAGTCCTGTATATTTAATAATCAGTCATCAGTCACTAAGAATTCTTTGGTAACTCTTCAGCAGTTTCAAATCATGAACCATTTAACTTCTGAGTGTATCGGTTTTAAACTGATTTAGCATTTGCATAGGAATCAGGTTTCTTTTCAGTCCTCAGTGACACTCTTATTTTAAATCAAAATAAATCAAGTTTCCACATAAAGCAGCTAAAACTAATGATCACAACCCAAAAGATGTTCAGTTCTGATGCGTTGCTGTTGCACTACTTATCTGAATATATTCAAACGAGGACTGAGTTCACTTAAATCATGCCATCACCACACTGTGAGCGCGAGGCTCTGAGAAGAAACTATGAATGCACTTTTGGTAAAAGGACTGGTTCTTATTTAGCACTTTTCTACTCTACTCAAGCACTCAAAGCGCTTTATACAACATTCGCCCATTCACGCAAGCACTTTCTATTACTGAAGGATGCATCAGAGTACAATATGGGGTTCGGTATCTTGCCCGGTGATACTTTGGCATGCAGACTGCACAAGCCATGGATTGAACCACCGACCTTCCAATTAATAGATGACCTGCTAAAACAGAGACAGACAACCACACATATTCAACTACAGCCACCGCTAACCAGTGCACCACTGTTCCACCTGAAATAGAGGACAAAATGTTTAAAATTTGTAAATTGAAATAGTTTTCTTTTTGTGCCTAAATGCAACGCCTTTTAAATCTCTGACCTTGAAAGCAAGCACACTTAACACACTTTAAGCATCCCAGGATATTCCTGAAATGCAAATGTTTATCTTGTTGCACACTATGGATGCAGGGACGCTTCCATGTGTAACCTTCGGCTGCTCACCTGCGCTCCCTCTCCTTACTGTTGTGTCTCTCCCGGCGCTGGCTAAGCAACATACTAGATCTAGCAATTTTCCTCCTGCTGCTCTGTGGCTCTCCAGCAGAGTCTGGGGCGGCTTTAGCAGCTTTGGGTATCACCGCAGCAGGTATCACTGCATCCTCTGTGAAAAAAACCCAAGCATGTGAGACCAAGTTAGACACAGCCTTTCAGTCCATAATTGTAGCCAACAACACAGTTATGGCTTATGAATAAATATTAGAATACTAATTATTACTTTCTAGATTAACCAAAGGCAGCTCTTCTGCTGGGTGAAAATTTAAAACGCTCTTGGGGATCATAACCTGAAATTAAATCAGAAAAGCCAAGGATTAAACAGTGGGCTCTGCTTTACCATTAAGATATAATAAAAGCACATTGATTTGTTTTTTTTCCCCCCAGCATACCTGTCCACACGTGTTGGTGACTGGGCCATAAACACCCTCTATATATGAACTAGACACCCCAAAAGAATTTGCTCTGTCCATTTTCACCCACTTCTGCTTTGGAGGATGCGTGACTGTCTCTTGAACCTCTGCAGACTGCTGAAGTATTGTCAAAAAACTGAAACATGACATATCACACAAAATGAGTACATGTATGCTATACTTTAATAAAATGATAGTCACATATAGTATATACATATCTCTGAAACTTACTTGCTGAGAACTGCAGACTGTATATCTTGTTGTCTTGTGGTTTCAGCACACATGGCGCTAAATCTTTTCTCTAAGCAAACTCTAGCAGCTGGTCTGGTGCGATTCTGTACAGACTTCTTGTCACTGGTAAAAGGTTCAGCTGGGCTTTCTTCAGCTCTAATTCTGGCCAGCACAAAACCTGGCACCTCTCCATAAGACACTGGTGTCTTTTCTCCAGGCATTACTATACAGTGGTCTTCATTTGAAGTTGATAGATCAATAGCCTGAGCGCTTCTGAAGGGAGAAATCACTGTGGATGTGGCCTGTTCTTTGACCATCACTGTAGAGAGGTGACATCTGACATCTGGAAACTCTGACTGTGCCTCCACATGGGCTTGGAGAAGATGCTGAAGGTAAGAACAGTCAACCTCTGTCATCTCCATCAGCCCAAGCTCACTGCCCAATACCTCCCCATGTTCATGGGTAAAGCATCCACCTTGACTCACAATCATTCCAGCAGAGTCACTTATCTGTTCTCTCGATGAAGGTAACACATTGATGTTTTTACAGGTTGAAGAAAAGGACATATTTCCCTACAGATCAGGAAAAATATTAGATATAATACAGACCACTTACTCTAAATACTTTGTTACTTAAAGTTACTCTTAATGTTAGCTAAAGAAATTGTATAATTATAATTTAGGTCGTGAAGGTACGTTGTCGTGAATTTTAGCTTAGCTACAATTAGCAAAGGAGACGTTGGCATAACCTGGGCAAAATCAACAGGCTGTACCGCCATTTTAAAACTTGTAATACTATTAGAAACTCCAGGGCATTTAAAACAATCAGTCTTAAGTTATACAAATGCATAAAAGGTTATTACTGAATTAATAAAGTCTTTGTACCGCTTTCTGTTCGGGGATTAGCACGTATTAATGCTTGGCCTCAGGCTGTAACGACGACCGTGTCCAGTTACCGGCGCTAACCTTCTCCCCGTCACAGATAAACCTCCGATTATCTCAGTATACAATCATTTCTTTAAGCTCGTAAGCGGAACTTTAAACACAAAAACAAGCGGAAAATATACGAGGGGTCCTAAAGAAAACCGACAGCTGTCATCATAAATTACTTATGTCAAATTAGAAAATGTTATTTTTTTTTATTGATCAGTTAGGGGGCGGAATAGTCCTACTTTTTCCACGCTTTTCTGTCATTCAGTATCTTTTTGGCGATCAAAAGTAGTTAAATATGTTACATTTTTATACAAAAAGCAGAATATGTAAATACATTGATTGCAGCTTCTTGAAACTTCATGGTTAGACAACTACATTTATACATGCGCATAGATAGATAGATAGATAGATTTCCAGATTTTCTGTTTTGATTATTTGATTCATAAAAACTGAAAGAGTGTCATTTTTTAAATGAATAAAAGCATTTGCACCTAAAAAAAAATAGCACAATAAAAAAATATCTTAAAGTCTTTAGATATATAAAATAACTATCTAGTTTGAACCTCGTGGGGTCCAAAACAGACTGTGTCTCATGTGTTAAACCTGTTATGGTCTGGTGAACTTTCCAGATTTACCTCATCTCCTGCTCTGAGCAACCTGGGATAGGTTTCCCCCACACAAATGACCCTACCTTCCATAAGTCGTTGAGAAAATGAATTAAATATATATTACAAAGAAAAAGAAGTTTAAGCACCACCCCTAACAGCACAACTGGCCAACATAGTACTTTTCTACATAACAAAAACTGTTCCACAATACTCATTCACATTGCACAAACTGTAATGACTTCCTTATTTATTTTAAATAAAAGATTATTTCCAGTTGCAGTTCAAACTTTATACAGATTATCTCTTAAGACCTGAGAATAACACTACTATGGAAAACAGAGAAATTAATCCTAAGTAAAATGACAGAAAACAACAGAACAGCAGTAACAATGCTTGAGTTAAACTAGACTCCTGCAATACAAGTTTTATACATGTGGAGGGTTACAGAAAATATGTAGACCCACTTTCGCATATTGTGATTTCCACACTACCCAGCAAGAGGCCTCGAAAACCTAAAAACGAATTAAGTATTGCCTTAATTTGCCTGAAGTTTGAATCCATTGTGTGTGTGTGAATCAGCACCCACTTTACAAGACAACCAGTAACAATTAATACCTCAGAGTCATGAGTAATCTTTACAGTGATCAGAAAATCTGAAATGTTTCACCGAATAGTTTTAGCAGTTTGTATTTAAATAAAATAATCCAGCTTTTATGTCTCAGAATAATTTATTGCCATAAAGGTAGTAAAACTGTCACTTTTCTTTGATATGAGATTTGCTTGTTAAATTAACTGGTTTTAAGCTATCAATCTAAATGTGACAAAATAAGACTTCATATAAAGTGTGTTACTTTATTGACTTCTTGCATTCTAAAAGAAATGGAACGGGTCATTTTTAACCAACAGAACTACATAAAAGAAGATGAGAGCTACCATATTGACAGTCTGGCTATTAAAAAAAACAAACACAGAAAAAAAACTGTACATTTTCTGTACAAAACATTTATGACTTTGTCAATCTACAAATACAAATAAAGTTAAATTTACAACTGAAAATTATATTTAGCAGGACTTTTGCTAATAATAAAAAAAAAACAATAATAAAAGCATCTACTTTGAAAACAGAAAAACTACAACACAATAAACTTAAATGGTAATCTCTGAGCACTTTTCTATCAAGTTACAAAGTTGGATTTTTTGCATGTCTTTGCCTGTATGTCATATTAAAATTTAACAAGCACATGGGTAGTCAGTCTCAGTGAGAAAAGAAATACATTCATTGGGCATTATGATAAGGTATTTCTGTCAAGTCTAACAATGCTAAGCAATTTTAGATGTCTGATTCTTCAGCTTTAGGTCCTTAAAGGTCTGCATGTTTTTCCCAGTGACTAATCTGGCTCACCATTGCTTTAATTTCCAACACTGATAATAGAGGTTAATTGTTTGTTTGTTTTTAATTCTGAAACCCATTATTATTTTTTCCCTCAAATTGACCTTATCCTTTGTTTCTTCTTCCCTTATGATTGGACCTTCAGGTGTGCTATTTTCTTTCTTCTTTCTTACAAGCAGGTTTTACCCATTCTTTACATGTTATCAATTTACCTACATCTACTCCTCTCTGTCTGTTGGAAATGTGTTTTAGTTTCATGCCAAAATCCAAGCAATCATATTTTGGGGAAACGTATGAGACCTTCTTTTGGAGTGGGAAGTAAGGCACCTCTGTGTCTTTGAGGTCTTATGGCTTGCTGATTTTGTGGGTTTTCAAAACCAGGGAATGGTTTTCCTCCGCTATTTGGACCTGGGCCACGGGGCCTATTAAACTGTGCCAAATGTGGATCTCCAGGATGTTGGAATCTTGCAATGGGACGAGGACCTCTTCGTTCATTAATGGGTGTATGACCTCTCTGCCTGGGATCTCTCCCCCTTATATTTGGGCCCCTACTAACATAACCTGCCCCCCTTATATCTGACACCTGCATGTCATTATTTGGATCTGGCTCAGACCTAGTGTTGTCACCCCACCTACCAGGTCCATTTCTAAAATCTGAACGCTGAGGTGATGGCCCCCTGCTGTCTGTTTTATTGGGCCCCAAACTTCTCATTTTTGGACCTCTACTTTCCCTTCTGAAATCAAATCCTTGTCTACCTGGTTCAGGATTTTCAGGTTCTACATTATGCCTTTCAGATCTTAGATCACCACTATCTGAAAATCTCCCATCACACCTTGGAGCTTCAATGCTTAGATTTCTGTTTGCAGGTCCTGGGGGTCCTAGATCTCGACCTGCTGGAGGTCTTCTATCAGGGCCTTCCATCTCAAATTGCCTCCTGTTTAGACATGAATTCATCAGGCCTGGACCTCCTCTGAGAGCCCCACGCCCTTCAATGTTTGGCCCTCTCATTTTTCCCCTGACATTTGGCAGCCTCCAGTCAGTTCCCATATCTGGATGATTGTGCATATGTGATCCTGGCCCTGCTTTTCTGTCTTGTCCTCTATTGTCTAGATCTCTTTCTCCTGTAAAGAATTCCCCAGCACCCTCTCTATCAAGCTCTGTCCAATCATTTCCATGACCTCCCCTACTTGGCCCTGGGCATACCATATCTGGATTTTCTTCAACAGGCCCTGCACTTCTGCAGCCAGGAGCATTCCAGTTATGTCTACGACCCCTTACAGGTCCTTGAAATAACATACTGGGTCTATTCTGCATGGGACCTGGTCCACTACTTTCAGGGCCTCTCCATTCACTAAATAGGCCTTGATTAATATCTTCTTGGTCCTGTTCATCTTGACCCTCTTGGATAGGTCCAAATCCTCTACTAGCATATGTTTCCCAGTCATCCACTGAGCATTCTCTGTCTTGTCCTAAGAATTCTATATTGGTCCTTCTTTCATCTAACCTTTGTTCCTCTGTGTCTGGCCCTCTCCTCTCAGGAGCAGAACCCCAGAAGCCGGGCCCTGGTCTTCTAATGTTTTTCCTCATAGGCCTTCGACCTCTAAAGCTCTGGCCCAATCTATCAGGTTCTGGGGCATGGTAATCTGGGTTTTCTTGAATAGGTTCACACGCTACCCAGTCATCCCTTCCCCCATGTCTTGGATCTTCAGTATTTGAACTTTCATGTTTGTAGCCTGGAACTCTTAAATCAGGGCCATCTGATTTTCTCCAACCTGGTCTTGAGCCCTCCATATCTGGATATCTTTTTTCACTGTAGTCTGGACCTACTAGAGCTATTCTGTCAGGCCCAGGATCCACATCAGAACCTGGCCTTTCCACCCGCTGTGCACCAAATTCTGGACCCCTCCTATGAGGCCCTGGAATCTCCATATTTTGATACCCAACTTCTTTTCCACGACCCCTGAAATGTGGTCCACCTCGTCCTCTGTTGTGAGGCCCTAGATCTCCCACACCTGGACCAATTCTTTCAGGCCCAGCAACACCAATATGTGAACCTCTCCTGTCAGGACCCTGTCCACTTGTGTTTATTTCTACAGGTCCTCTCCTTTCAGGTTCTTGGCTATGCATAGGAAAACTTGGTATTTCATTTATTGGCCCACTAAAATCTGGACCTTGTGAAACTCTGCCAGGCCCCATAGCAAGACCTCTACAATCAGACCCTAGCCTGCTGATATCAGGACCTCCAGGTCCTCTTCTCTCGGGCCCAGAACCTTCTATAGGTCCTGGTCCCCTGAACCCAGGACCTCCAGGTCGTCTATTCTCATGTCCAGGACCTTCGATAGACATACTTTCCCTCTCATGCCCTGGTCCTTTAAATTCTGGACACCCAGCCCCTCTCCTATTAGTCCCAGGATCCTCCATGGAATCTCTCCTTTCAATTCCTGGACCTCTACTATCAGACCCTGGACCAGCCATATCCAGACCCATCCTTTCACCCCAGGTTCCCCTGAAATCTGGACCGCCAGGACCCCTGATGTCATGTACTTTTTGCTCCATATGTGGACCTTTTTTCTCAGGTCCTAATCCTCTAAAATGTGGACCCACAGGACCTCTTCTGTCAGGTCCAGCAACCTCCATGGCTACACTTCTTCTTTTAGGTTCTGGTCCCACAAAATCTGAAGCCCCTGGTATTCCTAAGTCAGGTCCTTGATTGTCTATAATGGGGTCTATCCTTTCAAGTCCTTCTTCCATGAGGTGTGAGTCCTCTGGTCCTCCACTATTAAGCTTTGGATACTGCATGTTTGGACCTCTCATTTCAGCCCCTGGTTGTCCGAATTCTGGGCCTCCACTCCCTCCCGTGTAAGGTCCCTGGCTTTCCATGTTTGAACCTCTTCTATCAGACAAATGGACACTCCATTCATCTTGTACCAATGGTGCTTCCCTGACTGAATCTGACCCTCTCCAATGATCTCTTGTGTCTGATCCTGGGCCATTCCAATCTGGAGCACTTATATGTTTATTTTGATTCTCCTTATCCCTTAGTCCTTGACCTCTCCAATCTGAATTCAACATGTTTGAATTAACTGCATCTGCATGACTGCCACCAAGCTTGCCAAAATCTGCATTTGTGCCATGTGGCTGAAGAGTACTTTTACGGGGGCACCTTTCTTCAAAAGCCATACTGCCATCATGTCTTGTCTTTGGAGGTCTTCCTAAGCCCATAAACAATGGACCTGACTCCCTCATCCCACTACTTACATCAGATCTAAAAATCTGACCTTCATCTTTATCTTTTTGTCCTCTACCACCTCCACTACTATCTGGAGCCATAGCTTCTACCTGTGGACCCCCAAATGACTGCTTTGTTCCCATTTTTTTCACATCTTTCCTGATATCTATGTTTTCTGGCTCTGATCTATGTTCATTTGTCTTTGGACACTGTAAACCTTCCTGCACACAACTAACATTTTGGTTTCTCTCATTAACTTCAAACAGCCCCCTCATATCTGTATTTAGATGATACACAGCTGATAAAGAATCCCTTGGACCTGGACCAACATTACGAGGTGCAGATCTGTCAGACAAAGGGCCCTCCATGATGTTAACTTGTCTTTTGCGCTGGAGGCTTGCCTCTCCCATATACAAATTTGTAACAGTAGGTACAATATTTTGTGTAACATCAGGACTTGGGCATTTTATTTCTGGATTTACACCAGAAATAAAAGGCACACCAGCATTATTACTATCTAGTGCTTCACTTCTCATTTCTGAATCTCTCAAGGCTGGCCATGAACCAGTTATTACAGTATTTTGATGTTGAATACCTTGTTCTCTCATTCCTAAGATTGTACTTGGATTTGAATATCCTCCCTCTTGACCCTTTGTTTCTGAATGCTTGAAGCAAGGATTGTCTGCTAGTGTCTCATTATGTGTCTCTGTCAGACCTTGTCCCTTGGCACCAAAAGCTTTCAGATTCAATGCTCTAAAATCCATGCTTTTAATATTTGAGATCACATCTCCAACAGACACCATTGCTTGACCACAAATTGGCAAACAATTATTTTCAAAGACTCTAATATCTTCCCTTGAATCGCTGACTTCATCAGTTCTAACAGAGTCATTCTTTTCTATGCTGCTAGGTTTCACAAACTGTGGTTCTGGATCTGGGCTTTGGGGAGAATCTCGAATAGGTGGATCAATTTCTCTAAGAGGAATTGTACTGTCAAGTTTGCTGTGAAACAAATTGTCCTGTTTATAGAGTTTATTTTGCTGTGTCATATCATGGTCACTCAGTGAAATCTTTTGAAGCTCCTGAAATTTTGGTGGTTCGGAAATCTCAAGCTTCACATTACATAGAGGTTCGTGTGAGTGTTTTTCAGAGCTCTCAACATGATTACACTCTGATTTTTGTCCATCTGGATCACTTTTGATTGTAACATGTGATATGTTACTCTCTTCAAATTGTCCAGCAGAGTCTAGAGAACTGCATGGAACACTTGCATGTTTTGATTTCTCAGGGACCTGAGGCAAGGGTCCTCTGTTCAGTTTTGGTGAAACTGACACAGATTCTGTTTTTCTAGAAGAAGATGGGGATCTTCTACGCCCAAGAGAATGCCGGCGTGTGGTATGATCTTTGCGATGGCGTCCCTGCCGTTCAGATGGATCTCTAACTCTGTGTCTTGACCTGTCTCTTTCACTCTTTCTGTGTCTATCCTTTTCTCTGCGTCTTCGGGACCGAGAACGAGAACGATGCTGTGACTGTCTTGAAGGACTTCTGTGGCGGTCCCTTTCCCGATGACTCCGCTTTTTTGGTGATGACCTTCGTTTTCTACTGTGGTATGAATTTGGAGACATACCCTTGTGAGAGCCACCATACCTTGCTCTAGACACAGAGTCCATAGTTGTTACAGTTCCCCCCTTAAAAACATCATCTTGAATTTCATTGAAAAGTGATTCATCCTCAGGATCATAAGCTACATCAGAATCTTCAATCTCTCCAGCAGATGAATATTTGTCAGATTCCACACCTTTCTGTGTTTCATCTTGCTTTGCAACACCATCTGTATCATTTCCTAAATTTTTGACAGGTGTTGCGTCTTCTACTTTCACAGCTTGTGAATCCCAATTTGAATTGTCCACAGTCTCTGTAAGGGGGGTAGCCTTGTCTGTTGTTTCTGAAGATTTTGACTCTGTTTTTATAATACCTTTCTGCAGAGAGGACAGTTGGTTAAGCGGCAAAGATTTTTGTGGGGGAGACATAAGTGAATCCGAAACAGAAAAGTGAGCCATGAACATTCCCACAGCCTCTCTCTGCTGACGTAGTGCTTCCTCCTGCTCTTTTAACTGCCGTTTTTGCTCTTCAATTTGTTTATTGAGTTCCTCAAGCATCCTCTGTTGTTCACTTAGTGTTGCAGCTGAGACAACCACTGTGCCCGTAGGGAGTTGTGGCATGACTGCAACTGGAGCAGAAGTTTGTGCTGGGGAAGAAGTGGAAACCGTCACTGGGCATGATGGAGAATCAAATGTTTGAGTTGTAACAGGGGGCTTTGCTACAGGAGTATTACTTTGAATATCTTCAAAGATAGTGTCGTCCTCTGGATCATAGGCCACATCATCTTCCACAAAGCTTGATAATGCTGGGGCATCAGCTTTAATTTTTTCTGTGGTCTGTGGAGCAACGGTTGCATATCCCATTGCTGGATCATATTCTTCCTCTGGGTCATATGGTCGGTCAAAGTCATTTTCATCTTCAATCTCCTTGGCTTTGGTTTTGTGTCCATACTGTTGGACAATTGGATCCACCACTGATCCAGAAAGCACTGGGTTCTTCTTAACAGTTACTGTTGTTTTTGTAGAACGTCCATCAGAGACAGTGGAGTCAGCCTGATTACTACGAAACAAGGTACTCAAGATTGTCTGTAGTGGTGTCTTATCACTGGATGCAATAATGGGATTTTTATCAGAGCTGCTGTTAAAGGTGGACTGTGTTGCAGCAATAGTGGCTGAGGTAGAAACAGAAGGGGCCGCTTTAACAGAAGTTAATAGAGATGGTATGGTGACTGAGCCAGAGGAGGAAGAGTGTGTTGGTGACCCAGGGCATGATGGTGAACCAGGAGGGGTGGTACTAGCAGGAGTCTCTGGATCATAGGGTTGGAATATCTCCAATTTGTCAGAACCGTAAAGGACTGGTGGTTTTGGGATCCACATAGGGTCCTTGGACATATGAACTTTGGGTCTTTTGTCTTCCATTTCCTGTGGCAAACTTCCTGGACGTTTGACCTTCTGGACGATTGCTAGACCAAGAAGAAGATTGGGGCGGTTTCTTTCAAGTCCTGGAAAAAAATTAGATAACACATTAGAAAACACACTAAGTCTAACAACTCTCTGGTATGGTTTTGGTATGAACCCTCACATATTCAAACATATAAAACAAAAAAATGTCAATTATTTATGAATAGGCAGCAGTCAAAGCATTTCACACCTGGTCCTTCAAGAGGTTGTAGCATAGATGGGATTGGTTCCTTTGCACTGAGTGGGACAAGGTATACATCTTTGATGGAACGGCTGCTATTGGCGACCACACCGAAACGACCTCTGCTGCTGAAATAGGAAAAAAGGGAGACATAGGCGACCTCCTCTTCCTCTGTTGCAGGGTGAAACCGGATCACACATAACTCCTAACAAATACAAAGCAAACAAAAGTGCATGTAAAATACTGATGTAGCCTCAACATTATTATATGTGGTAAGATGCAAAAAGAAATACAGTATATTCTGCTTGCCTTTGTAACTGAGGTCTTTAGTTTTGCAACGTAGTCCCACACTGTTTGAGGCATGATTCGTCCTCCAATTTGTATAGTGTCAGGTAGATCCTATACAAACCACAAAAATAAATGCTTTTTATATCTCCACCCAGTGACAATTATAAATCCTTTTGATATAGCCAGTAAAAAATGTAATTAATATCATGCATTACAATACCGCTTTAAGATTTTCAGGAGATCCTGACACCAGATATCCCTTGGTGACAAACTTGGCTACAGTGAGCATGTTTAGAAAACCCTTCCACAGTATTTCCTGCTTTGCCAGGAACTGAGTTGTCTCACCATCAGCTGGAGATTCAGAGATCACGGTTCTGAAACAGAAACCACAACAATCACATGTACACAATGCCCAGCTTCTTGACAAATTTAAAACAAAAAACAAAAAGCAAAAAAACATTGGCTTGGAGTTCTTTATACCTCGAGCGTGGTCCATAAAGTCTGGGATCAGCAGTGGAAGATGGCTTCATTAAGATGGATTTAGGTACTGTTTTGGTTGGTGGTAGTGATGATGCTACGTTCGATGCAATGTTTTCTTTAACAAGAGCATAAGGAGCTGCCCGTTTATGAGTTGTGTTACTGGAACCAAAGGTGCTACTAGACGAAGCTGAGAACCTGTTTGCAGTGCGGGGATCACGACGCTGTGTAATGGTTACCGTGGAAACAGGTGGAACCAAAACTGGTATATATGGTCTTTTTGGTGCAGTAGCTTTAGAGGTATCTGGAGTTGGGGATGCAGGGGACTCTATGGTAGGAGAAGCAGGAGATTCTAAAGTGGGGGAGGCTGGAGAATCCATTACAGGAGAAGCAGGTGATTCCACTATAGTCAGTGCAGCAGAATCAATATTGAAATGGGATGAAGGGTCCAATAGGTTGGATGCTGGAGAATCCATGTCAGGAGAGTCAGGTGGTGCCAGAAGTGGGGAGTCACCCCCTGCAGACTTTCTCCAAGATGGTTCGTGCTTATCTCTGGATACAGATAGCTTGGATTTTTTCTTTGCAGGTTCCTCCTCTTCCATAGGTTGCATTTGGCCTTTAGGAAGGAACGACAAACTACTTTTAAAAATCTGAATTTAACAGCTAATCAGCAGACAATGATGTCTAGTAGTTTTTACATTTATTCTCATCGTTTTTTAAATTTACCTGTGCATATCTTGCATTTTAAGTCAAATAGATGAGTTTTGTGCTCTGATGTTGTGTCTTTTAGCATGCAGGCAAGAACATCTGGCACTGCATTGGCCAGGCTTGTTTGGCTTGCCCTGGGCTTGACTGCAGGAGCAGGAAGACTTCTCTTCTGTTCCTGTAAAGCAACATATACCAACACAAGAACACAAAAAAACAATTCTTAGTCGATGTTGATGTAACGCGTCATGAAAAAAAATATGATGTAAAAGACACAGCATAATCACCATAAAAACTGTGTATCCAACTGTTTAATTTAAATAAGATAGGTACGTACCATGCTATCAGGTTTTCTGTCAGATTTTGCAGGATTCAAACTGGGTAAATCAACCTTAACTGCTTCAGGCTTGGGCAAACTTATTTTAGCAGCTGTATCCTTAACCTAGAAAGACATAAGCAACCATTTAAGATAATCACTTATGACAAAAGCATTGGCTGATCTTTATCGGGCCTGATATCAAGTAGAAGCATACAATACAATTTTATTTCACTGATATGGTTTATGACTAATATTATTTACCACTGTTGTTTCTTTCACACTTGGCTCAGGTGCCTTGGTAGCCTGCATATCCTTCTGGCTCATCCTAACTAGTCTGAAAGGATTGATATCGCCATGTACCACACAGTATAACAAGCCCTAGAAGACATAAAGAAGTAGATTGTCAATTTGATTTATATTTATATGTACATAAACTAAAATTGGTGTTAACAAATTTCAACATACCTTGTTTCTTGGGTCTTTTAGGTTGAACATTATAGTTCTGTACTTGTTCATGTATTTGCTGTCTGTGTTGCGAAATATGTCAAACATCTCCATCTCAATGCTTGCAACAAGCTTTGCAGCTTCGCTCTCAGACATCTCCAAATCCTCACATTCACACACCCTTAGCAAATGGAAAAAGAAAAACAGTTAGTCCAGAAATATGCTGTTTTTCAAGACTGAGAGACATTTACTGAAAAAATTTAAAGCTTAGTTTGAGAAAACTGTTAAATTGTCTAGGACACTTATTTTCACTGTGTTGGTAATGCTACTT
The DNA here is from genome assembly GCF_000239375.1 of Pundamilia nyererei. Classification (NCBI taxonomy): domain Eukaryota; kingdom Metazoa; phylum Chordata; class Actinopteri; order Cichliformes; family Cichlidae; genus Pundamilia; species Pundamilia nyererei. The sequence goes on along the minus strand of NW_005187445.1, from coordinate 3,218,577 downwards.
AATAACCAGTCACCGAGATGAGAATGATTCTGAATTGTGGAAGGCAAATAAAACAAATGTTGGTTCCCTCAGCGCAGTTCATTACTGCATGCTCAAGTGTCATTTTTAAAAAACAAAAAGATACTATACTTACATTTTTTTCTACTAGACCTATTATTATATGTTTTTAATAATCTCATGTTACATTTACTCCCCCAAAAAAGCAGAATATGTGCAATAAAAAAACCTAAGGCTGTGACTTTCATTTAATCAGTGATATAGTTCTCACCTTTTGAACAGGATGCTGGTGAGAGAGCGCTGGATACTCTGTCTGACCTGGTTATTGGGTTGAGAGGGCCTGGAGGAGGGTGCACTGGGTGCGGGTGGCACCGGCAGATTTCGGGTTTCATTCAGGGGTGTGGGGGCTGAAGACAGCTTCTGGCATGATGCTGAGACTAATGTGTGGCTTGATGGAGACTGAGATCCAGACTGCTTCTTTGGTATAACATATGTGGTCTTCGTTATCATAAGAGCCCCAGTCTCATGATGTCTGCGCGCTGAGGTGGTTGGGGACAATGTGGCTGGAGTCGGGCTAGATTTTTCTGGGGCGGGTGTTATTAGGGGATCTGATTCTGATGACTGATGCTTTGGCAAGTCACTGTTTACAGTTTCCTTTGCTCCTTCTTCACAGTGGCTTTGTGGCTGGGCTGCTTCAGTGGTAGGTTTAGAAAGGAGACTTGCATCTAGTGAAGGGTCTTCTGGAGATTGTGCTGAAGGAGATACAGCTTCCTTCTCAGCCTCTACCTGTTCACTGTCCTTATTAGCTGTTGGGGAAAAAAAGCACAAGAGGCCATTCTGTAAATATGAAGAAATCTCTCAGAACAGTCTATCAAATAAATCTAACTGTGATAAGAACCAACATGGCACACTAGATGAACAAGTAAGTGGCATCTTTAAAAATTAAAAATAAAATAAAAATCACAATTTCTTACTGCAAATCCATGAATAAAAACTGGTCTTGCACCCCATTAACTGCTCAGATACTAAACAGTAAATATAAAGATTTACAAGTTCTGTATCAGATTCAGAGTCCCATCTATAAGATTCGGATTCAAATTGCCAGATGTGTGAATAAACTTGTAGTTTATACGGCCAGATAATAATAGGTTAGGTGATTTAAAAAAATTCCTTTTGGTGATTTTATGACTGTAAAATTAGAAGAGGCAAAAACTGAATTACAGGCACAGAGACTCACAAGTACAGGCTCATGAACATTTAACATAAACCTGCTGTTTAAAAAAACACAAACTTTATTGTATAATACATCAAATGCTTCCCTACAATAATATTAAGGAAACTTATAGCACTTCTTAATTTTTAATTTTTATTTTTTTAGATTAACCAATTCAGCCTGGTTAAACATACTCTAAATGATAACAAGGTAAAATGTTGTACTTTGGAGCTACAATGATTAATCCAAGAGCAGTTTAGGCATTTTAAATTTGCATGTACAGCTACACTTAATATTTGCTTTTCAGCATCATTAGCACTGCCTGGCTGTACTCTCTTCACTGTTTGCAGTGAGAATTCTTGCAATTATCTTAATTTATTTGTTTAGTTTTGCATTAAAAAAAAACCAACAACAAACTGAGCTAAAGTTCAAACAACTCTGAATACACTGAGTTTTATGTGTTTAATTTTTGGTTGATCAAATATCAAACCTTAGTAAAATGTGTTTTTATATGCTATTGTTGGGGCAATCACCCATTTTATTTATTTATTTATTTTTTGTAGATGCTGAGTTCACAATAAAGCCCAGTATAGGATATTTGAAATCTATTGTGGAGAAGTCTTTGTTTGCTCACTGCTCCATGAATACTTTCATTCTGGCATATAACTATATTACTCTGTCTATCCAGAGTAATGCTAGCAAGTGAACTGTATATGTGCAGTTATTGTTTTCCGGTTCCACTCACTGGAAGAAAAAAGAAAAAGATCCTTTTTTGTATACATCTATATTCCATGTACATTTTGTATGACTTCAGTACTATGTGTTTGGTAACTCTTGTACAAAAAAAAGGACAGACTTTCCAAAACCTCTGAACTCCTGGGGTGTATTTGTTTTCCTCTCAAAGGCTTTTTAAAATTTATCAGCAATTATTGTTTACTGTGGAATGCTGAGGCATTAAAAAAGCGTGTTGAGTCTCATGAACACACTTCACATTTATCACTATGAATGAGAATTAACCACACAGGCATTGTTCTGTGATTCCAAACTACTGAAAAATAGACCCAATGTATCATTTATATTTAGATTACAAATTTCACATGCACACAAAATGTTTGATAAATGTGCTTTAGAGTTCTGCTATAAGGAGGAAAATCATAATCTACTGACTTCCTGTGCCTGACATAATAACACAAGTTCTTCCAAATAAAATTTCATAAGAAAAACTAACATCAGATCTTCATAAATCACACTGCCTCCTACTGTGTATTGGACTTGCTTTGTAAATAGCTGTCTGTGCATAAGACACAAACAAATAGCTCTGATATATTAGTGCAGAGCCACTGGGATAATAAGCAAAAACATTACAATATAAAGCCAGTTGTATTGATGAGGATGTTTCCAAAAGGACGTTAATAATCCAGCCCAAAACCTGAACTTGGTATTGATATAAAGTTAATTGTTGCTATTTATGAATTACAGCTGAATGAAATGACAACATTTTATGTTAGCTCAACTAAAGACAACCAACAATAAAGGCTTGTGTGTAAACCTGTATAATCAAAGTGCCCCTGAGGACAGGTAATGTGACTATTACAGGTTATTCTAAATAGTTAATCCCATATTTAACCATGCTAATAATTTTTTAAAATGATTGATAATGATTTCACTATATTTATTATACTTTTACATATTTAACTTCAGTTTTATTGTGAGAGTAAATTATTTTTGTTCAACAGCTAAAACACCAAAAAAAAGAAAATATATGCAATTTGTATTGCATATATAAATTGATAAACTGCACAAGTGCAATAAAACATCCCAGCTTTGCATACTACTCTGTTAGGCAAAACTTTTTAAATTGCTATTTATAAACACAGCTTTTGAACCCTAACACAAATAATGCGTGCATTTTTCAGCCTTTCCACTTATAAAACTGATGAATTTTATGCATAACATATAATACACTGGTCCCATTTGGAATATCAGACAAATACCATCCAATCTCTGCAAGACCACACAAAGTCCTGTTGACGTTGTATGGTGTGGTTTGGAAGTCTTAATGTTCACATGTGGAAGTGTTTGAGTATTTATTGTGGGATTAGGACGGATGGCACAGTGTAGCCTCAGCTTAGCAAGAATGGGAAAGATGAGCTTTTTTAGGTCAATGTATGGCATGACCATTATTATGAAGCAGGAGGCTTAAATCAATGCAATGTGAAGGAAATCAAGGAGATTTTGTATGAGTAATGTAGGCTCTTAACCTTGGATTATAAGGTGCCTTGAGGTGACTTATTGTGAGTTTGCACTACATCAATAAAAATTAAATGAACAGAAAAAGTGAACTTCCAGAAATGATGAACATTATGGTTAGAAAACCCAAATTGCTAAAAGAAACAGGAAACAATGACACATCTTCAGAGAGACAGGAAGCACCGTAGATTGTAAAAAGAATTTGGAAAAGCAAGAAAATAAAAGATCAGGGATTTAGTGCGTCATCTGCAGAGATTTTACTGCTTTCTTTTGTCCACTGTCAAGCAGAAAGGCTTAAGACAAAATGAACAATATAAAAAAATAAGGATAGAGCAAAGGAACAAACATGCAAGTGAGTCACTTCTATGAGCTAAATCATGAAGAATCTTTATTTGTGTGATTAGGCTACTGTGTATGTGAGTCAAAGTGAGAAAGAAACAAGCATTTGCCACAGTGAGTAGGTGCAAAGTTATGATGCAAATCCTTTTCAGTTGTTCAGAACACATATCTATGAAACTCCTTATTTATTGACTAAAATTAAGAATGTCGTCACTTTAGGTATTTGTGCTGAAGTTTCAATAAATGTTCAGCAAGGGAGTTTTTCAGTCACAAACTTTGGTCTTCTGAAGGTACATTTCTGCTTTAATCCTGTTCTCATCCTTTGCATAATTTCCACTGTCCCATACCGTCAGACATCATTATAATGAAAATGAACACAAACACCAACCGATTAACACCTTGACATTCAGGATCCTCATGAGGACTTAAGGCAAAGGTTCCATCTACTATTTCTTTGATTAACCTAACCACTATCAGATGAGGTGTCTTCATAGTGTCCTACTATTAGTGAAAAAACAAGAGTGGGCCAGGTGTCAAAAACTGATATTTGCTGCAGACTTCAGTAAAAACAGCTTTACTTTTCTCTGCTCACTATACGTGTTAATTGTAAATATTGCTTTTGTTGTTTTTCTGGTGTATTTCCTGACAGATGTACTAAATCTGTCAGGAAATCAGTTATTGCACTGTGAAAAACACAGAGCGTCGATGTGGCAGCTAACTGCAGTTGGCTTAAAGTTTAAATAGCAATGAATCAGTATCTAGCTCCCATGAGGTCGTTTTGAAAGCTGCACCACAGGCATACCCAAACACAACCTGACAGCAGTCCCCCCTTTTTCTGTCAATGGACTTGAGGTAGAATACTTAATATACACTGATTTGGCAAAATATCATGACTACTGTCAGGCAAAGTGAATAATACTGATTGTCTCTTCATGATGGGCATTTGTTAGTGGGTGGGATATAACTAGGGGGCAAGTGAACATTTTTTATCCCCAAAATTGCTGTTTTAGAAATAGGACACATGGGTAAGGGTAAGGATTGAGTTTTGATCAAAGTCAAATTGTGATGGCTAGATGACTGGGTAAGAACATCTCCAAAACTGCAGCTCTTGTGGAGAGTTCTGGGTCTACAGCAGGCAGTATCTATCAAAAGTGATTAAAGTAAGGAACCGTGGTGAACCAGCAACAGGTCATGGGAGGGCAAGGCTCACTAATGCATTTCGGGAGTGAAAGTTGTTCCATGTGGTCTGTTCCAACAAACAAGCTCCTGAGGCTCAAATTGTCGAAAAAGTTCATGCTGGTTCGTACAGTACATTGGAGTTTGTTGTGTAATGGGCTGCATAGCCACAGACCAGTCAGGGTGCCTGTAGTGACCCCCCTCCACCGCCAAAAAACAGAACGTGACCAGCAGAACTAGACCACAGGGGAATGGAAGAAGGTGGCCTGATCTGATGAACCACATTTTATTTTATATATACACTGTGCAATTTTTTCAGTCGCGTTATTCAGCTCCTGCTTAAATTGTACGATTGAATCGCAGGGGTTAGAAGTTCATGGGTCCCTATTCACGGTCTCACACTATACGGCCCGATGCTCTGATGCGACCTGAGTGCTCACACTGTGCGTCTATAACATGAGGTTTATAACACAAAATCTGTCACTTGCTCTCCCCCTCTTTCTGTCTTTCACTCACACAGACACACACACACCACCACCATCAACTTTGCTATATTGCTAATGAAAAACATTGACCAGGCAGCTGCAATTGAGCAGCAATGTCCATCCAACTCTTTTCATGGTTGATGCGGTCGTGATAATTTTGTGAGGCCACATCGAAAAGTTCTACGCGCTGCGCTGCCATGCTACTCCGTCTTTTTCACTTCCATTTCTGTGTTTGCGCGTGCGCAGTGTGAGAGTTTGCGTTGAAACCCTCACGAGGGGGCGACAGGATTTCAAACAGGTTTGATTTTCTTGTGACCATATGATTGCTGATCGGGAGCTGATCGGGAGGTTTTAATCGCTTCTCGTTATCCCATGTATACAACATGGGATGCATGACACACAGGTAAGGCCGAACTCGGGGCGATCCCCAAAACGATCGCACGACTGAAAAATAGTCTCGAAATGAGCCAGTGTCTCAAAATCGCACAGTGTATGCCCAGCTTTAGGCAGTAGCTCATAATGTTATGCCTGATTGGTGTATTTACTAACAGCAACAGATTTACCAAGTTATTATCATAACTTTTTGTACCACTCTTTTTTTCTTTCTTTTTTAGCCAGACTGGTGTAATAATTTCCTTTTCTATTCATTTTGTAATTTTTCCAAGCAGGATATACTCATCCATCACAAGGCCCTGTCAAAATGGATGCATCTGATTTTTTTATTTTAAACACAGTGCGATTTCTAATTTAACTATATTTTTTACAGCATTATTCTTAAGCATACGAATCCATCTAATCCAGGGGTGTCAAACTCAAATACACAGTGGGCCAAAATTCAAAACTGGAACAAAGTCGCGGGCTAACGTTAATATTTATTGAAATATATTTATTCCTCCAGATATAAGAATGAATCTTTTCTTATGGACTCAAACACGTTTTGCTGAAAAACTGAATATGGAACAAGCAAAGTTTAATACTAAACAATATATATATTAGCTGTATAATACCAGTAGGCCAGCTCTGATAGTAATTTGGTATGGCTTCGCGGGCCAAATGTAATTAGGCTGCGGGCCAAATTTGGCCCGCGGGCCAGAGTTTGACACCTATGATCTAATCCATCCATATGCACAAAGAATAAGATAAAATAACAATGAATGTAATGATTTTTAAATAATTATTGTAGGTTCTTTACCTTACAACATAAAGTGCGACAAGGCAACTATTGATGTGATTTGGCGCTATATATAAACAAAACTGAAATGAATTTAAATCTTATAGTTTTTTTTTCCTGCAATGACTCCAGCACTAAGAAATTATTACAACAATGCAATTAAGTGTTATCTGTAAAATCAACTTTTGCTTTAGCTTTATTCCCACTGCACAAACCAAATTTTTCTTCTCAATAAAACCTTTGAGTAGCTGAGATACAAACAATATACTGCATACACTGTATATACTTTTTATTTAAATTAAGCAATTAGTCTAAGTAAAAATATAATAATCCTGTTATTGAAATTGGGTCAGTCTTCTTTTTGAGGTTCTCTTTTCTTACATCTCTGGGTTTTCAGCACTGCTGCTATTTTTAAGTCACCCGTTGGAAGACCACTTGCATGTTGACATTTGTGATATACAAATGTTTTAACTTGAACCCAGGTTCTAAACATTAATGTATTACAAATTCAGACTGTGACCATCAACACGCAGAGTTCTGGAATGAACTTAAATAATTGCACGCCATTATGTGCCAGTACACATTTTTTTTAAGCAACACAATCTTTGCTCGCTGCAAGTTATGCACTTCCACAAAATGAAAATCAAATTAAAGGATAACTGTAATATGGTTGGGTGATTTCCTCCACAGTCCAGATGCCATACTGTTGCTTTCGGTATTGCTAATGGCCAGTAGCATACCCTCAATAATGCACACTGTGTAGCCCAAGCAGGAGAAGAGGGCACAGGTGAAAGAGAAACACACACACCGGGAGTACATTTTTGGTCCAGCTTGTGTTTTGTGTGTAAAATATTTCATCTGTCACACTTTCATTCTTCAACTGCCTAGTCCTAGACAGCTGAGTCCAGCAGTCGAAAAATACAGATCTTTTCTCATTTGATGATGATGGTTGAGCTTCATTGCTTCAGTGACTTCAAAGCAGCACAGAAGTCCAGACATGTACCTGTTTGTGTGCACCCAAGCATGCTCAGATACCTGTGTTGCAAGTGTCGGCTATATGTGGAGGTGCAAAATGAACCAAGAGCGAGGCAGATTCAATTTTTTATGAATCTCATAATAATGATAATTTAATGCATTACTTGGGAAATGAGATTTGTGAAAAAATGCCTTGACCTGAGAGCTATAGCTGCTCACTTTGCCCATAGGTGATCTCTGACATCCATCACCACAACCCTATACTGCTGACATACTGGACAAAGAACTGGTAAGGAGTACAGATGCACAAGTGCTAGGGAACTAAATGGGACTGAAAATAGCATCCGCATGGGAAGACGTCTGGATATGGGTCGGATGATGATCTTGAAAATGTGTTTCAGTCTTTAAAAAAACCTGTTGAGGCCTCAAAATTAATTTAGTTTCTAGCACCTTGTTGGGAGAACATCCAAGAGGAGTTGAAACTTTCAGAAATGGCGACAGTGATGAGTTCTCCAATGTGTTAAAAACTGTGTGGCAAATGATTGAACAAATTATGAACCAAATGCAAAGATTGGAGATTTTCTCATTTACGATACATATAACTGAAAAGTTCAGAGAAAATCTTTGTACACAGGGGACAAATCTAAAAACCAATACTAATCTTCAGATCCTCTGGCTGCTTGGATCAAAAATATTCCATAGTGCAAAATATTGTGATCAGAGTCACACCCAAATTGCAAGCAAACATATTCTGACCCTGCATTAACAAATACGAAAAAATAAAATAAAAAAATTCTAACTTAAAAAAAATAAAAAATAAATGTGAATCATGGAATTGGCATGCTTTGGACGAAGAAATAGAGCATCCATTAGAACTGTCATATTTATCAATGGTCAGCTTCTACTTAAAGGGTCAATTGGTGCACAATGGGTGGCTAACTTACACATCTGTGACCGATATTTGAAAGTTCTGCAGCAACATATACTGCTTGAGGCTTGCTCATTGCAGTAAGACATTACCAAGTCACATTATGCAAGTACTACAACAGCATGTCTCCTCTGCAGTGTGGCAGCTTAAAAAAAATTAAAAGATCAAATGATTTTCCCTTAGTTTCCAGTTTTAAAATCAAATATTTTTTCTCAACTTCAAATAAATTAGATTAAAGAAGAATCACAACGTTTTTGGAAATGACACTACCCTAATTTGACTTTATGAGGCGAGAAACATAATTAAGTTGGACCCAGAAGAAAATTAAAACTGTAAACCTCCTCCTCACATCTTTAAGACTCACTGAGAGTAGAATTTCAGTAATTTAATACATTTATAATCAAGTTGTGTTTTAATGATGAATAACATGCTGGGCTATTTTTCAATCAAGCTATTCCCTTCTGGTCATTAAACTTTTTTTTTTAAACTAAGATGGCATAATGTTACTGATCTTTTCACGTTCCCAACACAAAATCAAAATAGGGGTAAAGTAGGTTGAGAGCACTTCACACCAAATTTCACTGAACAAAAAAACCCCAAAACCCAAAAGAGTTTAAAAATTTTTGTAAGCTGCGTTTCTAAATATCTCCTTTCATAAAGAAGAGATTATTCAGCACTGTTCTGCTATACACACACACACACACACACACACACACACACACACACACCCCTTCAGGAGAAAATAGTGAACGCTTCAAACACTGCAACTATAGGTATGCTAGCACATATGTTTGTTTTTTGATGGAAAAAAATCATTTAATTTCTTCAGAATGATACTACTTGGAATAATATTCAATAATAAATACTCTAGGTTACTAATTCTCTGCTATCACACAAGAATGTCAAGAAATCTCCATACTGAGTAGATGTCAAAAATGTGAACTACTCAGAACATCAGCAGTGTTCTTTCCATGGTTGCACATTATTTGTTTGGCCAGTAGAGGGTGCTTGTGTTTTACAATTAGGTTTGAGATGGTATTAAAAAGATTCGACTGTTGGAAAAAACACACTGAATATATACAGGCCTTTCGAAGCATGCAAGACAAAACTAAAGAGGTTTAAGATGCAGCCCCGAAAATAAAATAAAAATGAAAAAAAAAACCTTCAATCCGCTGAGGCAAAATTTCTCAAAATGGAATTTAACAATCAAGTATTTGTGCTCTGATTCAAATTAAATATAATACAGCCCCCTCTTTTCTTGGTGTAAACAATCAAACTAATCAAAAGTCTTTCCCTCAAAAGCAACACTACACACCATAAGGTTGCAGCTTGGTGCTCAACCTGAAAACAGTGAAGTCTATGAGGACATATAGCTATAATTTTCACACATGCAGCGCAGCTCCCAAACTTTTCTCGACACAGCCCAGCAGAGGTGGATGGGAGAATGCACATAAATGTCCAGCACAGCTGGATTGAACATAAATTTTCTTCAGCCTGCCAGCTCCCTTTCCAAAGTCTGTGTGATGTCTGATTGCAGGCAGGTGAAAATGGCACAGGCAACGATTAAATGCATTCACAGTTTGTGAGTGGGTGTCATGTTTGTGTACACCATTCCCAGGCAGCTCCTTCGTCCAAACCAAGCAGAATATTTTCAGAAGTGAGAAAGCATGAAGCAAACTATGACTATACATGAAGCCTGCTGAGTGCTACTTATGAATAAAGGATAACTTTGGATAATATTTGGACCTCGTTCTCCTGAAACTGTCTGGGCAACATGTGTGGTAATATCCTAAGAAATACTGTGGGGGGAAAATGCTTGCATGCCCGTATGTTATCCAGAAAATCAGTCAGGTCTCATATGAAAGCATTAGTCATGTGCAAGCTCTATGAATACGAAATATCTGGTATTCATGCTTACTTCATGACATGTGTTCAGTGGAGTGGGCTGAAAGTTGGATGCTGGTTTGGGAAGTTTGGAAAAGTAAGAAATATACTCTAAGCAAGAGCTTCACTCAGATAACATCTGATACAATTCATTACCATCATCACAAAAATCATGACACCCATCGAATCACTCATCCATCACATCATATGTGTGTGCAGCTACACAATCAATTGAAAAGCTATAATTACTAATTAAAGGCTTCTCCAATCAGAAAGGTTATTCAGGGAAATATTATTACATACTCTTAACGGTTACGAGTGTAAAGAATGGATGGAGACCACAGACCTTGTCCCTTCCTGCAACTCCAAACTGATCATAATCCAACAAGGCTTTGCATGTTCAGCTTCATTGGTTTTGTGTTTTGTCATGTGTGACAAGATGTGCTATGACACAAGTATGACAGGGACTACTGCAGCAGACCACTCAACTCCATCAGTTTTGAAAAAAGAAAAAAAAAAAGGCCAAATCCATTTGTACAAGAAAAATAAAGCAGGTAAAGAATTTTTTATCCAGATGCAGTCACTGCTCTAAATCAAGACTAATTACTGCAATGTACTATAGCATTTTTTGTCTTCGTAGTCATAATTATCTTCAACTGAAAGAGTTCGATTTATTGTATGAATGTTGTTTTATTTATTGCTTATAGTGTGTACTATTTTAGAGGCACCTACAGAAGTAGCACATCTATTCGATGTATTTTATAATTCAACAAGGAATTCCAATTCTAAATGTTTTAACTTAAGAAATATATGTTAAAATGGATTTTTATGCTTTGTTGTTTTCCCTGCCTACTGAGCAATAAACTTGAGACAGAACCTGTTGTAAATAGCAAACTTTTTGCAATGAATATGGTCTTAGGTCAAGTTGATCAAATGTGTAGCAACAGTGATAAACGCTGCTCAAGATAAATAAATAAAAAAAAATCATAGCTGGTCACATTTTGGTTCTGTGTTGTTTCCTTTGGTGTTTTAAGAACTATTATTTTTTCTATGAATGTATCTGTGTGAAAACAGACGCTTCAGACACCCAAACTACGGACCCTTTCTCTCTTTTTTTCATTTTAACAATGCCATGCACTGACTTCCAGCAGTACAGAAAAACTTCTTTAAAGCATTTTGGCTCTAACACAGAACTTTCATCTCTTTCCAAAACAGAAATAAAAGAATTATCAATACACGAAGCAATCGTACTGTTCAGTGTACAGACACTAGACTATTTCGCCTGCTTTTGAGAGTGTTTGTGAAACATTATGCGGTTTAATTTGCTTGGTAGTGCACTATGCATTTTTCAGAGCAGTGCTAAAATTCCAAAGAAAAAATGGGATACGAATGATCACCTTTTTGGATTGGTGTATCTGAGAGCAAAAATGCTAACTTGCTGTTCCATGTACTGTATCGCCAATAATGAAAACTAATGGGACACAGATGGAAAACCTATCTGATTTCATTTACTATCCAAAGGAAACCCCATCCATTCCATCACTGTTCTGCAACTATGAAGAGGTTCAACGTCCATGAACCATGCTTTCAGCTTTGCAATAACATGCTCTTTCCTTTGGTTGTTAGGTTACATGAAAGAGGTTACATCTTTCTGAAAGGTGCAGATGCTTATTGAGGGGACAGCTAGAAATGCAATTTGTTATATATACACTGATGTAAAAGAAATTCTGCATACCAAGTGGGAACAAAGAAATTTTTTTTGTCTTCTAATTTAGGAGTACCAATATAATTAATATGATTAGAAACCACAGCGAGAGATCCCTGAGAGTACTTTGATGGTGGGCAGGGGCAATCCTCAACAAGCTCCTCCTTACACAAAGGTAAAAGCCATATGAGTTCAACGTTCCATTTCTGAGTCGGCTCATGTTGCAGCAATGAAATTGTGCAGAATATCATCACATTAAGTGACACCACAGTTCAACAGGTCATAATTGACTGCTGCCATCACAATCACCCTGAGGAAAAACTGGTGAAAAATTATGTCTCAGCCTGCATCACTGTCTGATCTCTATCCCACTGAGACACTGTGTGGCACAGAACAAAAGCTGGAGAAATGACTCCGAACCATCAGCTTTTGCCAGAATTGTGCCAGTGATCACACAGCTCCACACATTCAGAGGCTCCATGAGGCATTAAGCAGTGGCTACCACCAGTGATCAACCAGGTTTCTGATGGGCTGCTGGGTAGCTACTGTAAATTGAGTTCATGTTTTCAAGAAACTTACTGTTTTGATCTCTTGAGTTGTTTTGTGTGTTTGTGCAAGTGTGTAGAGTAGACTTCCTTTGCCATCAGTATATATGCGGGCTTAAATTACATGCTCCCATCTTTCTCCCTCTTTTACCTATTTATATCTTTCAAAATGTGAGAAAGACATGATATTGTTATCTTGTTATAACCAGACTATTTTAATCTCGACATTTGTTTTCACCTTTGTGTTTTTTAGTCTGTTGAGTAATTTTGCAAAATTTTAATTTTGACAGTCCAGTCAAGTTGGGCCAGAGCCCAAAGTTCACAAATTATTAATTAATTATTGTTGTTAATGTGTATAAAATTGTAAAGAAATATGGTTTGTACATGTTTGAAAGAGCAAAAAAAGAGTGTAGGGATTTAAATTTTTAAGTTAAATGTGGGATAACATGGCCTAAGTAAGGCTATTTAACACTATGAATGTACCAGGTTTATAAGAGAAAAAAAATAAAAATAAAAATATGTACACCTCTTTCATTCCCAGTTTTTGTGTGTGTGTGTGTGTGTGTGTGTGTGTGTGTGTGTGTGT
>NW_005187445.1:3189958-3205303 GCF_000239375.1 Pundamilia nyererei | reverse complement strand
TGTGTGTGTGTGTGTGTGTGTGTGTGTGTGTGTGTGTGTGTGTGTGTGTGTATTGTGAAGTATTTTTTCTTCATTTGCAGCAGTGTGAAGACTTTTCTCAGAGGAATGGAGCCTTTTGCTGACAGTGGCCAGCTGACACTTCAAAATCTTCATGAATCCTTCAGTCCCCTCCTCCTCTTCCTCCTCCATACCAGCTGCAGCGTCTCTATTGATTCCAAATCCTATCCAACTTAAGGCTGGTGTGTCTGTGAAATGACTGATCCAAGAGTGTGTGCTTGTGGTTGTTTGTGTGTTGACGACTGAAGGCATTGGAAGTTGGAAAAATAAAGTTTTCCTTGAAATACCCAAAACGTTGCGTGACAGTGAGACAGAGAGGTTTTCAACTTGTGCATGTGTATTTAACACAAAGGGTAGATTATGCTCCAATGTTGACTGCCCACAAAATAAACCAGGAAGATGCTGCATGTTGGAGGAATCAGACCAATGTCTGAAAGCAAAATGCATCCTTATGGCAGGGTTGCTGGAATATTAGGGCACTTCTTTGAACAGACAATCAACTTTGAGAAAATTATACCATCTGGGCACTTGAGACATCATTATGAGGACTTCACAAAGCCAGTGTGCTTGGTGGCATTGTGGAGCAGTGTGTGATTGATGGTTTAATGTGGTTTGATGTGCAGGTGATTTAGTTTAATACATGTAAACCAAGGGATACCAAAAACCGGAATGTTTAATGTTATCTACGGTCAAACCAGCAGCAGGACAGCTGCAGCAGGTCTATACAGTGTTTGAACTGCGGTCTTGAAAAGAGGTCTGCTTTTTTACAGCAGTGGAAAACATGCATGTAATTTTAGATGAGTGTATCCTAACTTGTTAAATAGAAAAAAAATCAACCCTTACATCCACCATCATATGTTGGCTGCAGTTGATTTGAGAAGAAGAACTTGTATAACTAGCGCTAAATTATTTCAGAAACCAAAACCTTTCATTACTTTGATTTAGTTTTGAACAAGTATTTTTTATCCATTTAAAATTTCTTTCTGTCTGTCTAAGACTTAACCTTGTTCAGAAAAAGTTCTGCATAAATAAAGTTTCTCATTATTATTCAATACTGAAAAAAACCTACTGAAAAAAGAAAGCCTCATATCAATTTTCATAAAAACAAGCTTTTGGGCAAAGACCTAAAGGAATGTCATATATAGTGTGGAATAAAATATATGCAATGTAGTGTTTAATGTATGTCGCAATGCACCATATTACTGTTATAAGTTGACGTCGGTCTTGTTGAATGCTGATTTTGGTAAGATGACTTATTGACCATTGCACTTGTCTTCTAACAATCTTCTAACTGAATATAAAGAACTAAAGATGTTTTATACACTAGCAAAATGTTGGAATAAATTAAAACAGAAATATATACTGATTTTGTGACTTTAAACTGACATTGGAGCCAAAATTTCACATGAATCCCTTGCATAGTTTTAAAATTGAGTATGCATTTTTTCTTTATATTCCCTTATATGTAACCATCAATCAATTACAGAATCATATATTGTGATTCTAAAAAATAAATCTCATAACAACGTCATTATACTGCATGGTCAGACATCTATAATGGAAACTTTCAGTTTCTGATGCTACTACTTGTTATAGTTTAATTTTAGAGAGTATAATGAAAACAGAATGCACGAAAATGCTTAAATTATTAAATAATGAGTAATGCTGTGAATATGGGAGCACCATGCTAGAGCTAAGCATTACTGTACGTTTTATGTGCTGTTTCGTCCATCAATTTAACATAGTATTTCTTAAGGAGCCCTTTGCATCACAATAGATATTTTGTTTGTAGAAATAGAGATCATCCCAACAATAACTTGGTTCCAGCTTGCATTCATATAGTTTTACATTTGCAAAAGGTTTAGACAAAGATCAAAGCATTGTTTGAACACAGTCACCAAGCGCAGCTGTGTGTTGCTCATTTAGGGATTTTTGTTATGACACGGATTTTATATGCATGTGCTTCGGTAAGACTGGCATTCTGACTTGTCAAGATTGTTTCATGAGAACATCTGTGCTACTGCAACTGAACAGGGGAATTATAAAAGTGAAAATACTTACCCACTGCTGACCCCTGCTATGAACCAGGGAATAAGTAAAAATGTGTGTGTGCGCGCACATTGCGAATTTTACTGATTCAAAAGGGGAAGGTAAAGCTGTAATTCCAAAACAGGCACTTTGTGCATGATGTGTAAACTGCTTGAATGTGTGTGAGTATAGAATGATACATACACGCTGTGTGTAAGTTTGATGCTGGTGTGGAGGTAGCCTGAGCTTCTGTGAGACTGGGGTCACAGATGACAGGAGATGCAGCCGCCTCCTGCTCACCATCATCCTCCTTTTTCTCCTCCTCACCTCGCAGCTCAGCTTTTTCTGCTAGCCTCTTTGATGTCCGACTTGACCTTTGAGCCTATGATTGAAATGTTTACATAGGGTGAAAAAATATGATTTTTCAGTTGCTGAAACTAACTACCTGAAACTATAGAAATGAGCCCAAGATGAAAATCTATTACCCACACACCTCAATACTCTTCTCAGTCTGCAAGCTAATTTTTCTTACCTTTGCAGCAGGTCTTGACATGGAAGCTTTTCTCTGTGCCCGTCCTTTGGATTTGGGCACCTTAGGGCCAGAGAGTGTCTTCATAGTGAAAGCAGCATGCTGAAGGATGCAGTCATTGCCACAGTAAACAGAATCTGGTAGTGCTTGTTTAGAGCAACCAGGTCCGATGCACAAGGGAAGAGAGCTATCCATCTCAGGCTCAGGTTGAGCTTCAGGTTGAACATCAGGGTCTGGCCTTGCTTCAATAGCCTGCTCTTGCTCCTCCTCCTCCGTTTCCTCCTCTACCAGCACAGTCTGCTGAAAACAGATGTTCATCTTAAATTCAGAGAGCAAACTTTCTTCATGAAGATTATCTATCACACGTATGTGGTCACACAGGAATGAAAGAAAATGCTAAAGGTTTTGTAAATGAAGGTGATGGGCAGTGTAAAGATTGATGACAACCCAAATTAAATTCAAACCTTAACTGCTCGCTGGTCCTCTTGTGCTTCTTCAACAGCAGGACTTTGTGTCAAGCATTCAGGAAAGCTAAGCTCAGGGTCTGGCTGAGGGTGAGACTCAGACTGGCTTTGTTTCTTTATAGTGCAAGGCGGGCAGACGTACTCTTGCATACTCTGATGGCCTTGTGTCTCACTGACACCGACGCATTCACCGTGGAACCACTCCTGGCAGCTGTCACAGCAGATCATAAACCTTTAAAAAGCAGTGAATAGATAATAGGAAGTGAAAAATGGTACACAGCTGAACTATGCAAATCGTCCGAAAGAACAGCTCAGCCTAAGAAATCCAGTTACTAGTTATAAACATGTACCTCTTATCTTGTTTCTGTCTGCAGATGCAGAACAGAGCATTTGAGTCATATCCTTCATTGTGTGATATCCTTGAAAACTCTTCTGTATTTTTAGCATCTTTCTTCTCCTCCTCCTCTGGCACTTCATCAAACTGACCGGGAGTTAGCTCAGGAATCTGATCAAAGTCACTGTCTATGATCATGCAGTCTGAGTTTGATTGCTGAGCAGGACTTAGGGCTGTATCAAAGAGAGCAGCCAAACCCTCTTTTTCAGGAGGACTTTGTGGATCAGTTTCTTTTTCCACTTCTTGTAAATGCTGTTGCTCAGTTAAATTAACCAGCACCACATCATCATCACTGTCCTTATCATCTGCAATGGTTGACTGAAACTCCACAGCCCTCCCCTTTCCTCTACCCCTCCCTCTACCTTTGCCCCTACCTCTTCCTCTACCTCTCCCCTTTCCTCTGGCCTTTCCCTTTCCTCCTTTCCCTCCTCTAGCTTTGGAGTCTTCCTGTCTGCTATTAGAAGCCAGCTGTTCCTTAATCTGTAACAAAGTCATTTCATCACTATCCTCTTCATGACTTGAGATTAAAACCACATCATGGATCTCTTCTCCCTCTGCATTGCCAGAAGCAACTGGCTGTGCAATCTCCATGTCATCAATGTTATCAGCCATCTCAGTTTCATCTATAGCCTGTGGATTAGGAGACTCAATGGCTTCAGTGGCTTCTAAAATGTCAGGAACCGCCAGTTCATCTGACATTGTTAGTGACAGGCCCTCACTGCCCCCAAGCAGTGTGAAGGCAGTGTGGAAAGCAGACCCAAAATCCTGCCATAAGCTGGGATCAAGGCTGCCTCCTGCGGAAGTTTCTGAACCAGTTTTGCTATTCTCAGAGACAGGTGAGGATGGGGCAGACCACTGAAGTTCATCAATAACACTCCTTGCTGTACGAGTAGCTTTCTGGGTGGTGGGGGTCTCTGTAGCGGTCTGGGCTGCTGTTTGATTGGTCCGACGATTTCTGCCTCGTCGAACAATTGGAGGACTGTAGGTTAGGTCTCCAACCTCCTCCATGAACTCCCTTCTTGCAATGGTTGTTCGTCGAAACCCCCAAGACTTTCTAACCTGTGACAAGGTCGGCCTAACACTTGACTCGGCCTCTTCTGAGGGCATCTGCCGTTCGTCTGCAGATAAACAGAAAGAAATTGATTTAACAAAAGCAACACCCACGTTTCACCTTTAGGCAACTGGCAGGCTGATTGTACCTGAATTATTATTATCATCAGCAACACTGCTGTTGTCCATCATGTCCATGCTGACATTTAAAGGAAGCCACGCTGTTCAAACCTACAAGATCCTTTTAGTTAGTGTCTGTAAACTATGTTCACAATTCACTAAGTTAAACAAAAAATAAAACAGAAAACACGTACCTGTGCAAACTGTATGCAGACAGCTGCAAACACCAAATGTGTTTAGGGTGTGTAAAGAGTCATCCCAATGTTTCTTGCTGTGAACCTGTAAAAATCATGGATGGAGAAAAAACCCAAACCAATCTACATTAGAGACAGGTGATTTAAAAAAAAATATACGCAAAAAACAATTTTGTTAAAAAGCTCAATTCCATTTGTTGCTTTGCAATGAAAGAGCACTGCAATAAACTCCACATCACATAGTTTATTCATTAGCACCACAAACAATTTCAACACTGAGGATTTAAAAGGATTTCTGATAGCCTGTATTAACTTTAGCTCCTGGCCAGCTAATGGGCCTCTTTGACATGAACATGAATCAATACTCTGATTGCATCTTAATTTATGAAAGTGAGCAGTGGAAGCCTTACAAAGTCTCACCATGCAATGTTCATGTATAATTTTTAACACAAGTCTAAACCTCATGCAGTTGCCTTAAAAGAAAGGCAGTTACAAGATTGTGTTCATGCATCCATCTCCTTTAAATTCATGCATCTTGATTTGGAGCAACAACATGTGGGGAAAACCACTCTTCACCAATATTTGTCCACCTTGTAGTAACATTAAAATGCATGACATGTTGCTTAAACACAAATACTGTTTTTATGTGTATACACACTTCCAAGCTCACTTGCACAGTGGTCTCCATGACTGTTGTGGGTATGTCTGAACAAACCATGAGGGTCACCAATTTATGAATTGAAAAATGTTAGTCATGTAAAAGTTTTCCCATGACTCAATAAAAGACCTAATAGTGTATATAACTACCTTTAGTTGTATTTAGTGGAAGTAATTTTCTGTATGACTTTATCAGTTTCTCACATCATTGTGGAGAAACTTTAGACCTCTCTTCTTTATAATGTTTAAGTTCACAGGCATTATTTAATGTACTGATCTCCTAAACAACCGCCACAGCATTTCAGTCAAGCTGAGGTCTGGATTTTGACTGGGCTATTGCAACACCATGTTTCTGAATTTCTTTTAACCATTCTGTTGTAGGTTTGCTGGTGTGTTTGGGGCCCTTGTCCTGTTGCATGACCCAATGTCAGCCAACCTTTTGCTGACAAACAGAAGGCCTCAATTTTGAGTCCAGGTATGTGGTATATAGAAGAGTTCATGGTTGAGTCAATGACTGCAAGGTCCCCAGGTCCTATGGCTGCAAAACAACCCCAAATCCTCATCCCTCCAATGCTGTGATTCACAGTGGGTATGAGGAATTTGTGCTTACATGTCAGCATAGTCTTGGAGTTTGTTCTAATGCAATTTTGTAAACCTAAGCTTTGCTGCCATGACTTTTATAAAGAAAAGAGACTTTCTCTTGGCAACCCTTCCAAATAAGTCATTTCTTATTGTACTGTTATGAACATTTAACATATTGAGGCCTTTAGAGCATGAGATGTAGCTCTTTTTTTTTTTTCTTCAGGCACTGCTTGAGCATTTCTTTGAGTACGTCTTGATGTATGCTCAATCATCCAGAAAAAAAAGAAAGAAATGCTGACATTCAAAGGAAGCCACGCTGTTCAAACCCAGAAGAAATCCCAAACAGTTGTAGCGTTTTCAGTGGAAGATACGTTTCACTGAGTGAAGAAATGTTTTTCACATCCAGATGAACAGAATCAACATTTAGGATTTCTTTGAGCACTGACCTTAAAGTGATTTTGCATGGACATCCACTTCTGGTACTGTGTTAACATGATAATGATCAGTTAATCAAGTGTATGTTTTTTAGCACCACCTGGCTTCTCCTTACCCTCTTAATTTTTATGAAAACATTAAGGGAATACTTAGTTTTTCACAGGACTGTATAGAGTCCGCTTTCTTTTTCACATGACTGCATTTCATGCCTGAAATGCGCATTTGTTCACTGTACACTTAGTTACATGGATCTCTCCAACATCAGACACTTTCAAAACCCCTTTGAAAACCCTTTATTTCCTTTGGCTTTAAACCAGACTGAGTTACTTTTTTATCTGTCCTGCTTTCATCATGTTTTTTCACTTTGTGTTTTCTTTTTTCAATCTCTTACCCATATCCCATAACCACATCATTTTCTGGAACTTTGGTCAGCAAGTGTTTTTAAAATGTGCTTAGAAATAAATCTGACTTCACAACTTACAGTCAGCCAATCAAATCATCCTATAGTTTAACTGTGAAACAACTGGATTTGATTTTTTAACAATGCCAACATTGGGCTTAATCCATCTGATGCGCAAAGATGTCAGTACATTTACTCAAGCACCATTCAAGTGCTTTCTTTGCACTGCATTTAAGTGTTTTCCACTTCTGAATTGGGTGTATGTGGAAAATGTACATGAAATAATGATATTTTACAATTCAGCTTAAATACAATTTGTAGCAAAATCTGTACTTTTTGCTCAAGTAGATTTGTTGGAAGGTTACAGATACCTTTAAGCTAAGATAAGGTAAGATTAAACCACATAACACACAATCATGTTAACAATATCTTTGAATCATTTTCGGAGTTTTAAATAGAAACAAACTGCATATTAATAACTATATAATTTAACAAACTGTAGGATACAGTTATAAAAAGAGGGGTGAAATGTTGTTTAATGTGTATAATTTATCACGTTACCCTTTGTACTTTTGAGGATTAAACTTGTATTAAGTCTTCCCATACTGCCACAGTAAAGGAAAAGATGTTTGCACTTTTCACAGCACTGCACGTCTGTAAACACGTGCTGTGTCCCTGTTTTGCTTCGTAGACAAATTACTTTGTTGAGTTTAAAATTCAGCTCGGCTGTAGTCTGCATTAACAGTTTATGAGATGCAACTCGCAGAGACGTTTATGGTGATGAAAGTCACAGTTCATTTTCTCACTGTGGTTAATTTCTGAGCTCTACTTGCTGCTAATGTTACCCGGTGCAACCAGCTGCTGTGTTCACTGATGCTTCACATTGCAAAACTGGCCTGCTAGGAGCGATACGTTTATGCAAAAACTCAGCAAAGTGTGGCTGGGAAGTCCATAATGTTTCTGTACTCCAAATGAAACCACAGCACGTACTAATTTAACTGCCACACCTAATTCAGTTGTAAAACCGCAAACGAAACGTCCTTGCCCTGAAACCCCGCAAACACTCACAAGTTATTCCATAAAGGTAAAAGAGAGGCGTCTTCTATGTGGTGGCGACGACATTGTTCTCTGCAGCTAGCGTAGCTAAAGCTAAACTTAAGCTTCTAAATCACCTGTTAATAAATACTCTACGCAGCAGCGCTACGTCTCACTAGCGATACCGACTACGGAATTAAATGCTGAACGCCCGTACACAGACACGGAAATCATACCTTCGATGTAATTTATATATTTTCCAGCTATGGTTTGAGTCGCTCGGCAACCTAGCTAGCACCCACAGTACAGCCTTCCATTTTCTGGACCTTGCTGCAACATACTCTCGCGAGAAGTATTCGCATGGAGAGCGACGTGGTTTCTTCTTCGTCAGACCACGTGACTTTCGCGCATTGCTTTGTGGGTACCCGTGGCAACAAAATCAAAACACTGCATCAAGCGCTAGTATTTACAGCACCGGTAATCATTAATTCTGCGGTTTTAATCCCTACTTGCATTTTATTTGCCCCAAAACAGTTATGTACAAAACGACGGAGAACACGACAGGTCCGTACAAAGACAGACTTGACGAAAAGGCAAAAAAAAAGGACAACGAAAAAAATCAAATGAGTGAAAGGGTTAGACGCATACGAGCATACGGAGTGGAGTAAGGACGTTAGCGTGCTGCCCAACTTTCATCACGCACATATTTATTATTATATGGTCCTAAGTTTTAGTGCATACACTCACAAAATGTTTAGTAACTTCAGATCCCTGCAACAAGCCCAGGTCCAGTTGACTTTGGTGATTTGGACTATTCCATTTCACAGGTGTTGTTAATTTCTTTCCCTTTATCTCATGTACAGGCCAACGCAATCTATTTATTGTTTCAGGTTGTAGTATTACACAACGTTTTCAGATCTAATAGAAAAAATTTTGAGTGTGTCATAATTCATTCAATTTATTGTCTTTATTTATAACTGGCATTATTGTTTCTTTCTATTATAGAATCTTACAAGAAAGAGGCAAAATTGTATTCCATTGTGCTTTATTAGCTGCTTCGGTAAAATAACAAATCAACAATGCAAAAAAAAACATTGCAAAACAACATACTGGAAAACAGTTATTCATTACTTGATTGCTTCAATACAACACCTGGGCACATATATGCGGGACTTTTCCATATTTTTTGCATACTTTTTTTTGTTTTGATATCGCTCTCTCTCTTAACCGATCAAATATCGCTGTGGTAGCAGCTTTACACTCGGTATGACCCAGGTTGATAGAGGGTGCCCATTCTGGATCGCATTCCAGCATTTTGTAGGGTGGTTTTCCTACAAAACACAACAAACATTATCCCGCAAAGCCACAGTGAACGCAGCATAGGGTGGAAATTAGTGATGTGCAATACACTTATTTCCTTTCCGATCCGATACCAAGTAATATTCAGGGTGGTATCGACGATACTAATCCGATACCGATACTTTGTACAAAAACTTATTTTATTTATTGTATCTCAAATTATAGCATCATAATGATTACAGGACATCAGATTACTTGTTCTTATCACTTAATAATGCAGAGTTCATCATATAGAAATAAAAAACCTGAAGTTGTGCGCTATTTGAACACCTTGCCTGCCAGCAGGACTAAAGGACCCCGTGAGAGACGTCTGTCTCGCCCTAGCAGCACCTGTCCCTGTCCTCCTCTTCAGTTCACCTCAACATACGGTCATCATATAACGTGAGCTCATGACGTACTATGGTAAATGGCCTGTATTTGTATAGCGCTTTTACTAGTCCCCCCTAGGGACCCCAAAGCGCTTTACACACCCAGTCATCCACCCATTCACACACTGGTGGAGGCAAGCTACAGTTGTAGCCACAGCTGCCCTGGGGCAGACTGACAGAAGCGAGGCTGCCATATCGTGCCATCTGCTATCGTGCCTTCTGGCCAACACCAGTAGGCAGTAGGTGAAGTGTCTTGCCCAAGGACACAACGACTGAGACTGTCCGAGCCGGGGCTCGAACCGGCAACCTTCCCATTACAAGGCGAACTCCCAACTCTTGAGCCACGATCGCTCTACCCGGCTTTCTTTAGACCACGAAGGCCGGGTCCTCAGGTGGAAGCAGCCTCTGAATTTGGACACCCCAGCTGTTTCCGGGCCGGCCAATAATAACGGTGACATTTAACGTATTTTATCCGATAAATAAACCCTGTAAAATGTATTTATCACCCCCCCAACAGCTCTTTTGAATGTCTCCCTAGTACGGCCACAACACCTCACTCTTGGAGCACTTTTTTGCCGCATGTATGGCAAACCACGTCTCAGCTGTTTGTGAAGGTAAAATACGTCCGCACAATTACAATCAGCAATTGTGAGTGCGCACGCCAAGGGGCTGCGAGACATTTATGCCGCTGTATTTCGCACATGACTATGAAAGGCGGAAGAGGAAGTAGTTCCTTTGAATGTAGATCATCCGAATGTTATAGTTTCTTTCCACTGTGTTCCTGTTAATGATAAACTACAAATTTACTCTAAATTACTAAAATATCGATATTTTAATGTGAGAATCGATTCTAGAACATAAATGATTGGTATCGGAGGAATCGATATTTCAGGATCGATCCGCACATCACTAGTGGAAATGCTTGGAGCAGACTAACATGTAAGCTGGAGTGTTCTGGAACGTTATATTTGGTCTTGGAATGGCTGCAATCCAGGCCATCCGTCGGCTCTTTATTACTTTGGAAACACGGCTTAAACAATTTCTCCTCCACGACGTAATCCGATAACAACCGATCTCTTTACCCGTCGGCTTCCCGTGGCTGTCATGCGACCGGCTATTGCAGTTAATAATACAACAGCTTCTTGCCATTTTCTGTGTTTCTTTTTATCGCTGTGTGACTGACTGTTTTCATGTGAAAGCCTGCGTGTGCTAGTACCGCTTGCCACTCGTTCCCAGAATCCTTAGCGGTTTTACCCCTGAATGACGTCACCTTTTCAATCTCTATGGGTTTGAAGAGGATGTCCAACACTGAGGTCTACTGTGCTAACATAAATAACGTCAAATATGTTTAATGCTTTTGTTATTTTAGTTTTCCATTACAAGTTTTATGTTGTTGTTTTTTATCAGTGTGGTTTCTATTAATTTCTAAAGTGAATGTGTTTCGGGGTTTTTTTGTGTTGATTTTAACTTTTTTTTTTTCTCAGCCTTGTCTCTAATTTTGTCACCAAAGGGCTCAACCACCGCTGTCCCTGTGATGTACTCATTCCTAATTTTGTTCACTCCCAGTGAATATCTTGGCATTTCAGCTCTGTCTCCTTATGTCAGTGCCACCCTCTTCAAACTATACTTCAAAGGACCCCCTCCACCTTGCCTGCATTCTCTTCACTTCTCTTGCGGCACTGTCTATTGCTTTGGATGATTGACCCTAGTTTGTCTGTGAAGGACACATTGGTGGACAGACATCTGGGACTCGCCACCAATTGTTCTTAGAACTGAAGAAGCTTCTCGGATGAGAGGTGAAGCGTCTTCAAGGAAATGCTTTTCTTTCCAAGCTCCTTAGATTGACCCCAGTTATTTATCTACTCCTTGCAGTTTCGCTGTTGCAGTCAGAGTAATATGTAATATAATATTACTAACAAACAACTAATTGTGGAGAAAGTAGATTTAAAGTCATGCAGACTTCTCAATCCAAAGCCACCTCAAACTGGTTGTGCTGGTAAATGGGGCTGAACTAGGAATGAATAAAACAAATAATTCCCTGGTGCCGCCCCGCCAAAATCTTTCTCACATCACACTCAAAACAACTCATGCACCAAACTGACGATTTTTTATTTATTTTTTTCTTCACGGATCCATTTATTTTTATATACAATATGTAAACAAGAACGAGACACAAGCTCAAAACAGACATGCTCACAGGCAGTAATATCCAGCCAAAATGCAGTTTCTATTAATGTCTACCCAGTTCTTAGCAGCAGTCTGACCAGGATTTACTTTGGATATCTGGTCAAACTGGTTTTGCTTAGAGCTGACATTCATATAAAGTAATATACTTTCCAATAACTTTTTTTTGTTTTGTTTTTTTAAACACATAGAAATGTAATTCCAACAAACATACTATAAAAACATATAACACTATAAATATTGTTCAGGTATCTTCTTACAAAAAACTTTGTACAGTTTAAATTTTTAGTTCATTTTCATAAATTGGATCTCTTTCTGTAGTCCTATACAACATAAAACTACAATACAAAACTGGTAGGAGACAGAAATGCCACCACTGACATGAAGAGTACATGGCTGAAACCATTTTTAAACTTGCATTGCTAAATTAAAAAAACAAAACAAAAAAACCCAAACACCTTAGTTGGCATGAAGCGGTGGTTTATACCAAAGATAAAACTTGCATCGGTCAAAAGATCTCTGATGGCACCATGATAAATGTTGATGGCTGTTTCAAATGTTTTGTCTCACAATATGGTGAACTGTCGGCAAAATAAAAAACAACCCTGAAGGAGCAGCAATGGATGTGATAAAGACAAAAGTTTTATGTGGATTCATACAATCTTGCTCAGAGATGAGAAAGTGGTGAGAGAGCTGTAACATAACTACAGTATGGCAAACATATTGACTCACATTTATTTCTCAAGACAGACAGCTTTCACAAGGTGAATCCACCTGAACATAGATGAGGAAACTGAGAATGACATTTGAACCAAAAACTAGGTGTATATAAGGGAATGGGAAAAAGCGATTTGTCACAGAGGTGTGGGCCTTCCGGCACCACATCTGAACCAAGGAGTCCCACAGTGACCTCCCAAAATGTGCCCATAGTGTAGCAGTTAGGTCACAGTAACACCAGCACTGTCCTTGCTTTTGTCCATATATGTGGGAGAGTTGCTTTTGTCCGATATTGATCCCGAGCCTGAAGGCACGGTCTGCGTGGCGGGAGAGTGGCCCGATGGTTTGACTGACGGCTCTGAGTTGGGGTCTGCCTCCGGCTCCTGCTGCGCTGTGGCTGTTTAGATTTTAAATAAATAATAATAATTTAAGAAGAGAATATATACAGGTTGTCTAAATCATCTTCGCACAGTTTGTTTCTTAAACCACTGGTTAGGTAAGAAGGGAAAAAATGTCTACAATTCTCATGAATGATGTAACGCATTTGTGTTTATGATTTCACATTTGCACTGTACCTTAGGGGGCTGAGCTACCAAATAAGAGTGGGGAAGAAAAACGGACAAAATTGGAGACGATTTCATGTTGAATTTAAATCTAACATTAAACCTGACATCACATTAAAATTACCAAATAGGAATACAATGTAAGAATACAAAAGAAAAAGAATATCCCACTGAAACTGAAGAGCACTTACATTAACTAAACAAAACACTGATGACAAGTCTGTTGTAATAAAGCTCCTAACCATTTCTACCCTGCTTCTTCTAACCAATTTCTTAATCTTTTGTGTCATTTATAGGTCTGTTTATTCAGTGGGCAACTTTATTCCTTTTAAAAAGTGTGATGCAGTGATTACATGACCAACGAATGACCGACTGACAGGTAAATATAGAAGGCGTCACCATAGTCACTTTTAGCTTAGTTTTACTAATAGTTTAATGCTTTAAAAAAATAAAATAAAATTACATCCATCCATCCCAGGTATGCTTTGTCTTACCCGATTGTGTGCAGGACTTCATGTGCTCTGGCCAATGGGCTTGCTGGCAGGGGTAATCACAGTAACTGGTGTTCCAGCAGCAATAGAAGATTGCCTCCTTCCGACAGTTAGCACACCACTGTTTCTTTTTGGTCTCGTCCACCGCTTGCTGCTTTTCTAACTCCATTTGCTTTTTCACCTCAGCCACCAATCGTTCTCTTTCCTGCTCCAAACTCTGCCTCATCTCTGCCATTGTTAGTTCTGCATTTAAAAGACACCAAAACAAAAAACTTGAAACTTGTATACCATGTCGACACCTGTTTAAAATTTGATGGCGAGGAAAAGGCAGGTTGAAGATCAAATAAGCTCTGCGGAGTGACAGAGGTAAATGGGTATCTTACCCAGATTGTGCTTCATCTCTGACAACTCTTGCTGATGGAGCCACTGGAGCTTCTCGATCTCTATCCTTAACCGTCGAATCTGTGGTAAAAATACACTGTGATGATAAATACTTACGTATTATTACCACAGAAAGTGTTGCTTTGACTGACAATCTTTACCTCTGCAATCGTGTTTCCCGATGTGCTTTTGGAAAGATCATTGTAGATTTCGGTCATCGTCCCCTTTATTGTGTCCATAATCTGCAAAGTATTGGTAAAAATGTGACATTACTGTTGAACTCAGTTATAACCTTTGCAAACAAAGTTAATAGAGTAGAATTTTAATTTATATGAAAAGGCTCCAACTTACTTTGTTTGTGTATTTAGCTATATCTGCAGCTACATCAGCTGAGACTGTGGGGATCTGCAAGTCACCAGACATAAAAGGAGAGCTACCAGATGTGACCTGGGCAGATGTTGATGAGGATGCACTCAGAGGTGGGTCTTTTTGTTGCCCTGCAGAGGATGATGATGACAACAAAAAATTAAAGGGAAATTATAAAACTTCAAGTACACTTTTTATTTTGTTATGGTGACTAACGTGGACATGACTAATTGTATTGGTGTATATACCCTTGGCTGCTTGTCTGGTCTGATAGCGAGTGCTTGAAGAAGAGTTTTGCTGTTGTGGGCTGCGCGTCTGCACAGCCGACTGCTCTCCATCCTGTTGCTGTTGCCTCTGCATCTTCTGCATATGCCACTTCTGAGAAGACGTTTGAAACTTTGTTGGATTCCAAACTACAGCCCGCTGCACAGCTTGAGCAGTCTCTTTAGGCAGTAGGGGACGCTGTTTCTTTACAGCTGTAGTCACTGGTGAAGAAGTGGAGACAGTAGAAGGTGTACTGGTGGATCCACTGGTGGTGGTCGTGGCACTGGGCTGAGCAGAAGCGGCAGAGGAAACGAGGTTGAGCGCCGATGTGACAGAAGGCTGCGACGAGTCTTTCATGCTGGATGTAACATCACGTGCTGGTGCTACTGATGTAGCAGATGAAGGCAGTTTGCCTAAGCAGTAAAAAAAAAAGTCTCTTATCGGTGAGGCGTTCTGCATTTCAAAATCAGCCACATTAAACAGATTTAACATTTTATAGCATATATAAGATTATATTTATTTAGAGCATTTCAAAGTATGATTGAGATCACTATGTAGACATAGAACCCAGTCACTTTGTTTCTTGTCTGAATGCATGGCATTTGAAAGCAAAGCTTCCTGATAATTACTGGAATATATTGTCCTCTCCATTTAGTACTGTTTCTCTGCCACTGACTGCCAAACAAAGCCGCAGTTTTATATTTCCG
>NW_005187445.1:3158268-3189938 GCF_000239375.1 Pundamilia nyererei | reverse complement strand
CCTGCTTGTCATTGTGGCCAAAACACTCAAACTTAACTTCCTCTGCCCACAGCCCTTCTTTCCAAAACAATTCCAGCTTATCCAGATGTTGTTTTGCAGACTTTAGAGGTTGACTTCTGTGATAATCGCAGTTAAGATTGCGACAATTCTTCAATGTAGACCCTGTTTGTGCATCAACTCAATCAATAAGCTCATGACTACCCTTACGTCACCTACATAGTCTTCCACCTAGCAGAGAAACACTGCACACTTTAATCTGAAGGTTTTCATGGTCTTTCACATCATGCCTTAACTTGTGCAATTCCCACATACCTGACACTCTGATGTTTCGTATAACTCCCCCCCCCCCGAAAAAACAACAACAAAAAAACAAAAAAAAACAAACAACAAGCCTCACCTTCCAGCTTGGCAACATTAGACTCTTTGGCAGCTTTGGCAGTGGAAGATCCCAGCTCTTTTTTCGCCCTCTTTGAGTCACGACCTCCATGTTCATCCCCTAAGTCAATCACAAGCTCTCTTTCAGAATCAGAGTCCTGCTCAGCTGCTGATGTATTAGCAGCTGCTTTGACATCCTCTGGGGCTTTGGGTTTGTCAGCAAGGGGTTGAGACTGGGGTGTTCTGGGCTTGTCCTTGAGGTCTCTATCTGGGCCATTGCTACCCTGCTTCTCTTTGAGTGGGGGTTCCGGGGTGGCTTTATCCCCCGTTACCACAGCTCCTTCCTTATTCTCTCCATCAGTGCTTGCTTTAGACCTTTTTCTCTCCATTTTGTCCTTGTCCTCCTGAGCTGAATTTTTTGGCTTGTGTTCCTCATCACTGAGATACTCGCTGTCACTTGAATCTGATTTCTCAGAGTCCTCAGAGTCACTGTGATCCACATCTTTATACGCATCTTCAGATATCTCATCAATACCTATATTAAGAAATGGACATTGTGTTAATTTCTTTCTGTCAGAAGCAAATAGAAAGAAATAATGAACCCTTTCTCTGGTAATAGCTTAATAAACCCTAGTCAGCAGCAGTCACACAGGCATGACCGCCACTGATTAGAGAGTCAGAACTGCCGTGATGCATTTGTAAAATTGCCAAATTCAAATTAGTCTTGAGAAATAATCCACAACTTAAATTTCCTAGATTTGTTATTAATCATTACATTGGCAAGTTCAAATGACTAGTACAGTACAAGAATAGAGTTCTGCAGCAAGTCATGTCACAAACTGGTTTTGTATGTACCAAGCTGTGCCTTGCAGCTTTCAATAGTCTTGTCCAAGCTCCTGATGGGTCTCTTTGGAGTAGAAGGGGGCGCAGGGACTCCTTGTTGTTGCTGCTGTTGTTGAACAGTCTCACTCAGCTCTTTGAGATCCATTTCAGCCTTGACTCGATCTGAAATGAACATGTAAATGTTTGTTTAATCACAAATTCATTAATTATTAAGTACTTTTTGATTATTAGCCTTTGTAAGAACATAAATGCGGTCTCTCTTTGCTTTTTTGTTACTGACCCAGGTTGAGATTGAGGATGCCACCTGTCCCTGCAGTCCTCTCCTGCTTTGGCACCAGTCCAGGGTTAAAGGGCTTTGGACTACCTGACACGCTGCCTGCAGGACCCATCTTCCCTGAAACAGGAGATGCTGTAATAAAAAGATTATTTTATTTTTTTAAAAAGCAACAAAAAGAAAAAAAGCTTATAATGGTGAATAAAATAAGTTAAAATCACATAAATAGAGTTAATGCAACCAGAGTGGAGAAGACTTACCAGTACAGTCCATTGATTCCTCTCCAGTGCTGTAATGGAGTGCAGGATTTCTGTTGCCCTTTTCCACATCTTGCTCTCCATCAGACCCTGTGTGAACCGAAGAGTTTGTACTCATGGGAGACCGAGGCATGTCTGTCATTGAGACCCGCCGATTCATACTGCTGGGTGTGCTACTCTTGCTGAGGACCATCTTAGGAGAAGCGGTTATATCAAAGTTGAAGCGAAGTTTATCTGATTTCTCTGTTTTCACTGTACCAGCACCGGGGTTGGAAGGGTCCACCAGCATTTGTAGCTGGTTGTTGGGGGTGTACGGAGTGCGGAAGGGTGCGTAGTTGAAGACTCCAAACTTCTTGCGAATGTTTTCCACATAGACCTCCATTTCTTGCATGGCACTATTGAAAATGCTCTTTGTTTTCTTTACAGAGAAAGGGATCTCTTTGGACATGAGGTAGCAGTTGTTGATGGGAACCCAGGCCCTATGTGGAAATGCAACAACAGAACAAAATAATGTTTTAATACATTTAATATCCAGTGGAGATGCAGCAACTCGGGTCTTTTCTAAACCTCTAAAACAAGGAGAGTTTCCTCTATAGTGCCCAAAAGGTTCATCTCACCTGTCGTGCTGCCCGAAGAAGCGTGCATCTACTTGCCCATCCTTTTCACGAAGTGCTTTTGCTGGCCAGAATGGAAAGCCCTTCAGCTTAGCCCAAACCAGGGGGTGGGGTTGACTCTGTTGGATAGAGCAAAACAGTAAAATACTGTGCTTCACAAAGCTGATATCCAAGCTAAAACGTATAAAAAAAATCTGTTACTTTTATGGATTTAAATTAATGTAAAGACCTACACAGGGCTCACAAAACCAGTTGTCCCTTTTTTGGCATGCGGACAGGTAGCACTCTGGACACACCTCAATCTCATTCATCTAAAAAAGAAAAGAAAAAAAAAGTATTAAATGAAGATGATGCAAGTCCATAAATAAGACACATTTACAAAAATGTCACCAAGTAATTAAAGTTGCTTTACCTCATGTTCACAGATCCTGACAATGACTTTCGCAGTTGCTGTTAATTTGTGATTGCCTGGAAACGACACACAAGCTTAATTTATATATTCTTACGACAGTAAAGGGAGTAATGACGTACATCAAAGTTGCCTACCTCCATTATAGATGATGCAGTTGTGCAAGATCCATTTCACATCAGCAAGAAAAGCTTCAGTACAGCCATACATCTTCTTCTTTACATTCTATAGTACAGTGAAAATAATAATATCAGTCAAGCAACTGCACTTTTGCCAGCATTTTATATGCATATTTACCTCATGTTTTATTCTAATTCTAGTTTTGTTTTTTTATTGTTAATACTTCTCCAGAAAAAAAAAAAAAATCTATATACGAGTACCTTCTCTAAAGTACATAAGTCCATGGGGTGGAAGATGTACTCTGCATAATCTGGATGTTGCTCCAGAGATACAGGCTTCTGAAAGGGCTCAGTCTGCTCAGATTAGACAAACAGGAAATAAGCACACATGAATTACACTTTCCTCATGGATGTTTCCAGAATCTTTGGTTGAATCTGCAAAACGCAACTGGGCATATAAAGACTTGAAGAAACCCCTTACCCCAGGCTGTTTAATCTTTTGGAGTGCAAATTTGAGTAAATAGGAGAGCTGGTCTATTGTCAGCATTGTCATCGCCTTGCTCTGGGTTTCAATGCATTCAGCGACTGTAATTTTCTGCAACAAAATAATAATAAAGAAACAAGACAATAATTGGTAAACTAAAGAGATACTATTCATATCTAAAACTGCGTAAAATTTAAATCACTTTTTGTGATTCAGTTAGTGTATCCCAAATTGAAGAATTGTGTAACAAATACACGTAGAAGTGAAACTTTAATCTTCTAATGTCGTCTCTTGTGCTCACAGAAGCATGAGCCATGAGTTTGAAAGGTAGTTTCTGCTGTTCATGGCACACAGTTCCACAATTACTTGTGTACACCCACATAAATGCACATGACTACAGCAAGATACCTCACACTCTGGACAGAACCAGTCGCCCTCGGGCTCAGCTGGTAGTTTGAGGCACTTGGCGTGGTACACCCTGGGGCAGAGCTCACAGCAGAGCACCTGGCCCTCGCGGTGGCACAGCCAGCAGTAGAAGTCATTCCTGCCGTCCTGCGGTACAACATCAACAGGGTCTGTGGTGAGTGCTGGCTGCTTCATATAGTAAAAGGGACCATGTCTTAGCTCTGACTGAAATGCAGGCAAGAGAAACAAGGGGGCAGGTTTCAAAAAACACGCAGGAACACAAAAAGGTGCAGTGCAACAGAAACAAGCTGGGATAAGCAGGGTAAGCAGCATAGAAGGTAATAAAGACAATCAGTCCAACAAAATTGTTTTAAGAAAATCAGTTAATAGTCTGAACATCTAGTCATGTAATGGCTTCAAATAAAATCAATACTAACCAAACAGGTTCTACAGTGCAAGCTGAGACATGGCTCACCTTAAACCTAAAGAGTAAACATTGCATGATGTGGCTCTCTGGTAAATGCCTAAATGGTATCTTAGTGTTAACATGTTACTACATGAATACAAGTTGATAGATGGCTCAAAAGAGTCTTTCTTTGCCCAAATTCAAGTCTTTGGCATTCAATTTGAGTGGTGTTAAAATCCATCTGCTACTTATTTGACCTTTCCCAGAGAGCCAAAGCATGTATTCCAACAGTGCCACGAAGACATAACTATGCGCACGTCAGATACCTGTCAAATTATACAACAGGGGCTAAATTAGCTTTCAATATCATGTACTAGACTAAAAGGAATCACGCAACACTACATTATCCACCAAGCAAACAATAAAAACCATATCCATCTAGGCTATTTGGTACTAAATGTCAACGTTAATGACCATTGGCGACTCACGTTGCATTAAACGACTTGTTTCCAAAATAATATATTCATGTGAATTGTGGCAGCTCACATTCCTGTATGGTGGGTCTACTTTAAAAATGGCCAGTATTCAAGAGATTATGATCAAAATCAGTGTGTTCTCACAGGCAGTATATGGCACTTAGATTAGACTATTGCTGGGTTCTGTATACCTTGAAACTCAACGCTGGTCAAAAATGTCAAAGCTCACTACCATTCCAGTAAAGTTGGAAAGACAAGGAAAACAGGCTTTGCTTTGCTTGTTAGGAAGACAGCCATTTATGCATCAAGCTAGCAATGCTTGATTTCTGCAGTTTAAAAATGAAATACTGCTGCTTTCCCTTATTTGGCGAATCACAAATACAAAACAGTGGCAGTATAGTTTTAAAAAACTCTGAAATTTTACTACGGTTTACATTCACAGCTGCCACCTTGGATTGTTAAGTCACTGTTGGTGGGGCTGCTCTGACTTTCCGAGCTGCAAAACCAACTTGAGTTGTCTATTTGACAATTCTGACTTGGGACTATAGCACCAATACATCTGGTAACATATTCTTGTTGAATACCCTCAGATACCCCCTCCCCCTAGTTCATCTCCTTTGATGATGGACAAGGAGGTCTCCGTCTCACCCTTCATGTTCAAAACCAACAACTGGCTAAAGCCTGGCATTTACACAGACAGCTGAAGACCCGAAAGCCAACTAGTCAATCCTGTTATACATCTTTAACGTCTACTTGGACTGTGCTGCCTGGGAAGCATATGTACTTGGTGCTTTGTAACGCAAGTACACGGACATCTGCATCAATCCTCCCACTAACTG
Source organism: Pundamilia nyererei (assembly GCF_000239375.1). Lineage (NCBI taxonomy): Eukaryota > Metazoa > Chordata > Actinopteri > Cichliformes > Cichlidae > Pundamilia > Pundamilia nyererei. Next base: position 3,184,437 of record NW_005187445.1, on the reverse strand, counting down.
TCTGATGATGAAATTCACGTCACTCGAACAGACCCTAGCAGACTTCCAGAAGTGGAAGGTATAATCTGCCAACTGTATGCAGTGCAATTTTTTTTTCCATATATTGTACACATTAGTTGTGGAAGCATGAGGCAAAAAATAAATAACACTAAACGCTTCCCATTCAAGACCCTGAAAATACACTTTATCATGGCTGTATTTATACAGCGGTTAGATTGACCATAAACATATCTGATTTCTGATGTGGTCAGATAGCACATCATATGAAATGGTTCTTTTCAGGCACAACCCTGGCCTTAACATTCTATGAAAGTATATGGCCCATTATTGAAATTGGATAAATAAATAGCCTTTGAGAACACACCTGATTTCAAAATGAACTTGCACTTACAAGAGCCCTTACCTGGTCTTTGTTGTTACAATTCAAGGCCCCTGGCTTCTTCTTCTTCTTAAGAGGGCTGGGGGAGATGTCTGAGGGAGAGTGCCCATTGGAGGAATGGGTGGGACTCGACACCTTTCGTTTCTGTGGTGCCACTGATCTTTCTGCTGACCCTGGTGGATCAGGGACTGAATACATAAAGATAATTGTGTCATCACACAATAGGAGTCAAGCTTGTAATGTTCAATGTATTTACAGCCAACACATTACATAAGCTTAAGAAAAATAATAATTACCAAAAAGAGGACAAAAAAACCAAAACTATAAAACTATTATACATCACTGTCATCGACCCACACGTCTTCCCTTGAGAAACCGAGGGAGGAACAGTATTTTGAAGTTATTAATTTTCAAGCGAGCAGTACAATAGATTCAGTGTTCAGCACTATATTCCATCTAACACAGCAATCACAGTAGTCTGAAAAGCAGTTACTGAAGACAACACTTATACACGTCAAATTACTATTTCATCATAATAAATGGCTAGAGGGCTTCCTCAGAACTAACTACACCCCGTGTAGATTCAGCAGGCAGACTGTCAGGAAAAATGGATCCTAAGAGACCAGCAAAACGTATTACCGTAAGACTCTTCTCCTCAAAACATACAGAGAAGGTAGAGGTTATTTACTGTAACTGAGCTGTGTTGGATGCTTGGCTCCTAATGTGAGGTCCTCGGCCTTAGAGACTTACCTTTGGATCGCACAGATGCATCCATTCCCTCTACCACATCAGACTCTGTCTTTATCTCCTCCTCAGCCAGACTGCAGAGCACCGAACAGGAGCACACAGAAACACAGAAAGAGAGACAAACACAAAGTCAGAAAGGGTGTTCAGAAACCACATCAGCATAGCAGTAAACAAGTGGAACACCACCTAAGGCACCCGGGTCCCAGAGGATCTGTCAACAGGGACTCTGCTGATTTCCATTGTTGTTGTTTTCATTTGATTTTACAACATCTCCCACTTTGTTTCATGAAATTAAAATACTTTCCATATTATCATCTACAATGGAGTCTGCAAATGTTCTTTATCCTCCAAGAGAAAGGATGATAAATGTCACCATGGTAACGCTGATCTCCGCTAAGCACAAGCTGAGATTTGCAACAACACGTAGGGCCATTTAGCTGTAATTACCCTGCACCTCTGTCCTTACATTGCAGTCATAGCATTTTAGTCCAACTAGGTCACAATATTCAAACAGTGCTTTCTTTGACATATAGTGTATAGAGCTATAGATCTGTAGCAACAAAAAAAGAAAAGAAAAATCCACAGAGAGTTGGTACATACCACTGAAGGGACAGCCCCCCATGGCAAATAACAGCACCTCTCAAGCCCCTTCAGTAACAACAGAATACCCCTGAAGGATTTGGGCCCATTGTTAGAGACCAGTAGGAAGAGATATATCTAATAAACTTCAAACGCTCATCTGACAACACCTTTCTGGCCTAGATCCTAATTATGGTCACATTAAATCTTCTGTCATTTCTGGCACTATTTTATGTCTTTGTTTATAAAGTGGCAAACACTTTTTTAAATTAATAAATAAATCCAAAACCTAAAAATGCAACACTGGAAATGAGTGATTTCCCTTTGCTCTTGCGTAGCACCCCACTTCCTCTGAGGCAAAAAAAAAAAGAAAAAAGACAGGAATAAAGAGGGTCTGGCAATAAATGAAGGTCTTTGAGTGTTTGGCTCCTCCTTTGTGAGAGCCACAGAGGGCCTAGTTCCAAGGATGTAGCCTTTATTGAAAAGCCTAGAGAAGAAAACCCACCCACAGACCCCTGACAGGTCACACACTTGACCAGATCATAGCTTTGGCTACAGCTCTGGTTTCCCGCTAGGATGAGTGGTTTTCGGGGTAGAACTCAAAGGTCAACCACATTTGTGGGATAATCTTTTTTTTTTTTCAGTTCTGAAACTAAAGGAATGCTCTGCATGTCCCCTCCTCCATCCTTAAAGAGACATTCCATTAAAAAGTTAAAACAAATGTCAGCTCACTGAGAGGCAAGGAGGGTTCAAAATGCAAATCCTACGAGTTTGATCAATAAAACAAATTACGATTACATATGAGCATAATGGCTAGTAAACCTATGCTTGTAACGTCTTGATGCATGCTCAGTTATCCAAAAAAGTTGATTCTGTTCATCTGGATGTTACGCTTACTCATAAACGTTTGCTCATAACACCAAGTAAACCACGATGTATCGACAAAGGGGTTTAAGATTAAAGTTTGTCACTGTGGCAAAAGAAAATACACTGTGGCTCACAATCACCAGCAGTTCCTAAAAACATTCAAGTCACCGATGGTTTATCTGAAACTTGAGAGAATACAAGCATAGCTTGCATTGTCTGAAAAAGTGACAAACATGGGTTGAGCAGAGTTTCTCGTGGCATTTGGGTATCTAGTATCATCTAGCCTGTAGTTTCAAATGCACATACACAGCCTCAGTCACACACACCCCAACCCCTCCGGGGCCTTCCTGTTCCGGACTGCGTGAACAAATGAGGCCCACATGAAAATAAGAAACCGTTAGCCAGTTCACTCTGCTACGTGTGCCACAGCCCTATAAAAGAACATTCGCCATCACCAAGCAGCCCTGAGCTGCCAAATAACCCTATAATACACATTCTCAACACCAATGGCAAGACATTTATGCAACTACAAAGAAAACAGGATTAGCAGAAGTTAAAAGGAAAAAGAAAAAAAAGTATGAAGATCCAAAGTGCATTCTCAGATTAGGAGCTATGATCCATCAAATAAGAAGATTTAAACAAATAAATCCTTAGCAGGTTCTGAGATATATTCCATAATAGTCAGGTGCAAGAAAACACAGTATTCCCACTCAGTAAGTACTGAAGTACCTGACGGACAAAAAGGAAACAACACTGAATCAATGTCTTTAGATTCCACTCCTGTGAGAGACGAGCAGGGTTCTCTCGTCACAGAAAATGGAGGCCACAGCTTGCTCCCCTCCCCCCTCTCCCCCATCCCCCACTCCAAGGCTGAGACTCGGGCACTGGCACATCCATGCAGGAGGACCAGAGAGATCTGTGGAGATTACAGTCCAACATTACGAAAAAAACATGGTCTATGTCGGGGCAAAGCCTCACGGCCAATGACAGAGACAGAGGCGAAACACAGGGAGGGAGACACAGGAAAATCCAGCAAAGTCAGAAGCTCTCATCCGTGTGTGTTGGGTTTTTTTTGGTTTTTTTTGTTCCCTGTATTCAATCTTGGCTTCCCTCCTTCTGTGTGAATACTGCTGTCATGGAATAATTAGATTTCATTTTTAAGAAACACAGACCACCACTCTAAAACCACAGTCAGGTCCTGGCAAAGCTGCATGAAAAAGCTTCTCTACATGTAAAAACAATAAACAATTTTCACACATTAAACAGATAAATGTCTGGCTCCGTCTGGAAATCCAGAAATGCAACTGAATGCGAACACCATACTGCACTCATTATATTGCATCATATTAGAGATGCCACTGAAAACATCTGCGAAAAAGAAAAGGTATCCTACACGGTCTGCTACACAAAACCCTAGAGAGATTATTTGATTTAGCAATACGACAAGAAACAACCGGCTTTCATGAGAGCAACAAACACATGCAGACAACTGAAGAAATGAATAGGATTAGCTTTTGCTTTTCCTGGGAAATAAAAGCATTTCATTAAACAATGACTTTAAGTAAATTAAGGTGCCTGATCTAGCACAACTCCCAGCACTTAATCAGTATACTGCTAGTAGTATACACAGCGTATTCTGTACGAAAGAAAAAAAAAATGACCTGGATCTTATAAAAGGCTGTAAAGGGTGAATCAAAGATGGCTGTGGAATTTTCCAGAAGGCCTTGCTCTCCCTGCTGCTCTCCCTCGGATTGTCAATCTTTAACCTCAACTGCAGCTGCAATTGGCTGGAGGGCCAACAGGGTGGAACTTTATTGGTCGCTGTGTTATGCCACACAGATCACAGTATGCAGGCTCCCCTCTTCCTCTTAAAAAGCGTTTTTGCTGCAATGCAGAGATTTCCCTCTGCCTCAGACGATTTATTTTCCTTCGGTTCTGTTTGATAATTTGTGATTATGACAGCATAAAACCAGGGGGCTTTTTGTTTTCCTTTAATGTTTTAAAAAAAGCCTTGTGGCTGTCATGCACAACTCAGTGTCTGTGCTATTCAACCTCTGTCACCCTCTCTATAGCCTGCAATGCTACAGAAAGAGGCTCAGAGCTTTGCCCCACATATATCCATCTAAAATTTAATAATTACACATTTTAACATAAATTCTCAATCAGGCATTGTGGCGTAGTAAAGGTTTTGGTTTTGGTTTCACAGATAGCAATCTTTTAAACTACGAGTAATTTCCTGATTATAACCTTACTCTCTTCTGAATGTTGCCTACATGAAAAAAAAAAAAGCCTTGCGTCAGGCCACAAGAAAAAGAAATCATTCTTTGTTTCCCCGGCACAGCTGAGACTGCTAAAATGGTGCAACATGACAAAACACAACGTACCGACTATGATGTGGACAGCATGACAGGTTATTGGAAGGAACAATCCTTCTTAACGACACTTTTAGCAGCTGTTCAAATGCAGTTGATACTTATGTAAAGCATTCTGCTTGACTCTGTTTGAAATGTGCTATTCACATTAAACTGATTTGACTTGAAACATTTAAAAATATATGTCTGTCTTATGTTATTTAGTAGTGTGTTATATTTGCTTATGCCGTGTGATCTGTGAAGACAGCAGCACAAAATGGCTACTGCCTGGCTGAGAGCGTAGGAAGCAGTTTCACAACAGCACTGTGGAATTGCAGAAGCCAGGGGCAATAAACTCCAGGCCTATGAGTGTAAATAGAGGCAACCAGTTTATAAAGATTACACTGGAAAAACTGGAAGGGGATTACCCCTGTCACAAAGTGTTTGTATGTAATGTGGCCTCTGACTAGTATGGACTGTAGAAAACCCAGTCTTAGTGCAGCTTTCCTAAATGTGTATACACTGTGCTACAGTTTTCATGTTCTAGATATTTTTCACATATGTGTACATAAAAATGTTACAATGACGTGATGCCCTGCGCACTCTGCCCTCCTAGCATGCACTTCTGTTTCCCTTTGCATGTAGTCCCCATCCTGGCATGACACAAGAAAACACCACAGAGCCAATCCACTTAGAAACAGTACATAATACACCCTTTCCTCCACTGCCCATCCCCCATTCTTCCTCTGCCATTCTAAAAAAAAAAAAAACACAAACACTCCCACAACAGAAAGGAGATGTGTGTGCCATTTTAAAATCCAACTCTCTTTTGCATTCTAAAAAAATAAAAGGATTTTTCATGGTCCACTCTGCCTCCTGTATGGCAGGCTGGTTGTCTGGGGCACTCATGTGACCCTGAGACATAGAGAGAGAACAAGGGTGAGAGTCGTTAGCCAACCCCCACCCTCCCACCCTCAGCACTGTGGAGCACAGAGGCCTTACGAGGCCTCCAATCCACCCCAGCTCCTCCTCCTCCTGCACACTAAACTGACTTTAAGGTGTGCGCATTCATCATTAGAAACCAACAGTCAGCACAACACGAAGAAGGAAGCCATGTTGTTATCAGAAGTCTGAGATAAAAAAGACAGAGCTTACCTCTGTGGATGCATGGCTGCCTGACACACTGTTATGTCAACACTTATAAAACATGGAGGACACTCTCAGCCCTCAGTCGGGGAAGGCTCCGCTCTTCAGGCAAGGCGATCAGGCCCCGGTGATGTTAGCCAGATCCTGACTGGTCGCTTTCCTCACGAGCAAGATGCAAGGCCGCGCCTGATTGGCCGAAATGTTTCCTGAGTAATTATCTTTGTTCAGTGCAGGCAGGGGCAGCACTGTGAGAGTCAGAGACAGGGGAAGAAAAATAAGCACAGAGCTAGGTCTTAAAACCACAAAATATTGTGATTACTGCGAGTATTTCTGACATACAAACCCATGGAACAATGCTTTGTAGCTTCCAACAGCAGAATCAGGAAACAACCGTCTTAGTTGAAGGTTTTAGAAGCAGAAACGGCAGCATGTAGTGTTGAGAGCAGGACACCATGGCTTCTCTGCAAAAGCTTCCATTTTTTATGTGGAAAGGGCCTTTGTTTAAACTCCTCCCTCTTGGCTTATTCCAAAGAAAAGAGAGGCTAAAGCTGTTATTCTATTCGGACATTTCAGCCATCAAAAAACAGAACACCATAAAAAATTATATAAGAAATGATATACTTGTATTTAATCCTAAAGAAGCTAACCCTCGCTTTTTATTATGTATATATGAATAATGGCCAGTTAAACAAACCATATGCAAAAATACTGTGTACGAGTGATTACCTGATAAGCTTGATCAGTTACCAGATGTGGTCCCGTCTGACTTTCAGCAGACCCATCTATGACCAGATAAAGAGTAAAATATATAGATTATTAGGCAATACAATATAACAATTCATTCTGAGGAACACATGCACGTTCCTTTTTGCTTTATCTCATTTGTTGAGTCTGATCTTGGGTCATTTGTAAGGCTTTAATTTGATGTGATGAAAAGTCTATTTTTATATACTCTTATGTAGAATTCAAAGCAGTATTTGAATACTAGAAAAATGTGTTCAATGCATAGGACTTCATTAAATTAAACATAAAATATGTCGTGATATATAAATATTGCCATATGTTGCTTATCGGTATTACAAGCACTAAAAATTACACCTCAATTATCTTTTTTGAACTTCCTTTAACCACTTTGGGGGCTTTTTTCAGCAACATTTTTCTCCTCCAAGTAAGGCTAATTTACATTTCAAACATTGTAAAGTAGGGTGATGAATTTGAAAAGAAAACCAAGACTTGCACAAACTATGGCCAAGTAATTTTTGATTAGTTATAAAGCAGAGCAGACTCGCGGCGGATCAACTTGTCTCTGATTTCCGTGTAAGCACAATGGAGGCCTGTGCTCTTGTGATTTGGGGAAGTGAAGCACACAGAAGGAAAAAAAGACTTCCGCCCAACGTGGGGCTCGAACCCACGACCCTGAGATTAAGAGTCTCATGCTCTACCGACTGAGCTAGCCGGGCGCTGATGAAACACATCGCCGTTTAGAAATTTCACCCAAATTAGAGAAAATGACCTGAACTAAACATTATATCTTTTGTACACACGTTGTACTCGAACGGCTACGTGCAGTTCTCTCCGGTCTGTCTCATACTGCCCTCTGGTGCCATGATGCAAGGAGATAAAATGAACGTGGAATTCTGTTTAAATTGTTGGGAAGTTAAAAAAAAATTGTTGGGAAGTTAGCTAACAAGTCTAAACACGTTAGTGTTAAACACACAGCGCCTGGATTTGAACAAAAAACGAATAGAATTGTGTATATATAGGGACTTGCTTCTTTAGACGAATAACACCGCCGATAAAAACTAAATTAAAAAATAAAAATCAATGAAGGTTAAAATTAATTGTCGACGGTTAGCTGTCACAAATGTAAGCGACCATGTGTTAACATGTTTGCTAACCTCTGACACAAAATTATCCCTCTGAAATTAGAAGAAATTATATTATAATTACAAACAATATATTCTTAACATTAAATACAGAATCAAAAGACTTACTACCTGGCAAGCGACTTTACCTCTAGTTGACCTTTTTCAGATTATACCATCGTTTACCAAATTTAACTTCCGGTCTCTCCGACAATTTCTATTTAAAACTTAAAATGATTTAAGCTTGATTTAAGTAAGAAATGTATTTAAAATATATTTGTCCTCACCACACCATTACTCCTTTATATAGTGGATTATTTACTTAATAAATCATCTTATGAATTAATTCATGTAATATGATAACATATCATCACCATATTAAAGCGTTTTACATTTACATATCCTCAACTACAGTTTGAAAAGAGGAATTTTTTTTAATTTTTTTAAATAACTGTAATTTAAACAATATTCACAAGGTAAATTTACTGGTGTTTACATAAAATAGTGGACACCAAACAATAAGTGCAGTTATAGGACACAATTTAGGTCAGCATATAGGAAATGTGTCTGCTGTATCTGTGACTAGCAGTCATTTGAAGGTGTACAGAGGTTTTAACTCAGCAGATTGTTTCATATGTTAAAGATGCAAATGCAGAATGAGATGCTTTTTACTTGGGGTCCCACAGCATCACAATAATTCGGATTTCTTTAAATATAATGTTAGGCACATAACAATAAAAAAAAATTCCCCTGTGACTCTGAGTTCCAAGCATGATTGAGACAGAGTTGAATGCTTGAAAGAGATTGAATATAATTGATTGTATATGATTACATGATTCAAAAGTAAGTATCCAGCTCCGTTTGAAACTGCATACACATATTGAGAGAGTAGGATGACATGGTATGCATCCCTATTGAAACTCGAAGATGATAGCTTTAACACTTACTGCAAAACAAAAGTGTACAAAAATCATCACAAACCATAAAGCACACTGTTGCTTCCACTTATGCCCTCAAGAAGTTAGAAATATGCATTTAATCCCTATCCTGCATAATTTGTACCTATTTATTTTGTCAGATAACCCGACAACGTGCCCCACACAATGACTGTGTGAAAGTTTTCTGTAACCATTAGTCAAATTGTCCACAGGAACATATTCTTTGGCCTACTTTGACTTAAAAAAAAATCTGGTCACACCCCCTGCTGGCTTCCGGGAGTGTAACTAGTCATCACCAGCTGCTATTTTGGTAGACAGTATAATTTTCAAACACGCCAATCATTTAAAATAACAGTAAGTCTTTAATGCATCACCATACGTGGTGATTTAGCATCTCTCTGCCTGCATTTCCTGAAACCTGGAGCGCGCTTACGTGGGGAACGTGAAGGCACCACGGGCCCGGGTTCTCCTTCTACGTCAATGACACTGGGCGGTTCATGAATGGGGTTTCGAAGTGGGAGGGCCCGTCATCTGACTTCAGCGGGCAGCAGGAATAAAGTGGGTGTTGTGCTGTGGTGTTTGGCTCGGTGCGATGCGTCTTCATGTCTGCTACTAAACACACGAGCAGCGGTTCACTGTGCTTGCGGACTACGGCGGAGGGATCGTCCCAGAGCAGAGCGAGCATCCGTCTGTTGAGGCCAGGAGGCCAGCAGCAGTGCAGCAGGGGAAGCTAGCTCCAACCCCGCTTAGACTCAGTGACAGCAGCCCGGAGCCAGGCAGAGTCGGTGAGCCATGGGTTTCCGCAAGAAGAACAAGAGCCCACCGGTGCTGAGCCACGAGTTTGTGATCCAGAATCACGCCGATATGGTGTCGTGCCTGGCCATGATCATCCTCCTTGGCCTGATGTTTGAGGTACAGTGTGACTGGACGAGCTGTTGTACTTAGTCGATTTATGTTAGCTGATGCTAACTCTCGCTAGCTGGGATGACAGCAGCACTCCAGTGACAGGGCGCTAGCGTGTCTTTCTCCTTACCTTCTCATGTGTCTAACTGATTGCCAAAGAAGATGGTAAGGAGGCCCATTGGCACAGCTAACAGGTCATCTTACCACCACTCTAGACTAATGCACTGCCTCTCTCTGGCTTTTGACAACAGGATGGTCAGGAAATATCTGCCTGCGTGCCACACATTTGATTACCAGCCTTTTGATTCGCCACAGCTGACTAGTACCTAGCCATATTTGAAAGGACTAAGATGGATTTCCTTCATCAAACATGTCCACACCCAAACCCTGCTTCCAGACGGGAAATGTCTCTCCACTTTCCAAATCAACTTTTTTTTAATACTCTGTGTGAATATATTGAATTTTATGATTTATTAATTAAAAACATCTTAGCTGAATTTCCCTGATGCACCTATACTGAGTCATTGTGCCAGTGGTAGTGAAGACCCCTGGGAGCCCCTGCAGGCAGCTCCTGGAGGTCTCTAGACCCCAATTATGAGAATAAGTGGAATTCCACATGCTGTAGCTGCTCTGCAGCACTCACTCCTCACATTTCTTCATTTTTCACTGCTGATAACAAAACTGTGAGCTAGATGCATTGGTGCGATTCAGTTGTGAACCTCTGATTGAGGTAAAGTTTACTGCATTGCATCCCAATGAATTCATCAATAATCAAAGTGTTTTCTTGTCATTACAGGTCACAGCAAAGTTTGCCATCATGTTCATCACAGTTCAGTACAACGTAACTCAAGTTCTTGGTGAGCCTATATTATTCTGTCTATTATTGCACCCTTTCACTGTTCTGAGGCCTGTGCTACAAAGTGAGTTCAACATACCCAGGATACATTTCTGTTATCTGGGTTAACTCAGCTTAACGCTGGAAGCCAGGCTAAGCAGTCCCACAAAGCTAGTTATCAACTCTCTAAGTTAACCCAGGGTTTCCCCTGCACAGTCACACGTTGGCAGCATCTGACCAATCACAGCTGTTTATAAGTGTTCTGGCAAAAACCTTTATTTATTTACACTCTAAAGAAAGATTAAACTAGAGGTTGAACACAAAATGCACACTGGGGGGGGGGAAAAACAGCAGTGTGTGAGAAGAAAAGCGCTGTAGACTCACATTGTAAAAGTGTGTTATCAGCACTTTGGTCAGTAAAACTAGAAAGAAGCTGCGCTATTAATAAAGTTTGGCCCATTCAAAGCCAGGAAAGAAAGCTGGAATAACGACTGTGTAATTTAACACGCGTATCAATATAACAGCTCTGTCATTAAGACAGGTAAGAACCCGATGGATTATAATTGAGTATTTTGTTAAAAATGATGTTTAAAAGAGTTTTAGTTTTGTTCTTTCAGCTGTGGCCTTGATGGTGTTTAACAGTCTGCGTGTAATGAATACATTTGAATTCTGTTTTTAGATTTTTGCTTAGGCGACGTGCAAATTTGGTATCAGTTCTTTTCCATTTTAGGATCTTATGTTGATGCTTATAGAACAATGAAATTGTTTTACTTTTTTTGACACCAATGAGCAAAAAAAATTACCTCTGAGAGCGGAAACTGATGCGCTTCAGGGAAACACAAAGACTTCAGATGCTGTTAAAAAAACTTTAGACTCTCCTGCTATCTGAGCACATAGGTCAAAGGCGTCTTCCAGGAACAGAGTCAGTACATTCTGGAGAATTCATTAGTCAGTAGGTGGTGATTTCATACCTGTTGATCTCTAAACTGAAACTTGACCTGCTCCATAACAGGTTAGCTTCATAGCTGGTTCACTTCCCGGTAAGAAGTGTTCCACCTGTGTGGTACTGAAAAACCAGGGTTAAGCCTGAAATTACCTGAATAAAATGAAACGCTGCTTTGTAGGTTTTAAGTGCTTCACCTTATTTATGTTTTTTCTTGTTTTTCTTTTCTTGTCCTCTTTGCAGATGAGAAAAGCGACCCAGTCAACCTTTACCAGTATGGCCCTAAAGATGTGGCCACTGTGTTTTTTTACCTTCTTATTGCAGTCATCCTTCATGCCTTGATACAAGAATATATTCTTGACGTGAGTACATCGGCTTGACGCCTGACCTTTTTTCTCCCTCTTTTGAAACGGGCTTGTTTTTGATGTCGTAAATAAAACCAGAACTGTGCTTAACAATAACTCGGTCTCCCCTTTAACAGCTTGTGTACATGCCCTTTTAAAGCAAATCACAATGGCGGAAGGAACCCGTGCGTACAGTACTTTACAATGGTCTTTAGAGTTTCATTTCAAAAGGATCAACGTAGCAGAGTCTCCACTGCCACATGTGTCGCCTCCGTTATGTCCCTATTCTTTTTGTTGGTGATCAAATTCCATCCTTCCGTCCTTGCTTGTGCGTTCATTAAAGCACAGTGACTGAAACAACGCTCATGTTTCTCCTGACAGCTTATGGCTTTGATAATCGTTCTCAGCAGGAGAAAAGAATGTTGTTAGATGTATTTTTACCTCAAAATCTCTTTTGGACAACATGTAACAGATATAACAGAAGGGTAAATTTTTCTGGTCCTTTACTCTTAAAGGATAGAATCGCAATTTTCATACCTCTTAAAACAATAGTCCATGATTTTTAAACGGGTTTTAAAATCGCAGAGTTTCTCCAGTTCATCCTGACTGTCAGCAGAACCACTCCTAATGCTCTTAAAGTTTATGAAGCAGGGACTTTGTCACCCCACTCTGACTCCTGTCTTTACCAGGTAGAGTTAAAAAGTGTCAGCCCAATTTTGTTTTTTAATTTAACACTTAGGTCTGTGGCATTGTGTTCATTAGGTTGTCTGTTTTTACTTTTATTTCAGAAAATGAACAGGAGGTTGCACCTGTCAAAAACCAAGCACAGCAAGTTCAATGAGTCCGGGCAGCTCGCAGCGTTCTATCTGTTCTCCTTCATCTGGGGCTGCAGCATCCTAACAGCGGTACCAGCATCAGAAACCAAGAGGTGCATTGTCTCAGCCTGCATTAGACCTCATCTCATGCAGTGTCTCTCTTTCTCACGCAGGAGGACTTTGCAACAAATCCTACTTTCTTATGGGAGGGTTACCCACATACTCGCATGGTGTAAGTAGTTATACACTCCTCCACATACTATAGACTCATTATTTAAAGCTGAGTGATTAATCTGAAGAAGAACGTACCTTCATGAGATATTTTCATTGAGACTTTTCAGCCTTTTTGTTTTAATAATATGAAAAATTAATCAAGTATTGTACTTGTCTTATTCATCTTCCACAAGGAAGGTGGAGCATGAGGTGGACTGGCTCCACCTAAGAAAGGGTTAAAATGTAGATGAAATCCTAAATGGAAAACATCGCCACGAGTACTGGTTCACGATCAAAAGTGTAAGGTTGCAAATACGAGCGGCCAAATTGAATTTCCTGTAGGGTAGCTGGGCTTAGCCTTACAGCTAGGGTGAGGATGTCAGACATCTAGAGGAAGCTTAGAGTCCAACCACTTCTCCTCCTGACGTCGAAAGGAGACAGTTGAGGTGGTTCGGGGATCTGGTTAGGACGCCTCCCGAGTGCCCCGTTGTACGTTTTCTGAACATGTTCAACTGGGAGGAGACCAGAACCTGCTCATTATCATTATCTGACTTTCAGTCATATGAAAAGGTTTTTATAGGGCTATATGCAGTCATGGGGAGAAAGTAAGTACACACTATGATCCAGAAGCTTGTAGAAGCACCTTTACCATAAATACTTACAGTAATATGGAGTTTTAACACATGTATTAACGTATAACTGAATGTTCCAGACCAGCCAACTGCCCAAACCTTTCTAGAGGTGTCCACGTTTGTGATAATAAGTTAATTTAAGTTTATTTGATTAGCATTATGCGATTGCTCCTCACCCTCTTAATTCCTGCAGAAGCAGTAAGGTTGTAATTGGTTAACTTTCCTTTCACATGACTGTATCACGTCTGGCTTGGGAACAACTTGGGTTCCCCCAGGAGGAAATGTGAGGAAGACAACATCATCATGCTCAAAATGCTGAATTTAACCTTTTTCTTCAACTGTTTTCCAATCCTGCTACTGAAGTCTTTGCTGTCTGTCTGTGTCCAACTGGTAAAACAGCAATTCACATGTGAGAGAAGCATTGGACTTGCATACATTTTTAAGGGCGTAGTTATAATTGTTCCTAATGGGTATAAAATGTGACAAACTCACAACTTATTACATTTTTCAGTTTTTCAGTTTGAGTTAGGGAATGTGATGTAATGCCTAATTAATTATCTGCGTGCCCTACTGCTGTTGACTCCGTGCTGAAAGGTTTTCTTGTCCTCTACACAACCTGTCCTTTGTTTAGTTTTCAGGTCAAGTTCTTCTACATTTGCCAAATTGCGTATTGGCTCCACGCACTTCCTGAGCTGTACTTTCAAAAAGTACGGAAGGTAAGGATGTCTTTCCCTTTTTTTTCCCCTTCTTCCTTTTTTTTTTTTTTCCTTCCTAAAACTGATCAAATTCCAATAAAAATACATTTTGGTTTTATGAGTTGGGGATTTTTTAGCTGAGCTGAGTTCCAATAGCAGTTTCAAATTTTGATTTATCAGACCACAAGACAGAGTTTTACATCGCCTCAGGCCCAAAGAATGAAGCAGCATTTCTGAAGCTTTATTTTAATTTGATTCACTGACTGGTTTTTCTGAAATTGTCCTGAGTCATGCAGTGATTTGCACCACAGAGACATGTTTGCTATTAATGCAGTGCTCTTTCAAATCTCTGCGTTCTGTTTTATGTGTTTTATTAAGGGTTGCATACTTTAAAGATCACTTGCTTGCCAAATTTCTCATTGTCCTTCACAAAACATATGTTGTAATCCTAATATATATATATATATATATATATATTTACAGAAAACTGTTTGCTTTATGGTTATCTGCTGATGCTAACAAACTCTCATCTGTTTTATTGTTTACAGGAAGACATCCCGCGCCAGCTTTATTACATTTGCCTTTATGTTGTCCACATCACCGGTGCCTATGTCTTAAAGTGAGTGCAATAACAGTTTTATCCCGAGGAAGAAATATAGAAGAAGCATGCATGTTACTCACAAAGGTCAACCAGTTAATTAATTATCAGTTAGTTCTTTATTTGCGGTTGCACTCGAGTGCATAACAGTAAAATTAGTACATTATTATCCAATAAAGAACATTAACTTCCTATCTTACAGTGATCCACTGCTCTGTGTCACATAGTTTTTTAAGTTCTTTGAATTACGTACTGTGCATAGTTGTTCAGTTATCAACCTTTACACTCAGCCATAGTATTTTCTCTTATCATTTTTACACTTTTATTCTTCACCCCTGCAAAGGGGATTGCAGTCACAAGGTTTAATATTTTAAAGAGATCTTTTAAACTGCAGTCTTTTCACTTTGTTCATCTCCTTCAAAACTATTGATCAAAAAATAAAGTAATATGAGGAACTGATGAAAAAGGCATGTTCTTATAGAAAGCTATGTAGGTGCTATCTGTAGGTGACTTTTTTTTTTTTTTAAATTATACCCTCATTACTGTCATTGCTCTGCTGCCCTTCTCTGTGTCCTGCCCATACAGCCTTCACCGACTGGGCCTCGTGTTGCTGGTCCCTCACTACCTGGTGGAGCTTCTGTTCCATGCTTCACGCCTCTTCTACTTCAGTGATGAGAACAAGCAAAAAGGGTATGGCTTCTGTGCTGAATTTAGGATTTACTACTTTGTGGGTGGTAACGACCTAATGCCTATTTTTTTTTTTTTTTTTTTCTTTGCAGTTTTACTCTGTGGGCGCTACTTTTTGTCATCGCCCGCCTCCTCACCCTCACACTCTCGGTTCTGACATT
Source organism: Pundamilia nyererei (assembly GCF_000239375.1). Classification (NCBI taxonomy): domain Eukaryota; kingdom Metazoa; phylum Chordata; class Actinopteri; order Cichliformes; family Cichlidae; genus Pundamilia; species Pundamilia nyererei. Next base: position 3,168,739 of record NW_005187445.1, on the reverse strand, counting down.
CGGTTTTGGCCTGCCCCGAACAGAAAACCAGGGCTTTTCCCTAGCTGAAGGCAACTTCAATGTGCTCACCATAAGGTAGGCCCAGCTGGGATCTGAAGCATATTGCACCTAGCCAAAATACAGACGGCAATAAACTTAAATTAACAACATCTGCCCCTCAGGATGACTTGTCTGGCAGCTATCTGCCTGACACAGGCCTGGATGATGTGGAAATTCATTAATTTCCAGTTGAAGAAGTGGCGAGAGCACAGCCAGAACCAAGCCTCAAAGAAGAAGGCAGCCAGCCCAAAGAGCAAGCCTCACAAAAGGGAACTCACAAGGGGTGAGTGTGCACTCTTTATTGTTGGGATTCTTTACTGCTCCGTGATGGTCGCTGATGAATATGCCAGTGTGAAATCAAATTGACCGGGACTCTTTCACTTACTTCGTCTTGTTAGGTGGAGCTGCCAATGGAGTTGTCAAATCTGAAGATAAAACCTCACCACGGGCAAGGAAAGCTAAAGCCTCATAGAGCTTCACAGAGGAGGAGGAGAACGAGTGAGGGAGTTCTGACAATGTGACACTTTGTCTTTACACAGCTTAAAATTATGTGTACTACTCCCCAAAACAAATGTTTAAGCACGCTAGGAAACCTTACATGACTGTCCCTTTTGGGGGGCTGAGACTCCTTTCCAACAAAGTTCAGTGTTACTGTCTGCTAGAAGTGTTTATTATTCATTTGGGTTTGCCGGAGATGTTGACAGGGCAGTTGTGGTTTTGATGCTTTAACAGGATGGATTTAGCTAATCAAGTGTCCTTTTGTGTAACACTAAGATCGCTTGTCGGGTACTTTAAACTGAGTTGCTCTTTGGTAATTTGACACCGAATAAAGTTAACGTCACAGTACCTTAAAAAGCCACCCACTTCAGGGCAACTTAATATAAAGTATTAGCGTACACATCAGCTGTACAGGGTGTCAGTTAGAGTTTGGGCCGTTATTCTGTTTGGGGGGGAAAAACACAGGCTATGGCTCGTGTTCCAAAATGTAAAGCCTTTCTTGCTCTACGAGAGAGAATCTTTGATAATCTGCCGTTGTCAGGAAAAATCTCTTAAATTATTCACTCCAAAGGAATGTTTGTGCTATTTCCATATTTAGCGTAGCTGCAGTGAGAAAGGTGAAACTTGTACTTAACTCCTTGCCATCATTTAACAGCACCTGCCATTGAAATCCAACACGTTGCAGGATTGAGGCACTGTTATATTTTAGACTGCTTTTATCACTACCCTGGTGATCGGCCTGTTGAGCCCTTTTCAGACATGGGTGATGTAACCTCGCTGGCTTCATCGGTCTGTTTAAGTGATGGCGTTCTGTCGTTCAAACAGGGGTCACTTTTCTGTTGGCGTTTCTCACGGTACGATGGATTGGGAATATGGAAAAATGCAACACCGAGCATTGTTATAATCCTAATCTTATTGCAGATTACAAATGGATTTGGTGAGCTAAAATGTCACCTGTATTCATGTTTTATTCATATTCATGCTGTTGGGATGTTTTTGGGCTGTAGCAGCTCACAAACATGTCTATGTCCCTATGCGATTACATTTAGACTGGTGTTTGAAGTGTGATGGGTAAATGTTATTGGCTTGACTTTTACAGAAATGTCACCAGGAAGCCAACATGTCTGAAATGGGCTTTTACAGCTGTTCTTCCAGGTGAACTGACTTACCAAGAGGAAGCTGCACTGTAACCTGTGATGCCGCCACCGTATGCATTCAGTTAAATCTTTACAATGGCATGACTGGAAGTTAGAAGGGGAAAAAGAACAACAATTTGAGGCTGCACTTATGTCTTTTTATATGGTAATGTATGCATGACGGTTTAAGGCTAAAGACTTTAATGGCTAGTTCTTACCTGTGCTGTTAAGTTTGCATTTCTCTCTCACTCTCACACACACAACACACACACACAAGCATTCAGTGGCCTTTTTACAACTGCTGCAAGAGGTTTGAGTTATTTATTTTTGTCATAAGCTACAGATACTTATTATTTTATATGCTTTGAAAAGCTATAACCAGCAAACACTGCGGTACATAGCAAAACTGCATTTAGTTAATCCAAACAATACAATCTTTCTTCAAGTGTCCTTATAATGTTGGTGGTTTATATCACTGCTTGTGTTCTGTTGTGTTTGCCTTTCTCTCTTTACTTTTGTTTGTTTGTGTTCTTGGGCATCAGGGGACAAGCGTTTCACCACTTACACCATAAGTTGCATCCGAGAGCAATGGGAGGCATGTTTGTGAGTTTGTATGCTTGTGCACTTACTCGTGTGCGTGCAATATTGTTTTGCCTACTGTGTATGTTTGTGAATTAACAGGGCCTGAATGATGTTGATGCTGATGATGGTCTCAGAGCATGAAATTTGACAATCTGTTCTTTGATTCCTGCCCTTTGGTTGTATTTTCACAGTAATATCCTGTTCTTTGATTCTCTTTGGGTCTTTCTCGGTTCCCGGCACCCTTCTGTGTGCGAAAACACCGAGTTGTGGGTTAGGTGTACGTTCTGTAGGCTTTCGGTTACTAAATGCTTATGTGTTTAACGTCTCCGCCTCTCAGATGTTCTATCCTGTGTGAGAGAGATTCTCTGATTGCCAAATGCGGCACATTTTTTTTTTTTTGTCCTCCTTTCTTCACCTTTTCAGTGATCCTGACATTGCTACGGAGCACATGTATTGTATTGCCGGTCAAACTCTTTCCTCTTATGGACCAAGTCCTGCTCTACTACTCAACCACTGTGCATGCGAAGCTCTGTACAGAAAAGACTGTCTGCACACAGCTGGAGTCTGGAGTCTTAGTCTAGAGCAGGGAGGAGGTGAAGATGCCATTCATTTCGCACTCCCTTTAGCACTCCTTAGTGGGACTTGGGCTGTCTTTTAAAGCCTGTAGTCTGTGTATAGCAGTGTCAAAGGAGGGAAGGAAGAGCGGAGGACTTATGTACCAGCCTGTTATTAAACTGTCTCAGATGTAAAAGATACAAAAAAAAAAAAATACTGACTTAACCCTACACTGTACTAATGTATGTATCAGATTTTTAAGCTATTTTTATAGAGGGAAACTGTTGAAATTCACTGTTCAGTACACACGTAAATATTTGATTTGCATCTATGTTATGAATTGTTTTTGTTTGTTTTTATATACTAAAGAACTGTTTGCTGAACTGTTAGTGTGGGTATACATAGTGATATGAGTGTAAATTTTACTTAGCCTAATGGTTTATATAACTTCATGGCCTTACTAGAGCAAAGTGAACTCGGTTGTATGACACTACGCTGCAGAAATGCATTGCAGCTTTCACAACATGCATATTTAACACTGTCATAATGTCATCCACACGTTAGGATTTTTTTCTTTTCTCCATTTTGTTTGTGTCATTCTGACAGGTAAGAGGCCTGTCTTTAAAGCTAGCAGTGCAGAGTGAAAGCATCTGTGGCCTTTTCTTGCTCATCAGATGTCTCACTGTGCAACAATCAGGCCCTGAATCATGAGCCACACCGCGGTTGAAGGCTCCTTCGCTTTGAGACATAATAGCTTGTATAATCCCACGGAAATAAGCTTTTTTTTTTTTTTTTGCCTTTTTTTGCATCATTGTGCAAAAAATGAATTCTGGACCATAACACTGCTCACTTAAGGCTGTTTCTGCATTGATTCTGTTTGGTGAATTATAAATTGGACTTAAAAATCTGTGCATTTTGCCATTGTTGAAAATCAAGACTACAATGTAAAGCTGTATGAATAGACTCTAGGTGGCAACCATCATTAATGCATTTGGACATGAAATCGCTTTTAAGAGGGGGGAAAAAGAAAGAAAGAAAACGGGGGGGAAAAACCTACAAAGAAAAGCCACACGATGTTTATTGTATTTTACTCATTATGCATTGTCCTTATTTGTTTTTCTTTTGCTGCTTATTTATAGATGTTGCATTTTTTTTTCTTTTAAAATATGTTATCAGCTTTGATGGTATATATTTATGCAAATTCTTGTGAGTTCTGATCATTTTTCTTGCCACTTTTTTTTTTAATTTTTTTTTTTAATTTCATGTTTTCAATAAAGCTCCTGTTAAAAAAACAAACAAAACTTTTTTTTTTGACATCCCGCCTGCAGGTTAAATAGTAGACCTGTCTCCATGGAAACCTTATGAAAAAGACATGCAAACTATACTGCCGTTTTAAAGTGCCCTATAAATTATGAGCGCTACAGATAATTATCCTTATCAGAGGTGAAACAGCAAAGAAAATGTCCTTCATAGAGCAATGATAGTGCACTTTCATTATCTCACCTCCTGCTCATTACATCTTTCCACCTATTGCACTTAAGGATATATTTGTGGGCCTGTTTAAAATTAAACCTTTTTAATTCACACTATCCGTTGGGGACGGTGTCAGCAGATATGAGGAAATATTGACCAAATCGTACTCCTTGGCTAATTACCACAAGGGGGCAATGCTGAGCTTTTAGCCCGAGGGACAGGAACGGTCTGCTGGGATGTGGCTGCACACAGACCTGCATTAATAAATCACCAGTAAGAATAAGAAGGACAGACACAGGCTTCTCACACAATATGTACTACAAACCATTTAAGTCAGACTTTGATGGAATCAAACCGCAGATCGCACATTTGTTTATCCAAACAGCTCATGTTTTGCATGTCCACCACTACACGGTCAATTAATATTTACATCCATGGTTGGTAAAGAATGAGCATGACATGGGAAAGAGACACCTGCAGCTCACTGCTAATGTGTTGTGTTGTGTCAGACTAATGGGTTTTCTCTGGACAATCAGACAGCATGATGGATCAGTGGGAACCAGAGAGGTAGTGCTGGAGCTCTGCAGGGTCAGCACAAGGACAGGAGTTCACTCACATGCTCTCCATCATGCACATACGCACACTGATGGCTGTATCTCCAGCACAAATACATGACCTGAACTTTCTGAGGTTGTGCTTTAAAAGCAGACTTGCAGAAAGAGTCCAGCTGTAAGGTCCAGCTAAGACGGGGAATAAAAATCACTATCCCCCTCTTTTTTTTTATTTCCTTCCCTTCACCCAATGAGGTTAAATCTGTCACTGAATCGTCAGTATTATGTGTAATTTCCATATAAATTAGCTTCATTAAAATGGGAGTACTTTCTTATTTAACGAAGCTCATTTGAAATTCTGTATTTAATAAGACATGTAATCCCAGACTTGCAGACTAATTGCCAACAATTAGCAGGACAGGAGCATGTATGTGTGTGTGTGTGTGTGTGTGTGTGTGTGCACGTGTGTGTGTGGGGTAATCTCTTGCAAGCATTGTGTTCCTTCAGTGTTATTTTCATTGATTGTCTAAAATGAGCAAAATTGGGCAGCAGCTGCTCTACCAGTTCGGTTTTGCTCGGTGGAGATCTAAGAAACTCATGACCTCATTGTTACTTGTGGGTGAGGTGAGTAAACGAGCATATGTAGACCGATGAAGGACAGAATGTAGATGGGGTGGAAACATCTGGAGGGATCTGAGAGGTAGGAATGTAAAGCAAATGGGAGCAGAGACAGAACTGTAAGGGAAAAAGAGATCAGTGCTATGATTTTCAGTACAGTGGCCATTCGAGGGACCAAATACAGGTTTGAGAATTGTCCTAGATTTTCCAGATGAGCCGAGGAAAAGTGAAACAAACAGTTTATTTCTAATAAGCTTGAAAGTCAGTCACCTTTATTCCTCAGCACAGCCAGAACTGTCTTTGCCAAGCTTGCTTGTAATTTCTTTAAGTTGTCTTCAGGAACAGTTCTCCAGGCTTCTTGAAGGACATTAAATGTTGACTGCCTTTTGTTCCCTATTTGTCAGCACGATCTCAGACTGCATCAGTAATGTTGAGGTCTGAGCTCTGGGAAGGCCAATCCATGATTGATCATGTTCCATTGTGTTTTTCTATCTAGGTGTGCTTTTGCTGCATTGACAGTATGTTTGGGATCTATTGTCCTAACTGTTGCCACTAATTTTCAGTCCAGTTCTTGTGTATTTTGGCATCAGCCTCCTTATTTCCCTTCCTTAAAAATGGCTTCTTGACAGCTGCCCTTCCACTGAGCCCATTTCTGATGGGGCACAGATGGATCAACTAAAAGGCCTGAAGCATCTCTCTGGTCCTGTGTGAGGTCTTTGCTGTGTTTTTCCCCAACCTATCATGGAAATTACTTTCAGATACTTTTCATCTGCTATAGATAGTTTTTTCTGTGCCTGCTATCTTTTCTTTTATCCTGAGTTTATTCAGTTTTTCCAATATTTTATGGACACACTGCACACCATGCTGAAATATGTCAATCTTTCAGCCAATGCCTCTTTGGGAATCAAATGATTGCAGCAAGAATGCTATTTTATTTGTCTCAAACTGTGTTGTCTTTATTGTTTTTGTAGGTCTAACTAAAGAAATGGGAACAAAAAAAATAGCCCATCCATACATCCATTTTCTACTGCTTATCCAGATTTAGAGAAGCACTTTCTTCACCCTGGCCACTTCTTCCAGCTCTTCCAGGTGGACGCTGATTCATTTACAATTCACCCAAGACATGTAATCTCTCCAGCAAGTCCTTGGTCTGTCTTGGGGCCTCCTAGGACATCCCCAAAATACCTCACCTGGGAGGAGTCCAGGAGACATCCTTGTCAGATGCCCGAAACACCTCAACTGGCTGTGTTCAAAAAAAGCAGCCTATGTCCAAAGGAAAACTTTGAAAGATCTTCAGAAAGTCCAGAAAAATATTCCTCAAGCCTGCAAAATTAGAATAAAGTGTAACTCTTTGAAGGCAAAAGATGAAGAAATGAACGGTGGCTCAAGATTTTGCACAGTACTGTTTATTTTCATGCAAAGACTCTTTGTCCAACATGAGCAGCTATTAAGTGTATGTTTGTGTATTTTATGTGTGACAGTGTCTGTTGTTGCTTTAATCAGGCGAGTCTGTTTAGAAGAAATAATGATTTAGTGAAAGCCTTCTTAATGTGAAATTGAAATGCAGAAAGCCAAACAAAACCACAAAAACATTAAAGAGCTATAAGTCTAAACATTACTGCTTGTGTAGAGAAGTTCATTAATGGCAAAAATGAGGGAAAGGGAGTGGAAGAAATTACTTGTACATGGAAATCAGTTATCAAGTGAAGATCTGAAGAAGCACCAGTGCAAAAAGTTTCAGTGGGCAGTGGATTGGTAGTATTTTTTCTTTCTATTTTTTTAATAAATTAAGTAAGTTTTATTACTTTTTTGTTTGTTTTTTGTAAATCTAAGGATCTTTTTCTGTGAGAAAGTAGCTTCTGCTTTCAGTGACCTAACATTCTAAATATATATTGTAAGTTGCATGACTACAAGTTAAAAACAAGTGATAACCACAGAGATATTTCTCCTGCATCACGAGTTTCGGCCCCTTAGTAGCAGTGATCTTACAAGACCTTCCAACAATTCATAATAGTAAAATGAAAATAGGAGAAAATATAATAAAAGGACAGAAGTAGAAGAGTGGGAAGCTGCAATAATGTCCCCCAGGAGACAGAGGCAGAGAGGGATAGATCCAGGAGATCAGGGCCATCAGAGCAAACCAAACATGACATATCAGCACAAACACCTCATATCAACTGTCAAGCACAGTGGTGGACGGGTAATAATTTGGGTTTGTTTTGCAGACACTGGATTGGATACTTGGCTGAAATTGGGTCATGCAACAGGACAATGATCCCAAACAGCAGCAGCAAGTCTCCATCAGAATGGCTGAGAAAGAAAGAAAAGTGCTGCAATGATCCAAAGTCCAGATCTCAACCTGAATGAAGTGCCACAGCAGAATCAACAAACAACTGCCAACCTCAATGAACTGAAACAACGTCATAACGAAAAATGGGCCAAAATTCCTCCACAATGATGTGACAGACTAATGAGGTCATACAGAAAATGATTGCTTCAAGTTCTTGCTGTTAAAGGTGGTTCTACAAGCTACTGAATCATGGGGTGTTAGTTTTTTAGACACTGCTTTTCCATTTTGTTTTTTCTTAAATAAATAATGAGACAGTGTAACACACACACTTTTCTCTGTATGTATTATTGTAGGGTCTACCTTACAATATCAAGTGCGTTGAGGTGACAATTTAAACTGAATTAAAGTACATTATTATTTCTTTATGGAAAGGGGGGGTACTTTACTTCTTCTTCTTACTTCTTCTTCTTCTTCTTCTTTTACAGATCTGTATCTCTGATCAGTTGCAAGCAGGTTCAGAGATAATTTGATCTGATAATATCAAAATACCAAATAGTCTAACTGGTAGTCTTGGTATTCTGTTGCACACTCGAACCATTCTCAAGCTGACTATTAGGTAAGATCCTGGGCATAACGTGGCCCAGACACATTCCCATTTAGAACCAGAAGTTTGTATTTATATCAGATTCTCTCAATGGGTTTACTCACCAGAATAAAGCAATGTCTAACTCAACTTTGGTGAAGCTGGACATAAAATTTTGCACAGCTACTTAACCACACTTAAGCCTTCTCGACAGAGCTGGCCTTGTGGAAATGGAAGAAGTCCAACGAAAAGCAAGCTACTGTAGCTTATCAGCATTAAAGAATAAAGTTCTCCACAAAAGGGCAACATTGTGCAAACAATGTTGTCAGGCTTTTAAATAAACACTATGAACTTATTTTCTCATTTTAAAACGGAACAAACAAGCTAGGTAGCTTTGACTGCACTTCAAAACCTTTTCAGTAATGCTGAGAGAGCTATTAGAATTGACTGACTGAGCAGGTCACCGACTAAAACAGGGCTTCAGCAGCACTGTGAATTTTCTAAAAATTTGTCCAGATGAATGTTGCATGCATTTGTTAATGACCTAACAGATGTGCGCCAACAGTAAGTCCAAATATATCCAAAAATCTTTTTCTTCTCCTCAGGTTCCCCAAAGTTCAGACCCTGTCAACACTGCAGGGGAAAATTTGGAGAGTGCATGGTGAGTGCACTAAGGATTTTTGTGCATTAGACTTATTGCACACTTCCAAATCTACGTGCGCATTCTCTCAAACCTGACATTTTGATTTCTTGTAGGCTTACCTAATAATTTTGTAGCTAATAAACTAAACATGGCCAGTTTGTACTACTGTGCACAACGACAGGCAGTGGGAGTACCAGGGGCAATGTGAGTATGATTTATAAATGCACTCTACAGATTGTGTGCGCATGAAGCTTGGAATCAACAAACTGCACATCTGGAACATGAATCCCTATAAATCTGCATGTGTGTGCATGCCCAGGAGGCAAATGGGACGGCTGACAGCACTAGCAGGGACACGTATTCCTTCATTTCCTGACCCCTCTCTGTAATGCCCAATTTAGGTACAACTGTGGTAAAAAAAACAAACAAAAAAAACCTGGGATTTTGTTTTTCGAAACAGCAACTTCACTGTCCCTCGAGGCTTTCAAGCTAGTGATCCAACAATTCCCTCCTTTTTTGCTCTGTCTGTTCAGTTGTGTTGTATTGATTTTGCATTGTATGACGCTGAGCTATATTTCACAAACAGAAGTGGACACAGAGGGTAATAGCTACAGGGGATTTGGCCATATGGTGGTATGACAAACTAATTATTTAGCACAGCTCCACCTTTAGCTTCTCTGCTGCATTTGCTGACAGATCTTCTCATCTCCTCTTTTTCCATGTCCCAGATCTAAACCCCCAATGTGTTGAATACATTTCAATACATTACATATACTGCTGTCATTTGAGTGGCAATATAGAGGTGAGGTAAGTCCAACTGCAGCTTTCTGGCATGTCTGCAAACTCCTGCAGGCTCCAGCTGTGAACCATCTTCCTGTGAGATGACGGTGCTCATCACTGGACCACGTTGCTGAGCTACTTTCTTGAATAATCTTTAAATACATAAAGACAATGCCTAGAAATTTTTAAGATCAAGTTGATGGCTTCAAAAACCCTTTTTTTGTCTTAACAGCTTGAAACTAAGTCTGTTGATAGACATGAGAAGTCAATTAATCGACCAGCTGCTTTAGTGCCACATACAAATGTAACAGTATTTTCTGCATATGGATTGTCTCTTTTCCCTCTCTCTGGAGGGTGTGTGTGTGTGTGTGTGTGTGTGTGTGTGTGTGTGTGTGTGTGTGTGTGTGTGTGTGTGTGTGTGCGTGTGCGTGCTGGGAGCTGTTCCACTACCCTCCTGAAGCCTCGTCCCTACCTGTTTGGAATTTTAAACAGCTTCCCTGTTGCTCTCACCTTCCCACAACTCTCTCTGCAGTCTTTTAAATTCTCTCGGAGAAAATGTCTCCATAATAATCTGCATGCCAGTAAATAAAGCATTATCATTTTCAGCCCATGTTTTAACCATCTAATGGAGTGCTACTGTGCACTAAGTATGTTTTATTATCTTCGAAGATTCAAGGAGGTCAAGTCGCATAGTTCAACATTATGGTGCTGCTGCTGCTGCTG
>NW_005187445.1:3156150-3158215 GCF_000239375.1 Pundamilia nyererei | reverse complement strand
GTGTGTGTGTGTGTGTGTGTGTGTGTGTGTGTGTGTGTGTGTGTGTTTCCTATTTCATTTTCTACTCATTTCCACATTATTTTAGCCTCAGGCAACCTTGTGAAAATTTCCAAATGATAGTAAGTACCATAATAATGTGGCTTTAAATATTATGGAACTACAACCTGAAGTCAGCCGCCATAGAAAAAACAATTCTCCACTCTATCAGGAGCAGACTTAATGAATTGAAGTGTTTCACTTCAAAACACAGAAATGTCCATTTGCAAGCGTCGCCAATATTCTCAGAGGTATTCAGCAGTTCACTAAATATATTTAAGTGAAATTATTTGTAAGCAAAAGTCTGAAATAATGTCCAACAGTTGTTCTGTTAAAGCCCATTAAGTTTGACATTTTCAAACAGATGCTTATCCACAATACATTTGACAGGCGGAGGAGGATGGATGGATGGTTGGATGAATTATATCAGTGGATTTCTCTGCTTTAGCCCTTTTCTTAATATTTCTGCTCCCCATTATCTAGAGTGCACAGTAGTTTTTTTTTGTATATTTCCTACCTTCAGGAAGCCAAAATTGGCCCATTGAATAAAATCTTGCTATTTGTAGTTTGAGAGACAGTAACAAGAACATTGTTATTCTTTTAACCAACTAAAAAAGTTTACAAAGTATCAATCCTTAAAAATACAATTCATTATGAAATTATTATCCACTAAGTATGTGTATGTAAAGGTTCTAAAAGCTTCACAATGGATTTTAATACAAGAGAGCAGCTCTGTGGCAACACATTAAGAAGCTCACAGTGACAACGCTAAAATGCAGCTATGATAGCAGGTATCATGTTCGCCATTTTAGTTTAATGTGACAGCTAATTAGCACTAATTTCAAAATAAAGCTGAGGTTTTGTAGGAATGACACTGACCAAATAAAAATTGAAAACACCAGCAGCACCAGATGAAGCTTTGACCAAGCACCGATGTGATTACAGCTCATACTGACGTGGATTTAAGCCATATCTAATGACGAGCCATTAACTCTAGAGATATTAAACAAATTAGGTCAATATTTGTGAAATCTTGATTTCTCAGTCAAAAAAGTGTTTATAAAGACTGTGTTTTGGAAGATTAATAGTGAAAAAGGCTTCAGAGTAAAGTTGTAGTACACGTTTGGCTGGGGTGGGGACTTCTGTTGAGTTATTTCTCCTTCTGCAAGATGAAGTTTCAGACATGTGTCTGAATTGTATCCAGTTTAACAGTGGGCAATAATTTTATCAAACATTATGCACAACTGTGCAATGACCTCATGATCTCATTTCCTCTCAATTTTTTGCTTCTAAGATGAGGAGCATGTCTGCCATCACTCCCAGTCAGTTGCCATCCTTAAAGTGACTTTGGTGCATCAAAATGGCAACAAAGCAGCAATAAGACAGAGTCAGTGTGATATGAGTTTTCGATTGAACGATGTCAAGATGACAATTAAAATTGCAATCTGTTTGTGATAATGCAGGAATTAACTGTTATAAATCACTAAAAATCACCAATCTGTTGCCATCTGTTGCAAATCTGGTGCCATCTACATACACAGAAATTCACATTAGCATTCAGAATCCAGCCAAAACCTCGTAGATTTGAAATGGAAATTCTAACAAGCAGTGATGTAGCTGCTGTCAGGTGGCGATTTCATTGCACCTTGGTTTCATACGGGAATAAAACCAGATAACAACCAATTGAGTTGAGTTCCCGACTGCAAAAAGATGCGTTGCACTCATCAATGCAGAATGACTCTGATTAATTACAACATGTTTGGCAATCTGTCTGCATTTATAAATTACTCAGCAATCTTTGCCAATCTGTCTGAGAGTGACTGCAGTCATTCCAAGTTGGGCAGTGCTTACTTAGAAACAGGTTGCCTTTTGCAATTGCCTTGCAGTTGAAAGCGGTGGCTGCAACTACAGAGAGTGCAGAATTATTAGACAAGTTGTATTTTTGAGGAATAATTTTATTATTGAACAACAACCATGTTCTCAATGAACCCAAAAAACTCATTAATATCAAAGCTGAATGTTTTTGGAA
>NW_005187445.1:3146439-3153905 GCF_000239375.1 Pundamilia nyererei | reverse complement strand
GTGTGTGTGTGTGTGTGTGTGTGTGTGTGTGTGTGTGTGTGTGTGTGTATCTGTCCATCTATCTGTGGTCTTGTCTGCCTAGTATTATCATGATGACGGATTTTGGTGCTATCTGTGCCTGAATTGTCTATCTTGGCAGCAGTCGGGGTGCTGTGTTGACATGTCCCAGTTCATAGGCCACCCGGATCAGATGTCCGCACTGACCCTGCCAGCTCGCATATGGAGCCTGCATATGGGGCCTCATCTATAAGAAATAGGTGCCCTGAAGGAGCTGCAGTCCCTCCAGCGACGCAAACGCAGTTCATGGAGGCCAGCTCTTCCAAAAGGGCCGTAGGATGTAAAGTGACATTTCAGCATTTGTTTACAGGATACTACAACAATCTGTAACACATACAGAGTGCTGTGAAAAAGTATTTGCCTGCTTTCTGATTTCTTTTTCTCTTTTTTTGGCACATTTTTCACACATTTGGGATCAACAAACAAATTTTAATATTAGTCAAAGATACCCTGAGGACATACAAAATGCTGTTTTTAAATATTGATTTTGTTTATTAAGGGCAAAAGGCATTCAATTCTACCTGGTCTTATATGAAAAAATAATAGCCCGCCTTTGTTAAATCATGAATATTAGGCTTGATTACTGCCAGACTTGTTGAATCATGAAATCACTTACACAGAGCCTGTCTGACGAAGTGAAGCAGGCAAAAGATCCGAAGAAGCAACAGATCAAGCCAAAATCTAAAGAAACCCACAAACAGAGCCACTTCTGAGGCTTCGGGTCTCCAGTGCCATAATCCACAAATTGAGAAAACTTGGAACAGTGGTGAACCTTTCTAGGAGAGGCCAGCCTACAAAAGTTACTTCAAGAGTGCATCGACGACTCATCCAGGAGGTCAGAACTGCATCTAAAGAACTGCAGGATTACCTCAGTTAAGTTCAGAGTTGATGCTTCAACAATAAGAAAGAGACTGGCAAAAAACATTGTGATGATCCCGAAGACATTTAGGAAAATATTTTGTGGTCTGGTTTGTGTTCTGTTACATTTGATGTAAAACTAGCACAGCATTTCAGAAAAAGAACATATTTTTCCCTCTTAATAAATGACATCATCATTTAAAACTGCCTTTTGTATTCACTTGGGTTATCTTTGTCTAAAATTTAAATTTGGTCTGATGACCTGAAACATTCAAGTGTGACAAATAAGCAACAAACAAAGAAATCAGAAATGGGGTAAATAAGTTTTCCTAACATAATGCATTATTTACAGCAAGCAGAGCAGCGTTAATACTTTTATTAGCATTGACCCCGTGAGCTAATATTAGAATATATCATTTGATCTAATGATTAATCTATTCACACAGAAATTTGAGTAAAAAAATCCAGGATCTGCAATATGTTACATGAACCGATGACATACACATTACCACGTGAGATACTATGATTACTCATACTCTCACATTACATATTACTCAGACCTGTACACGCTATTATACAAAAGATGCTATTATTTTGGAAATAATTGGGCTCAGGGGTTGTTTTGCTGGTTAGTTCTGGAAAATTAGGACTGAAAAATAACTGAAATAATCTTGATTGACAGAAACTCAATAGTTTATGATGAGAGATTTAGTTGCCGTGCTCAACCCATGTGTATGGTTGTTTTGTCCACAAATTATTAATTTTTTATAAATGTTTTCTTGGAAAAACTTTTTAGAACTGCCTCAGATCTCTCTGGGAAATGGTAAAAGAAAAAATCTTTAGTATATTATAACAATCAATCCACCGCTTCCCATGGCTGCTTATCCAGCGTAGAGTTTGGAGTCCATCCCAGCTCACCTTGGGCAAAAAGGTATAGGCTGATCACGTCATAGTCCACCACAGGGCAAACACACACAGACAGATAACCACACACTTTAATACACATGTAAAGCAATTACAAATCACCAAATAACCTAGCATAGATGTTTTTGGATTGTGGGAGGAGACCCACTCAGGCACAGGCAGAGCCTGCAAGCTCCACACAGAAAGTCTTAATAATTTATTTTGATATAATTCACTACTGACAAAATCCATTAAACAACCCTGACACTGATGCCCTGTCATCCTCATTGGATGTAATTTTTTGGCATTGAAACATGTAAACATCCACTTACATCTTCCTTCTTCTTCTTCTTCTCCTTTTGAACTCCCTCTTATCTGTAAGTCCTGTGAAACAACATCAGAACCTTTTCTGGCTTCAGCCGTGGACACGTGTTTTAATTTTTTTTCAGTCAGTCGGTCATTCTCAGGTCAAGTCCCAGAAAACTTAATTCCTCAGTATGCTGTTAATATCTGCATGTGAAGTTAAAGTGAATGTATATCACAAACGCAGGCATCAGAACAAAATGAGCTGGTGCTCACGTGTCGCAACTCACAGCAACTCCGCACTTTACTTGTTCTGTGAAAAAAGTAAAACTGGGAGGTAACTTTTAGAAATGTCAATGTTTTATAGATGTGCGAGCTATAACTAACATCTTAGTGACACGGATATTTGGGAGTTTAAATAAATATCTTTTCTTTTAAATGCTTAAGAATCACGACAACATTATACACTGTGCAGGAAATCTACAAACTGCGCACTGGGTCACTCCCTAGGTTATCTTGAACTTGAATATATCTTTGGCATGTTTCTGCTGCAGCTTAGCTGTTTGTTCTTTTTTTTTTTCATCTGTCTACTCACATTTTCACCAATACTAATAAACACATCAATCTCACTAATATCTATTAAGCCCTAAAGTGAGCACACTTTGACAGTTTTACTTCCTTTCTCTGGGAATTATTTTCTGCTAGTTGTTACCAGCTGGTCCACAAAGAAAAGCACACACCTGGTTTAGATTTTAAAATTGGACACATGTCTCTATGGCCAAAGTAAATAAAAAGCATGTGTAATAAATGTTAGGCTAGCACGTTTGATCCCAAAATGAGAAAAATACAAATATCATAACTTATGAGAGGTTATCATGATCTCATGAAGACAAAACTTTGTGGTTCATGAATCTGACAAATTCTTTAACAGCTGTTGATAAATCACTGCCCCCCCCCCCCCTCCTCAAAAAAAGAGTCATAAGACAGAGCTGAGAGACTGTGATAGGAGAATGAACAATCTTATGTTAGCTTAGTTTCATATTAAAGTCACAAGCCATAATACTGTTAGGACACCTTGAATAAAAAAAAGTTGTATAAAGTTGTATATATGGCCAAAGTAAAGTTTGTACATTTATTTATTTTTTTATGTTTCTGCAAGAAGTTCTTTAAACGGAATTATATTCTAATGCTAAAATATAATCCATTTTCAAATATACTGCTTTATTTTTTATTATTATTGATAAAGTTGCAGTTATTTACTTGTTATCCTGAAGAAACAACACCAAAAAAAGTTTTAATGGTTGAACGTCAGACTGGAGAGCTGCCCAGGGTGTGCCCCGCCTCCAGGCCTACCGTAGATGGGATAGGCTCAGTATTTATACAGCATTGTAGGTGGCTTTAGTTTGCATGAGGGCATGAACGTCAAGCAGATTACTGAAACTTGCTCCTATTTTAAGTATACTATACCGCAATCCCTCCGATGACACCTGACATCAACTACCAACAACAAGTGCAGACTTGATGTTCATTGAGATGAGTTAGGAAGGATCCAGATGAAATCGGTGCAAGTGCAAAAACAATGGCGACAAGTCCATAAAAGTCCATAAAATAATAACTAAATGCATAAAGTTTTCACTAGTTATTGACAATATGTTTCTATGGAATTATTTATTTAGCAATATCGCTTTCTTTGTTTCTTCAAATCAATGAACACAACGTTAAAAAAAAAAGAAGAAACAAACTAAATTTGAGTATCATATTCAAAACAGAAAAGCACAATTAAAGGAAGTGGTGTGGTTAAATATGCAAAACAAATGTTAAACTGTTCCAAACTCTTTCAATGAGGACCACACAGAGGCGGCTTTTATTTATCCAAGTGAACTTTTTTTTTGCACAAGGCAAGGACAGGACCTCTGCGTCCTTATTTGCTCTCAAGTTCGCTCTTTTCTATCACCCCTTCAATCCAAACGCCCTCTTTTGGCTAAAAAAAAAAAGTCTGGATATTTGCAGCCTGTAGCTCCTCCCATCAACACAAACAAGTCAGCTGTTTGCTTTTCGTGCAGTGAGGTTAACTGATAACGCACACTGTGGCATCTTCCCTCTCGTCGCTCACATCCGTCTGTACGCTGCTAGACAGACGGTGCCTGCTCCTCCACCTCCACCTCTACCTTCCACTCCTCCTCCTTCCCCCGTGTGGTGGTGGAGTCTGCCTGTAGTCCGTATCCGGGTTGGACGAGTACGACGAGCCATCCGGAAGCGCGGGGCTCGTCTAGAAAGAACTCGTTTACCCACAAGTCCCAGCGACGCCTCAACTTACAGAACTGGCTTCTTGGGCTTCGGGAGTGTTTCCCATTTAAACAAACAGAGCCGAAGATGGCGGAGAGTTAATGGTGTAAAGAAGAAATTATCGATTCGGGAGAGAGTCACGTCCACGAGGTAAGTACGTGCAGCACGCGCGCTCCTATTCAGTCAGTTTGACCAGACTTTGCGTTTGGTTTGCATTTCAATAGAGGACGGAAATGTCTTGACTTGGGTTTCCAGCGGCAGTGCGCACACAATATTGGCATCGGCGCGGTGCGGAGGGCACAGAATACATATTTTATTTTATTATTTTTTTAAAAAGTAAATGACAGAAAACATTTGCCCTCGGTTTGTAACGGTGATGCGGTGCGTGTTTCGGTGCCATGCTTATTTGCAGCACGGCTGAACGTTTGGCACATTTCATAAACTTAACTTGATCGCACAAGCTCGCCAGTTTACGCACGAGCCGCTGGATCGCAATAGTGCCTCCAGTAGATTTGCTGCAGAACATGAATAAGTTTTGGGACAGCACATGCTTTGGGCTCGCACGCTCACGCTTGAACGCAAAATCACGGGGTGATTTATATTTTTTTTGTTTTGTTTTAAACCGGTTGATGCTCGCTGTCCGCGACAGTCGGTGGGGAAACAGCTGAGCCCGGTGCCGTCGCAACGTGAGGGAATTTGGACCGGGATGTTTGATGAGCAGGAGCGTGCAAACACACTCGGCTGCGTACTGTATGTGAAAGCGGCTCCCGCTGTATTGCTACTGGTCGCTTTACAACAAACGTGCGCTGCAGGAAGGAGGCAGACGACGGTGACCGTCCGTCAGTCAACCAGCCGCTCAGCCAGCCTGCAAGACCGATTAAATTCAAATAAATAAAGTGCAGCCGGTCTACGGCGTGTGTCTCCAGTGTGCACGTCAGCAGTGCACGAAGGGGTCATGCATTGCCTTAAAATGTGTGAGGTGATACGGTGAATGCTCGTCGTGATGGTGTCTTTTTCCTGTTAGGTCCTTCATAACCCCTCCTGCCATCTGCTTCATCCTCAGTAATGTCTCTAACTGTATATCTGCAGGGGGCAGCAACGTGGCCCTGTGCGTACCCGCTGCTCTGCAATTATGAAGGTGCACGGTTTGATCCCTGAAACAGCCAGCCGGTGGTGTAAGTGTGTGTGTGCGTACGCCGGAAAGCGCTGTGTCCTTGAGCATGACACCAGAGCCCCAGCTCACACTGGATAATAGCAGCCTTACAGTTCAGTGTGTGTAAACAGAGGTTGAATCGGAGTGATGCTGCAGGTGAGGGATGTGAGGCTGAGTTGATTATATTGAAGTCGCTGTCTAAATTTAGATGCGTGTCCAAACGTGGCTGCAGCTAACAACGATAGTTTTCATTAGTCTCTTTTATAAGATATAAAATATTTAAAGGTTAAAGACAGTGACAGCTCAACACTCACAGATGTCCTTCTCAAAAGATGTCAATTTGCAGCGAGTCACAGATGAAATGCTGCAACCAGAGAATTCCCCATGCTTATTTAGTGATGCATGACATTATAATGTCTAACTGGTTATTGTTGATGGCCCCTTTTCCCCCCCGAAAGGTTTACATGAAAATAAAAATGGGTTCAAGTTTCAGCTACTATAACAATCTGAACTATTTTAATTGGCTGAAATATTCAGTTATACAACAAACTAACAGTCAACTAAATATTAGCCAATGGGAAGAGTTTGTTGATCAGATGTTGGTTCGTTTGTTGGTCGATTAAGGGGAAGAAAACTGAGTTGCAAACAGACGTTATAGTTAGATAGTAATTACACACATCAGGCAGGAAGTCCAAAGTGTGGGATCATTTCGAGAGGAAGGGCATGACTCCGAGAGAATAGCATGCAAACTCTGCAGGGAAACATTTGCCTATCATTCTTTGACTTCAAACATTGCTTTTCATTTGCAACTTGTAAGTAGCTCAGTGGTAGACACTTTGCACCATAACTTACTTTAATGTTAGGCTGAGGGTGTCCTTGTTAGTTAAAAAATATGAAAAAAATATGATGGACATCATATTTGATCCATTAGGATTGCCAGTTCTAAATTGTGAGCAGCTGCTGGTTTCTTGTTTGGTAATGGTAGTAAACTTGGGTTTTGGGGCAGTTAAATTTGTGACATTGGGCTTTGGCAAACAGAGGTGGACTTTATTTTTACAGAAAAAAAATTATTTAGTAAATAATGGATGACAGGACAACTAAAATAAACACTTTCAGGCCAGTTAGCTTCTTCTGTTTATCTTACTGATGTTTCATATTCAGTCCTGTTAAGCCACTTACTGAAAGCTCTATTCTCCTAATTTAATTGATGTATAGTTAGTCAAATGCTCTCCGAACTGTCTGGCTGCTGCTCGTGACGGGGTTTTAATCAGGAATTTATTATTAACAGTAATTGTTTCAGCTCTGTGCCCCAAATGCGTCTGTTGCCCAAGTGAGGGGGGGGGGGGGTTGGGTGTCGCAGCAAGGAGCCGTTGTCTCGTTGCACGGCACCCATCTTCTGACAGATTTACAGTCAACTCTGTGGACCAAGTCTCTGCACACGTGTTGTCGCACACACGCCTACAACCTGCTCACAAGGAACCGAAGGCAATGGGAACAGGGAGGTGCTGTGAGCGAGCCGCCAGGACTCATGAGGGGTTTCGCCAAGCGCATGGCGGGATGAATGCATTGACAAGGAGGAGGAGGGTGACAGTGATGCATTATGTTTGCTGAATGGGGAAAAAGGGGACAGAGGTTAGCAGGGGATGCTGGTGACTGGGTCAGGCACTGGGGGCAGGGCTCGTGAGGCTGAAGCAGAGAAGCAGGACATCACATATTAGCCTGGGAGCTTGGGAATCTGTGAGTGTGTGTGTAGAGGAGGAAGGAGGGGGGTGTGTACCGAAAGGGGAGGGGCTCAGGTGGAGCCTCTTGCTGGAATTCCACCTGGTATTTCTCATCTTTTGTCTGCGTCCTGGTCTTTGGTCAATCTCGTTTTTACCCACCTCGACTTTGCTCGCTTGTTTCTGGG
>NW_005187445.1:3142488-3146417 GCF_000239375.1 Pundamilia nyererei | reverse complement strand
TGTGTGTGTGTGTGTGTGTGTTTTCCACCTCTATTGTGGACTCAGGAAGTTTTCTGCCTCAGATTGTTCACATTCTTTGCCATTTTCTTTCTTCTCTCTGTGCCATGTCTCTCGCTGTCCCCTTGCCTCCCCCAGTTCCAGAGTAGTGAGCTAACTGTTGTCCTGTTGTTGCTGGGGCCCCTCTCTGACATGTCAGTATGTGTTAAACAGGAAATAATCTTCACCAGCTCTCATTGATTTCACTCTGTAGAGGAGCGGGTGCTCATATTTAAATCTCACTCATTTTTGTCCACCTGTCTTTTACTTAAACATCAACACTCCAGCGATGAATACTGGGGCATCTGATTTGCAGGGGTTTTTTTTCCAAATGATATTTTGACCTCACTGACAATAAAGTATTTTAAGTTTCAATAAGCGTACAAAAATCTACTTTACAATCGGGTATAGAAATATATTTTTCCTCAATAACCCTTTAGTAGAATTTAAAAAGACTTGTTTTCAAGTTGGATTACTGAGCTAAATAATGCTTGTGTTGTGTGATGAAGAAATATTTATAATCATACTCTTATTACACATAAACCTACTGGGCTACTTGCATGTTTATGTTATAAAACGGGGCGCTCTAGGGCTCGACAGTTCATCAAATTTAATTTTCAGTTCCAACTCTGGCTTTTACCAATGAGTAACCCTGGACAGTTAAGTTTAAATGACTACTCTGCTGCATGTTTGCCCTTCACTAAAAGCCCAAATCTACTCCCCATCATGATGCTGCATCTTTAGTTCAGTGCCTTTGCGTAATGTGACTTAAATTATATTCATTGTGATATAGTTTAAGAGTGATTCTTCATTAAAAAGATCAGTTACATTTTCAATGTTTCCAAGATTTCTTAATAATTCATAATTTGAAAATTATTTTGAATTCAGTAGAAGCCAGATACCTAATGGATGATGGTTGCATGATGTGCACATAGTGCATCTTTAAATACACATGATGCTACCTGCAAGCCTTCAGACCAAGACCTAAACCTGAGACCTGGAGACCATTTGGTGACTCTCCCTTGAAACCGAAGATTTTTAGAGAAATTTACCCTCCTTGATTGGTTGGCGTGTAGTTCCTGGCTGATGCTGTGCGGCATCAGTTGCAAAGAGAGAGCTGCACTGAAAACCTTGTGATTGCTCTCGTTGTTTGTAGATTGCTACAGTCACCAAAGTTTTCATCTTGTCTGCAAAAAGTACTTTTGGTTTCTCCCATCATTACAAGGGGTCACTCCTTCTGGAATCGCACCGGAATCTTTTGCTTGTTATCCCAGCTGCTAACTAACCACCGAGCAGGAGTTTAACTTATAAAAGCATGATGCAAACAAGAAATGGAAAATGTTTACTTTCAAAGTAAAAGCTGTGCCTACACCACCGTACACGTTACAGAAGTAGCAACTTTTGTCATGTGTAGGCCGTGTGCAGGCAGGAGCGGTGGTAAAGAGGACCCAAAGTGCAGACTCACAGAGATGGAAGGTAAACTCAAACTTAGATTTATTATAAAACAAAACTGAAAACTACAAAAGCTGACAGGCAGAACACACAGCATAATAAGATGGCAGATTGCGACACTGACACAGAGAAACACAAGGCTTAAATACACAGAGGGAGCAAGCAGGGAATGAGAGACAGGATGGAAACACAGCTGAGGCAAATCAGGGCTAACGAGACAAGGGAAGCAAAACCAGGTACATTAACATGAGACAAGGACTTTCAAAGTAAAACAGGAAACGTAACACAGACATGGACTTGACAAGGGGACACAGCAGACAGGGGAGACAAAGCAACTAAGAAACACAGACAGAAACCAGAACATTAACAAAGAAACCAAAAGACTAGAAACCAGTGAACCAGAACGTTCTCTGTTCCTTTCACAGGAGTTGGCTGCTGAGATTTCTTCCTGTTAAAAGGGAGTTTTTCCTTCCCACTGTTGCCAAGTTCTTACTTATAGGGGATCATCTGATTGTTGGGGGTTTTCTCTATTATTGTAGGGTATTCGCTTTGCAATATAAAGCACCTTAAGGCAACTCTCATGTTGCGCCACTTAGCGAGTAATTGGTATTTGGAGACATGTCAGCTTCTATAGACAACCACGATAATCTGCTAGCAACCAAAGCAATTGCAAATGAAGCACTATATACCTCTTTGTGAACCAGTTCCATGTAGTAAGAAAAATCAGCTTCACACAACCACTCACCAGCTGTCAGAGACTACAGGTTTTTCCCTAGCTGGAAGCTGCCAGGGCTTCACTGACTGATCTTGGCCCGTGTGACAGGGGCTTAATGTAATTATTGACGTGCTTCAATGCTGTATCTCCCCATATGGAAAAGATATATATAAATCTTATAAAGTTTTTATCTGTCTTGTGTGAAACTTGTATGAAAAGCATACAAGAGTGAAAACAGATATAAGATCCCTTGAAAAATGAAACTTGTATGTTTTGGATACTTACTAAAACAATATATGAAAGTAATGAGAAAGTGGCCACTTTCATGAGTAAATCATATAAGTTTTTACTATTTCTTTTCCATATGGGTAGGAACCTCTGTTTGGATCACTAGTCAGAAAAAGTAAAAAAAAAAACCTTCACATTACTCATTACTTTTTTTCTAAAGTAATCTATGATGTTACTTAATTACTTCCTGGAGAAAGTAATTTTTGAAACTATTCATAATTACTTTTGCGTGCCCTGAAATACGTTGTCACATAATTACCAGTTAACAGTATAAACCATGGGTTACAGTCCCATACACTTACACAAACTCATCACAGCCAACGACAGGCAGCCAGAGCCTGTTGAAGATCATGTTCTGGCTGCTGGGCTGGGATCTGCGTACACTCAGCTGTAAAGTCACTCTGGGTTCTGTCATGGAGATCCTTCTGTGTAGACCCAGTGTTGTATTAGCAGTAGTGGATAGTTGTTTCTATCGTGGATGGAGTTTGCACATTACTTTTGTCAGGCTCTTGTGCTTTTTTGCAATAAAAATAAAAGTAATGTCCATATCTCCACCATTTTCCTCCTACCTGCACACAAACTGAAATGTGCTGTTTGTTGTGCAAGAAAAAAGAAGCAGGAAAATGAAAATTTGTATTTTTGTTTTGTTTTTTTCACCCATTGTGCAGATAATTAAAGAACCTTTTATAACACAAATAATTACATAATTGTAATCTGATTACTCCATATAGGACAGTAATGCGTTACATTACTGCATTACAGAAAGATGATTAAAATCACATGTGGCACTGCCGATAACACACACAGATTCATTCATTTGTTCCACTTGTGTGTTTTCAGTACAAAACGTCTTGGCCAACAGTGAGATCAGCGGTTTAGTGGACGGCCAGTTCTAACAAGATTGTCAATCCAAACATTTAGATATAAACTTACATCTGGCAGGTGGTGCTACAGACACATTTTGCTCTACACTACCAAACACAGGACAGCATGAGCATAGAAAAGTGTTTTAGTAAAATAAGTAAATAGCTATCTTAATATGTGAAAAGCTAAAATGTAGCTTGTAGTGTAATGCACTAAAAAAGTGCTGCATAAATGCAGTTACTGATCTCAAACAAGCACATAGTTCTAGTCAGTATGGATCTCCTTCTGAGTCAGAAACCAGCAAGCCAAGTTATCAAGAGTCACATACTACAGCTATTCATCTGATGACAAATTGGAGGTAGACAAGGGATTTATGTTTGGTACCAAATATGTTATATTTTATCTTCAAGCTAACAGTTTTAAATCAGAAATTCTACCCACAGTCAATGTGAAGGAAGCTGTTGTGCTTCCATGATTAAAGACGATACAAGAAGAAATCATGGCGACACAGATTTCTCTGATTTCTCGGTGTCGAGCTGCAGTATCATTGATCATTATTTTCAAAATATGCTGC
>NW_005187445.1:3139336-3140953 GCF_000239375.1 Pundamilia nyererei | reverse complement strand
ATCTCATATCGCCCAGCTCTAGTCTTGAGTATTTGGACAGTTATAACATTTTTTTTAACTGTACCTCTGTGGATTTTAAATCAAATCCCAACCAAATACAAGTTCAGTGCAAGTTTTGATCTTTTGTCTGCAGGACGATGAAACAGCTTGTTTGCCAGTTACTTTGGAGACTGACACACTTCCAAGTGCAAGTCACACTTTTTTGTGAGTGTGTGTGCAAATAACTAATTTACTACTAAGCGCAAGAGGGCTTTATGTAGCCTAGAACATTAGAAAACACTGAAAGAAACACAATGTCTCTTACTTTTTCTTTTTTCTTTTTTTTCTCACATGGCACCTGGATGCTGCAGCTCGCTGAACAGTCTAGAAAGAGGCGTGCTTCCTTTTCAGAGGAGAGCTCTTGCATAAGAAAAGTGACCCAAGTTGTGACACTAAATGCAAATTTTTAAAAAAGACTGTAATAAAACTGAAACTGAAAATCAAATTCTTACCCAAAAAGCAACGTTCTATACTAAAGAATACTGACTTAAAATGTTTCGTTTTAATGAGTGGATTTAAATACAAGAGCTTTTGGTATTTTTGAAATGTGTTATTCTTATTGCTAACGTGAGCAAAACTAATGAGTGGGAGCGGCACAGGGAGTGGCAGAGGGTGTTCAGTACAAGGCCGGCCCTCATGGTTACGTCAATTGTTTTATAACTTTGACCTTAACATTTATATAAACACCTGTTTATATAGTTCCTTTTGTCGTGTGTCAAAGGCGAGCACTGTCAAACCTAACGCTGGAAAACAGACCTCATTTGTTGAACTTTTGCTTTTGGCTTTTTAATATCATTGACTAGTAAGAGTTAAGCAGTGACCAGTTACATAATTTCTTTATTGGGGAAAATTAACATGTTAATATCCATCCATTCATCCATTCAGTCTTCCAGGGTCATGAGCGCCCTGGTGCCTTTCGCAGCTACCACCGGATGCAGGGCCAACAGACAACCATTCATACTCACATTCACACCTATGAGCAATTTAGAATGACCAATAATTTAACCACACTTACTGCATGTCTTTTAACACTGATCTGGAGTCAGCTGTGTAATTGAGGCAGTAGAAAAATTAATTTTGTGTAAAAGCAGGTAGCTGAAAAACTGTTTATGTGATAATAGAATCACTAAATATCAAACATAGTTGGAGCGATGATAGATAGCGAGACACACAGAGGGAGAGGGATGATCTGATGGACTGTCAGAGTGTATCCTTGGTTTCTGTTTCCTTTCTTTCTCCAGAATGCCTCGGTGCAGCTCATGTCCTCTGCCGCTTTATTTTTCTGAGAGCTATTTCTTTTGTGAGAAGAATGTCAAGTGCCTATCTCAGTGCGCTTCTCCGTGTTCTGTCTTTTGTTTTCTTACTTGTGGTTCACTCTTGATTTCTGTCTTCTCTTCTCGCCCCGGCTCACCTCAACCTTTGTCTTCTTGAGTGTGTTTTTGTCTCCTGGCTGAGACTTTTTCTTTTTAACTTTTTCTGATGTCTGGGTCATTGCACTTTAACTCAATAAGTTTATGTGTTAAAATCTGAAAGACCGTATTCTTACGATAGTAGCTCTTTATTGTGTGTGTGTGTGTG
>NW_005187445.1:3111635-3139241 GCF_000239375.1 Pundamilia nyererei | reverse complement strand
AGGGGAGAGCGAAGAGTAGACGAGGGGGGAGGAGACATAGAGAGTCGTTATTAACGTGGCGACTCCCGCTAAAATTCAGGGAGTGCTGTTGCATCCAGCTGTTACTGGTTGTGCGAGGCTTCGTTGCCATGGCAACACAGCCCTGTGCGCCTGCTCAAGGTCGTTCATCCAGCTCTGAACCGAGCAGCATGCTGCACATAGGATGTACGGAGGGAGAGAGGAGGAGAGAGAGAGAAAGCAGGAGAGAGGGAGGGAAAGACAGACAGAAAGAGAGAGAGAACAGAAGAACTACTTCAAAGTGACCAATCAAAAGCACTTCAGTAACGCTGTGGTCGGTGAACAAACTCGGCCCTGCCTCCACCTCGTCTCTGACACACACGCGCACGCACGCACACACACAGTTACTTTCCTCAATAAAGAAACAAACAAAAAAGAAGCCCCTGGCCTTGGGGCTTGTAGGTTCTTTTGCCAGCTGATAAAATATTTAGCTGGTCAGTGCAAGAGAGAGACAGAGAGAGGGGGGCACGGTGGCTGGAGAAGAAGAGAGCAGCAGAGCTCGGCTTTGTGTTTTCCTTTCTCTAATGGTGCATTGCTGTGAGGCTACCTGGGGCTTCTCCCACCTCCTCTCCTCTCTCACTTTCTCTCCTCTCCCCTCAGAGGGCTGCAGCAGCATCCCTTGGGGGGGCTCTGCTGCATGTTTGCAGGCGCTGACTAGACTCGGCGCAGCACACAGTGTGCACTAAACAATCCCGCGCACCGAGGAATCACGGCGCTTCATCGCACGACACATTGTAGGAAATTGAGTCTAACAGTAATCTTTGTTGGATGATATTAATAGCGAGGCACTGTGTGATGAATGCCCGTTGAATCGCAGCTCTACAGCTTGCGACGTTGTCGCCGGCGTGCTTGTACATAACGACAGTGCTGACGTTTCGCAGTTATAATGTTTAGTGTGTTCGTCATAATGGTTTCATTTTCCTAATAAGCGACTGCACCTGAGGCTGAGGATGTAATTGAGGTTTCGGCTTGTTTTTGTCGTAAAGTAAAAAAAAAAAAGAGGACAAATTGCTTGTAGAGAAAATGTGAAAACATCACCAGTTTGATTAAAATTCATCCTGAGGGGTCCAGTTGTTGTTCACGTCTTTGTATCGCTGTCAGAAGACAAATGTGGGTGAGCAAGGACATGTCCTCAATAGACTTGGGCCATGCACTGTTATGCTTTAAAGATTTGTGTTAGAATGATATTAACAGTATTTGGTTGTGTTGACACACACTTGTGCCATACAGCGGACACAAGTGACAGTGAGTTTATTAGGACGGCACAAAAAAAATTACAGTGAAGAGGAAAAGAGCTGAGTGGGTACATGACACATGGGAGGCCACATGCGCCCTCATCTAGCAGCTGCAGTCACCACAAGATGAGACACGTAATGCGGTCGATCGCTGATTTTTGTGTGTGCTTTGCTGTATTGATTCAGAGATCATATGAATAAATTGGCAAATTAATCAAATGTAGTCACTTTATAATAAAACGCCACCCCTGAAGTTTAATAATGACACAGATCGTCAGGTTTAAAGTGTCAGCATAGTCTGTTTCTATATTATCTCAGCTGTTGAGGTCACAGAATGCATTCAAATCTAAAGTGTGGCAAACTTTTAGATTTTCCTCTCCTGCCTCTCTTCTTTTTCTGGGTGCACGCAGAGTTTAGCTGGATTTTTTTGACAAAGTCAAACATTTTCGGTGAAACGGAGGGAAGAATCGCTTTTTGTGGTCGGTGACGTTATAGTGTAGCATAGTGTGTGGATGGCTGTTTAAAAGTTAGAAAAACACAATCGGTGACCTTTCTGTGAGCCCCAATCAAAAGGAGAGTCAGACTTTTGGGTCGGGAGGAGGTTAGGTTCACCTTTCTCTTTGCTCTTAGTTAACAGATGCCTGTTAAAGGGGTCCTCAGAGGGGGGTGTGTGTGTCTCTAACAAGGGGAGTTCTGTTTTTTAACTTATTTTCCATTGTAAAATCCAGACCTAGTTTATGTGTTTTAGAGTTTTACACACACACACACACACACACACACACACACACACACACACATACATTTATGGGGTAGAGGATGAGGTAAATGTTACCAGCTGCAGCGTAGCAAGCAAGTGGCTTCAACTCTGCCTGAACCCGGCTGTTATGTGACCACCTCGTCAACTTAATTCACTCCTTTCCCTTAAATGCCACACCGACCCCCCATATCACTTTGTCACACTCACATATATGTATACACACACATAAACACACATCACTAGCTCCTTTTCCCCGTGTCACCAGCAGCATCGCTCAACTCGGGGTAGTGGTGGAGCACTCCCAAAGCTTGTAACCCCCACCTCACCACAGCAGTGTTGAGCAGCACACTGGCCGGGTGTGCTACGTTATATTGGCTGCCCCTCCGGTTACCCTCTGAGGTCACATTGTTGTTGTTATGATGTCACAAAGGCTTTTTTGTGCAAACCTCCGTCAGCTTACTTTTACACGCAGGCTGCAGTGAAACACAGTTGACGCTCTTTAACCAGTCGATCGGTTGCAGGAAAAAAAAACTGCACTTAATTTGGAAATTAACTTGTTCACTGCTGGACTTATCATCCATCCATCCATCCATCTTTATTTATAAAGCACTTTAAAACAACCACAGCTGACACAAAGTGCTGTACATTGGAGCGAAATAATAAAAATAAATACGATATCAGCTTAAATATAGCTATGCACATGTTTCGGCCAAGCTAGGAAGCAGAAAGAAGTCCCTCCGTGTGCTCGAGCTCAGTTCAGGCAGGGGGAGTGTCTTTAGTTAAATCAGGTTTTGCTTTTTAAACCTTATCCACCCCTCTCATTTTCTTTCTCTCACTTCCAATGAGTCTGTTAGTCCTGCGAGATCCGAGTCGTAGTAAACAGGCGGTGACATTCGCAGGCTCTCTGTGGAGGGAAAGGGGCCAGAATTTAAATATTGATTTGATGCAAAGTGAGATAAAATGTCCTATTCCTCTCATGCTCCGCTTTTAGATGCTTTTTATAGCTGTTGATTGTGTATTTTTAGCTGTTGTTGAGCACATCAGACTTTACCCAAAAAGAAGGCTTTGATTTTGTTTAAGCACACTGTGTAAACATGCTGCTGTTTGTGACAGATCAGCGCTATATAGGATCCCTAGGATGAAATATCATCTCCTCTTGGACTCGGCTACCTGCTCAGGTAACCATCAGGTATTCAGGCTCGGCTTGTCTACGGATTCAAGGGGCTGTTAATGGTTATTGAGCTGGTAAGACTCCTCCAGTTTTCTGAGAAAAAAAAAAAAGCGAAATGGAATTGGAAAACTCGATATTTCGATTTTATTCTAATTAAAATGTTTAATGTTGGAACTTTGATAAGCACTGGATCTCCAGACAGTTAGCTGGCTCCCAGTTAGCCGTTTTGAGCACCACAGTGTTCTAAGGACCAGCCACGACCCAGCAACAAGATGTTGGTAAATGCGTTGGAGCATGTAACTTGCAACTCACAGGAACTTCTGGTATTGGTACCAAAAGCCACAGGACACCTTCACAGGTCTCCCAGAGTCTAATGCCCTTTTTCGTAGATCCACTTCAGCCTTGAATTTAAAGACATTAACAGCCAAATAACGCAAATGTCTAAGCTCTGCCGTGACATCATTTAACAGTCCGTGTGATGTGTGAATTAAGCCGACGTGAGAATAGTGCAGGTGGTAGTTTACTGCCAATGGAAGGGCATTGTGTGTGTCATCTTCTGCACATTGTATCTGGGCAGCTTACCTAAACCACAGACTACTTCCTGTAGTCTGAACCCACCTAAAGCAGACTATTTCCAGCTGTGAGCTAAAGGCGATTTACTTAACATGAAGGTTAATATTAAAACAGTTGTTAGTTCATTTGTGTATTTTCTCACCTTCCGAATTTTGCCATGGAAATTATTGGCAGCGACTGTTAATTTTAGACACACACAAATGTTAACCCATCATAACTGTATAATTTAGTTTGTAATGTGCTTTGAATTTTTGTTGTGGTGGCACTCTTTATTTTTATTTGAAGCAAAGATTGTATCTGTAACAAATGTCCATGCCACGGAGGACGTTCCTGTCTACCGGAAGGAGAGTAGCTTAGCTATATTTATGTGGTACTACAGTAAACACACACACATACGCGCAGTGGAGACACACGACACCCTCTTATGTGTTAACTGAAAACCGTTGTCTCTCACACGTCTATGACAGGTCTCCAATAAAGGCCTTGTGGAGAGTACGTGTTAGCTAAGTACGATCTCTCTCCCTATCTTACAAAGGCTAAAAATAGCACCATATCTACGCTAGACTTCGAAAGAGAAAAAGAGGGAGGGAGGACGCAGAGAGAGCGGCAGAAGGAGGAGAAGGTGGGGATGGCAGGACGATGGTGAGAAAACAACAATCAAGGCACGAGAAAAAGGGGAGAGGAGATGAATAGAGGCAGAGCAAGGGTGCGGGAAGGAAAAGAAAACAAGCCATTAATAATTTACCTGCGGGACACTTCGAGTTCGACCTTTATTTCTGGTCAGTGGTGCACAGTAACAAAATGCTGGGCTGAGTGTTGTGTAGTGCGAGGAAGGGAAACTCTTCTCGTGATCTGACTGCTGATGTACAGACTGGAGGTTTGCACCTGTGGGCAGTGGTCAAGCGTACTCAGGTAGTGGGATTTCAGACTCAAAAATAGCTCAGCTATTTTTAAAAAGTGTAGCAGTGAGAAGATGAAAAATTATCCGGGAAGACCAGTTAAAGTAAAAGATTCATGATTTCAGGAAGTGCCAAGCACTGCAAAGCACTTTAAAGATTTTACAGTGCTGGGGACATGTGACAAAAACGAATCTCTCCCCAATCACATTACAAAGTAATTCACCCTTTAATTTAGTTCGGCTTTCTAAGAAGGTTTCTAAGAAATGACAGGAGTACACAGTGTAATGTTTTTGTTCCCGTGTTGCTCTGTAGGTAGAGATGTGTTGCTGTTGCCAGTTCTATTTTGGATTGTGATGTTGAACTGTACAAAACACCTTCTTCATTCATGATTTCTTTTTAGGTAGTTACTTTGGCCTGTCTCTGACACTGCAGACTCCTTCAAGGGAAAAAAAATCTAAATGCATTCTACCTTTTGCTGACATAATATTTGTTTGTGGATGTGCACATGGACTAATGCAGAGACTGCAAATGACTAGTTCTTACTTCTATGTCCTAGTCCACTCGGACCAAGTTGGAGTTGGATTGTTTTCCACAGATCTGCACGCACATAATCTTCCTTAATGTAGTCGACTTTCTCCTCTGCAAATATTTTATTTGCCATTTATTTTATGCAGAATAAAGTAACAATAAACAACTTTTTCCTCAGTGAGTCAGTTATCCTACAGATGAACTCCAAAGCCGCTGTCGTGGACGCCAGCTGGCGACGGTAGTCCTTGTTCTGCTCTGCAGAGCCGCTGAGCTCGGCATAGCGGATAATGAAGCAGTTCTCCACCTGCTGCAGGTTCTAGTTAGAGTGGCCCTCCAGCTCACAGTTGTTCTCCAGAGCAGACGAAGGACTGCAATCGTCAGCTGTCGCCCAATACAGCGGAGTTGGAGTGTGTCAGACTCGGCGATGAGATGGGAAAGCCTGGAGCTAGATGGTGAACGGCGGCTGAACTTTAAAAACAAGAGCAAAGGAATTAACAAAGTGACCACAGATGGTGCTCTTCTCTTGGACGGATGGAAAAAGTAAAAATCTAAAATGAAAACATACGTTTTCAAATATACTTCGATGTCCAATGACGAAGGACAGTTGCCTACTTATTGTTGTGGAGTGCGTGCCACTGCGATACCTCAGCAGAGCAGTTAACAACAACGACCACCTTAAACTTTTCAAATTGTAGGCAGACAGATCCTTTACAGATGCTCACATTCAGAATGAAACTTGTGAACTTTATATGCTTGTGTGTCTGGCGGTATCTCCTTCCCTTATCCAGTTCATCCACATTTCGCAGGTGTGGTGCTGGGGGCCCGAGGATGTGCAGCGTTGAGTTCAAAGTGGCTCGTTTGAGTTGGCCAAAATTTTAGGCTTACGCTTGAGAATGCTCTCGATGTAAGGTGTTCAGGATCATCAGGAACTTACAGCTACCCACCAGCCTGAGTAAAATGTAGCCTGCGGGAAAACTGCAGGCAAGTGTGAGCACATTTATTAATCACATACAACTTTCAGGTGGTTATGTCACAACAAGTGATGACTACTTGGAAAGTTCCTGTTTATTCACTAATCATCTTCGTTCAGATTATCTCTTCAACAAGTACATATGACTACACACCCTTTGCTGAGTGTATCCTTACAGGTATCCTCTTTTGAAACCAGTGAAGTTGTGTAGGAGTGTGTCTGCTGAGTTTCACAACCTGGTTCTCCTGAAATGGTGCAAAGCTGATGTGAAAATGGCTTAAGATGGGCGTTTGACATTTTAGTCACACAGTGTCTTATTAAACGATTATTTACCAAATTTGTTGCGTCGGCTTGCTGCACTTCCAGTTCAGTTTAGCATTTAGACTATCCTGAAGAAACAGAACTCTCAGTGTATCTGTTAGACTGAATATTGTTTCCTGTGTCCAAAAGTATTTTAGCTCCAAATAAAAATAATAATAATAATCCTTTCCGAGTCTACGGTGGAGAGCTTCTTCCATTACCTTGAGATCAGTTTTCACAGAACAGTTTGGCTGGACGACATTTGTTCCCAAGCCAGGAAACTAGTTGACAGGCTATTTATTACCACAGATTTTTTTGTGTGTCCCTTGCCATGCGGCCTGTTTCATGTCTTCTGATGCTTTACGTGTCCTTTTGACACCATTTTACTCATGAACACGTACATATATTCAGCTCTGTCTAGTCTGGACTAATTTGTTGCTGTTCTGCATTTAACCTTTGTCCTGACACACTTAGCTGCACAAAAGAACAGAAAAATAGCCGGAGGAGTTAAAGGGGGGGGGGTTGTCGGCCAACTTGTTGCTGTGTGATTGTGGTGCTATGACAAATACTGTGTGTGTGTGTGTGTGTGTGTGCGTGTGCGTGTGCGTTATCAGAGCTTGTGTGGTTTGTATTTACCAACAAAACAAACTGTGAGGTCTTGGGTAAGGGACATAGTGACGCTAAATTTTCCACAAGGCCTCACATTTTCGTTTTACTTCTCCTGCACAAAAAATAGACAGAAAGAAGGCGAGGAGGACGGGGGGAGAGTGGGAAAGACTTTTGGTTTTAGTGCCACAGGGGGGTTAGGGATTTGAAGCAGAAGAAGAATAGGCAATGCAGTTGACATTGTTAAATTTCAAGTGTTTTTCAAACAGTCCATTTACTGTGTAACCCTAAACCCTTGGGTAACACTGAGGCCTCTCACCCTCAGGCAAGGTGCTATAGACCTTACTACTGCAGTTAGACCAGTATAAGTGTTTGTGTTTGTACTCCTTCTGGAATACTTAACATTTTTTTGTGTGTGTCTTTTTGCAAGAGTTTTGAATAGACTAAAAGTATGTGTTTAATGTAATAGTGGCATTTAAAACTGGAAACTAATAACTTTTCATGTTTGAAATACATTACACGCACATTAACAGTTCTTGTCAGCCCTCCTCAGCATGACACAAAACAGCCCACAGCACCTCCGTGTGACCTAAGAACTTATTAGAAACGGTCAAACAGAAAAGAATGAAAGAGCTTGCTGGAAGTCGAGATGAGATGTAATGTAATCTGTCTACTCGAGACTCCAGAAGTGGTTTATAAAGTTGAGGTTCCTCTGCACATCCTTCAAACGTTGTAGCTTTCTGTTGACAAAAAGCTCCCACAAATTCATGTCGATCAAAAACTCAGCATGCCTCAAATTATTTTAAGTTAGTTATATATACACATATGTTTGTTTGTTATGTATAAGTGACCTAAATAGCGATGTAGTTAAAAATTTGTGTGATTCAGTGCATTTCTCATGTAGTATTTAAATAATTTAAGAGAGGGGGGGAAAGGCCAAACGTTTTCCCGTTTCTATTCTTTGTTGTGCAATTGGAATTTGAATATACACTCACTGGTCACTATATTAGGTACAGCTTGTTAGTATTTGTCAGGCCCCCTTTTGCATTCAGAACAGCCTTAATTATTTGTGTCACAGACTCAACAAGGTGCTGGAAACACCTTGTTGAGTATCTGCACAGCAGCTGCAGATTTGATGGATGCACATTCGTGATGTGAATCTTTCATCCCACCGCATCCCAAAGGTGCTCTATTGCATTGAGGTCAGGTGACTGTAGAGGGCTTTTGAGTACAAAGAACTTACTGTCATGTTCAAGAAACCAGGGTGAGATGATCTGAGATCAGAATCAGAAGATGGATGCACTGTAGTTATAAAGAGATGGGCATGGTAAAAACAACACTCATTTGGTATTAAGGAGCCCAAAGCACCACCACCAGCAGCAGCCTGAACCTTTGATGCAAGACATTATGGATCCATGACCCTACCATCTGAATGTTCTCGACTCCTCAAACCAGACAATGTTTTTGCAATCTTCTATTGTTTTGGTGAGCCCGTGTAAATTGTAGCCGACACGAAGGGCACCTGGTGTGGTCCTCTGCTTGTGTTTTCAAAGATGCTCTTTTGCCTACCATGTAGGACTGCACGATTTTGCATAAAATGAGAATCACGATTTTTTTTGCTTAGAATTGAGATCACGATTCGCTCACGATTTTCTTTTCCAGTATAAATATTTATTGCACTTATTAACTGCACATCAACTTCGTAACAGTTTAGACTGAACATAAAAACAACAAATGTCTCACGTTTTGTTGTTGCCGCAAAATGTTGTACTGCTTGAAATTCCGTCTCCACCGTTGCTCGACGCTGCGTGTATAGAGCAGGTAGTGCAACAACAGAAAAATAGTTGCGGGACGGCACTGTGTAGCGTTTGTCTAGGGTGTTGATCATTCTCCTAAATCCCTCGTTTTGCACAGTGTTGATGGGAGCCATATCTTTGGTCAGGTGATAAGTGATAGCCTCCGTAATTTCTTTGTGCCTGCGGGAGTTTGACAGGTATAGGGAAGCGCTGTATAAGGTTCCCGTTATTGATGTTTGGGTGGTTGACCGGGACGGATTTTCTCCTGTCACTTTCTCGTCATCC
This sequence comes from Pundamilia nyererei, assembly GCF_000239375.1. Taxonomy (NCBI): domain Eukaryota; kingdom Metazoa; phylum Chordata; class Actinopteri; order Cichliformes; family Cichlidae; genus Pundamilia; species Pundamilia nyererei. The sequence goes on along the minus strand of NW_005187445.1, from coordinate 3,130,064 downwards.
CTGACGCGCTCTCCGTTGTTTTTTCCCTGCTAATTTTAGCATCACACGGCACAGCTTCTGTATCACGTGGTATAAGGCTCCGCCCTTGTCATTTGTTGAGCCGGAAGAGTGAGCGCTTGTTTTCATGCAGATTACGTCCCGGATCAAAATGCGGTACAATCGTCGTCGTCTTTTTTTCTTTTTTTTAAAATCGTTGTCATTTGGAAATGAGATCGCACATAAGTATGAATCGAGATCGCGATTTTCTAACGATTAATCGTGCAGCCCTACTACCATGGTTGTAAAGAGTGGTTATTTGAGTTACTATTGCATTCCTATCAGCTCAGTGCACTCTGGTTATTCGCCTCTAACCTCAACAAGGCACCAAGAGAAATCTTGCACATTGGATAAACCCAGAAATGATTATGTGGAAAAATCTCAGTAGATCAGCAGTTTAAAGCCCATCTGGCACCACTGACTATGTTACTTTATATCACCTCGCTTCCCTATTCTGATACACCTACATGCCTAAATGCATGGAGTTGCTGCCATGTGATTGGCTGATTAGATATTTGCATTAACAGGCAATTGAAGACGTGTATCTCATCATTTTTTCCTTTACTGCAAGAAACATTAAGCTTGAGGAGGCATGAATAACCAAATAATTTCCTTAACAAAACATGCCCATTTTGCAACTTCATGTCATAACAACTCAGATATTTTCTCAACTTCCTAATTGCTCCATTACAGTTTTCCTTGAGTGTTAAAACATCTTCCATCTAATAACCCACAGCCTTAACAAGGTCAAAGGAAAGTTGTTTGGAAAATTCTCTGTCACATCTGCTGCAAAGCTCATAGAAAACGTTTTCCACTACTTCTAGACCAAAGTGTTTGTAAAGCTTCAGAATTTAACAATAAACAGAAAAAGCCTGTGTTATTTACTGATAGAGTGGAGCTTTAGACCAAACCAGCAGTGTACTGTTAGTTGTTGCTCTCAGATCCAAACCTGTGAATTCCCATAGAAGATGTAATGTTATTAATTGTTTATAAACATCTGTTTATAATTTTAAAAGGCTTTGGTGTGAGTAAATAGTTCGTTTGTTAAGCAGTTACGGAATCAGCACGGTGCTGATGAGATTGATGAGAAAATTAAAAGCAGTATACAGCGCAATAGTGCGCTCAACTCCAAACCTTTACAAGACATATAGGGTGCGTAGTCTCCGGGAATAAAGAAAAGAAAGAGAACACCGGCAATATTTAACTATATTTGTTAAAGGCCCCTTTAATAAATATATGAACATTTTTCTTTTCCAAAGTTAAAAGCAGTGTCATCAAAATTAAGGAAAGTCATCAGTACGGCTCATTTACAAAAACTTCAACAGTGAGCTCTAATATAAGGTGGAAATAAAACTTGATAACAGGCTAATTTATGTTTGCTTTTAGTCTCTTATTGGAATTCATTGTCTGTACAAAACTATGCAGAATAACACCACACGTCCTTTACATCAAGTAACAGAATCAAGTACATTTATTTAACAGGATGGAAAGGCAGCATCCAAGTCAGCTACAGGTGGAAGGTGACTGTACATCTTATCACGTCTGCTATTTCATCCGCACACATTTGCGGGGTTTTACAGCCCGCTGCTTTCCCGAGGACCTGCGTTTGCGCGTGTGCATGTGCCTTATTATCGCAGTCGGGTGGATGGAGGACTAGGGTGGAGGCAATTGTGCAGCCGAGGTGGGGAGAATACAGCAACGGGGAGCTTCATCACTGACGGTGACCGTTAATTAATCAAATACGCACATATACACACACGCACACAGACGAGCAAGCAATAGAAAAACACACAAGCACGCCAGGCCTCTTCTTCTAACGAGAGGCTCGAAGCCATTCTGCTTACCATCGCCAGTCAAGCTGATTCTCTGCTTGCTCTATTTGCAGAGCTGCCCCTCCCCTCTCTGATGCTGTGATCTAACTGCAGCCTCCTCCCCCTTCACAGATACACACTTACACTTTCTCCATGCTCACATGCCTATGCATACACACACGCATGCACGCGCAAGCCTACTACTCGGTCACACCGAGCGCGGCGTGTCTCCTCTGTTGAGTATTTAAGTGACATTAACGAGGAATGTGGTGTTCATTGTTCATTTTGAGGGGGAGAAGCTGTTGATCTTGTGGTTTCGCGACTCCCAAGCAGCCTATGTGGCATCTCATTTGGAAAGCAGAGGAAAAGTACTGAAATGAAATGCAAAAAAAAAGAAAGAAAGAAAGAAAGGAAAAAAGTCCCCTTTTTCTCTCCTCCCCTCTCTTCTCTTCTATGCCCTTAGATAAACAACAATAACACTAGGGGTTTTTTGTTTTTTTGCTCCTCTGTGATCAAGGAGTTTCAAAGAAACATGGAGGGGGAGGTGTGCTTGGAAAAGGTGGGAACAAATAATAAAAGGAGAGGGAAAAAAAACAGAAGTATAAAGTGGAAAAACCGTAGGAGCAGAGGCGAGCTGCAGATCTTTACAGTCAAATTCTCAGAATGGGTCAAAGTTCCCCCAGCAGCCGGAGACGCGTTCTGATTGGCTGCGGAAAGGTGAAATTAAAACCACGGTAAACTTTTGACCTCGCAGGAATCGAGGAGAGGAACGCCCATTGCTGTAACAAGAGCGAGCTTCCCCCTCCTACTCCTCCTCCTCTTCCTCAGCACTGCTCTCCCAACAACGCTCCCTTCCCTCTTCCTCCCCCTCACGCTTTCTCTCACACTTTCTATTTGCCTCACCCCCTTCCTCCTTTCTTTCCAAGCGAGTCTCTCACTCGCTCTATCTTTCCCTTCTTTCTGTTCAAACCATCTCTCCTTTTCTGAACCCCCCCCATCTTTCCCTTCATCTCAGGCTCCCCTTCACTGTCTGCTCCCCCCCCAATGAATTTGTGCCCTGCTGCATATAGCCTGATGAGAGGTGGGGAGGGAGAGAGGCAGGGAGGCACAGAGCAGAAAAGAGCTGGGGGAAGGGTATGGAGGAGGGAGGAGACAGCCAGAGAGAGAGGGGGGATGGGAACAGGAGACAGAGGTAGAGAAGCAGAAGCAGCAGAAGAAGAAGACACGGGGAGAGGAAGGGCAGCAGATATGCAGCCTTGTTGGGTGTAAGCTGCACAAACTGCTCCCTGTTAGAGAGGAAGAAAATCTCAAGAAGACTGAATGTATAAATAGACACGTAACTGTGGCTCTGAGTAAGATCTGCTGAGCAGCAGGGTGGGGAGAGCCCATTTTTATTGCTAATGGTTTCTCTCATTACACATCAAACGGCTGGGGGTGCGTGCATCTGCGTGTGTGTTTGTGTGCAGCGGGCCGATTTTTAAATGATTTTATGAGCCAACTAAAAGAGCAGCCCACTCGCTCGCTGCTTTGATGCCGCGTGCACGCACGCACACACACGGGCTTGCAGCTGCATATTCGGTCACTAGCAGTTTCGTAACCGCACTGTGCGGCGGAGTACTACTGTCTAATTGTTGCTTCTGTTCACATGTAGACAGTCTGGTGAGGGAGTTCTTCCAGCGTGTGTCTTGTGCTGCACACGTGCATGTGTAAACACAGCCTAAATGCCAGTCACAGCAGAGATGGCGCTGTCAGTTTTCAGATTTTAATGCGATTGAAGTAATCCCTTTTGGTTTAGATTAAGCTCTGCGATGAGTTGAGTGGGCATAACTGTAGTGAAGAAAGACGTGGAGGAGACGCGAGCCTGAGCCGGTCATCTGGGAAGAGATGAAGGAGGAGAAAAAAGGATGAGATGATTTTCCTCTTCTTTCTTTTTTTTAAAGAGAAAAATTCTTTCTCTGCTAGTGAAAGACAGCAAACTAAGAAAAGGAGGCTGTGGATGTTATTGAGTTAACCAGACAGAGCCGGGGACTGAGAGGGAGGGAGAACAGTGGGAGCTGAGAGAGCGACTCGCTAGACGAGTGGATGAGGGCTGCGCTGTGGTGCTCTGCCTGCTCCTGCTGCACAGTGGGCACCATATGTTCTTATAATATACAGAGCACACACTGAATCTGTGCTGCTCCCTAAATCTCTTCTCTTCTCTTCCATCAGCTCTCGTTTGCCTTACCAGCCAATTACCTTACCCAAGAGATAGGCCATTAGAGAAAACACACACACAAAAAAAGGGTGCACACAACCCTGCATGCACGCTTGCTATGCATCCCATTAGGTAAGGAGCACCTAGCCCGCACTGTCTTCAAGATCAGAGGCACCTCTAACAAACATTTGGCTCTACACGGACACACAAACACAAACACGCTTAGATAAGGACCCCACCCCCCTCTAATGGGAAGGAAGATTGATACAGACAGAAAAGAAAGATTTCTCAAGATGTCGTTCTGCCTGTGCTTAGCTCCTTCCTCTTTAAATATTTAAAGCAACCGTGGTTTTATGGAGTTGTTGGTTTTCTTTGACAGAAGTGCAACTTTTTACAGAGCAGCAGCAGCAGAGCCAAATGAGTGTATCCCTGAATGTGCAGCTGTTATGCACTGACAGTGATGTGCATGGAAGTGAATGCAGGCTGATTTGTGATCGGGGAGTTTTGTTTTGTTTTGTTTTTCTTAGGAAGGAGTGCTTTCACCTTTATTGCTGTTGTCTGGATTCAAGGTGTGTCAGCTGCTCTGTGACTGATTGTGTGCTTGCTTGCTTGTTTGTTTGTTTGTTTGTGGGTGGTTATGCATGTTGCCATGCAGTTTCCCTGTCTCTCCACCATGTGCTTTTGTCTGTGGGAGTGATGGATTGAAGGCAGGCAGCTAATGTGATTTAGATGCTCAACCAGGAGTGTGTGCAGTGCTGCGCGTGCATGTGTGCGCGCCCTGTCCACGTGTGTGCAGCCAAATCTGCAGTGTACGTGTGTGTTTGTCTGTCTACCTCCCTCTTCTCCTCTCTTTCACTCTTCTTCCTGCACCCCTCCCACCCGCTATCATTTTTTCCTTATGCTGTGCAGTTTTTGGACTCGGAGCAAATAAATAGAGGGAGCAGGGTGTTTATGTGGTGAATCTGCTGCTCCCTCGCTGTCACCAAGGAGAGCGAGCGCGAGAAGGGGAGGCGAGAGGAAGGTAGAGGTGGAGGAGAAGATGGTGTTCTCTCACTAAGGCTGCACTGATGATTTATTGTGAGCCAATTATGTCCCACTGACACTAACAAAGTCGCGCAGCTTATTCACTTACACACACACTTAAACTTATCATCACATGCATGCATCAGCAGATGAAGTGTTCTCACTGTTGGCAGCTTAAGCAGCGGAAGAGTTTGAGTTTTCCCTGCATGCAATTATTTTGTGAGGAAATAAAAGAAAAAAACAAAACACCTTTCCAGTGACATACTGTTTTTTTTTCACACAAACCCCACCCTCCTGTTTTTAATCTTTTTCCACTTGGCCAAGTTTATCTTTTTGTATCGAGCTCTAAGTCTCAGAACACTTGCACATGGAAACCTGCATTTGAAACATGAGACTTGGGTCTGCTTCCAACTTTTGATCCTTTAGTTGAGTAAAAGTGGCAATGCAGTAACGCTCCTTTACATGTTACTGTCTGCTTTAGTGAAAAGCTTCAGTGAAAACTTTCCTCAATTCAATTTTATTTGGACAGCAGCAAATTATAATAACAGTTGCCTCAAGGTGCTTTATATTGTAAGGTAAAGACCCTACAATAATGCAGAGAGAACCCCAACACTCAGATAACCCCCTTTGAGCATGCACTTGATGACAGTGGGAAGGAAAAACTCCCTTCTAACAGGAAGAACCCTCTGTGAGAACCAGGCTCAGGCAGGGGAAATTCATACCATAGGGGCATCTACCAAAAATCTTGGACAAGTTTGAATCTCAGTGACCATGAACTCAAAGACAAGGTCACAGATCACGTTCTCTGAAAATCTTGTGAATGCTATAAGTCAAGAACTCAAGGAAGTCGCCTGGGATACTCATGCCGTGCATGCATCGACTAGGAGGCCGAGGGGTAGCACAGGCAGTCGGCAGTAGGGCTGGGCCATATTATACTGTTCACGGTAATACCGGTACAATGTTGGGCAACGATAAGAAAATGAGATCGTTGGCAGATCATTGAGTAAAACAAATGAACCAGAATTGGTTTGTAAAAATGGTGCCGTATTTGTCAGACTAAGGTGCTCGTAAATCTGGGAGTAATCTGGGTCTATTTCGCAGGAAGTTAGCGGAAGTTAGCTCGATGGTTTCGCTAGTTACCTAAACATTATATAGCATGTTCTGACTGAGAGATTCCTGAAAAAATTCTAACGTACAGCTCTGCTAACACTTCCAACATAAATGAAGACAGAAAACTAAACAGCAGAGACGTTTGTAAGGTTACTGAAGTTGGGCTAGGTGGTATGTAATAATGTGCTATGTGATCGCTAGTTACACAGCTATGTTAGCATAACATAAACACAGTGAAGCTGGAGGATGAACGCTAACACTTTTCCACTTGATAAAAGTTAACGTGAAGGTTCCTGATGGTTAGGGACAAATGCAGTCGCATGGCACGATGCTGTAAACGGACCAAACTTCAGTCATGAGAACAACTGAAATAATCCATCCACAATACAAGGTTAGTCATTAATATACTGCAACAACATGGGAATAGAGCAGCTGTGATAGAATACAGCATTAATGAATCAATGGTACAGAAGTGAAGGAAGCAAGAAGAATGAGTTGAATAAAGTTTGATTTCTCTGACTGCTTTGTTTCGCTTAATGTGTCTTATAATCCCGTGCAGTTTATGGTTGGAAAAATACATATTTGACTTTTTTATTTGGCACACTGCAGTTTAATGTTGCAAAGCACCTCTTTTTTAACTTCAGTGGATATTATACATGGTTATGCTCAGGATATGTCAGCCCATTTCTACTGGAAATGCCTTTTGGTTAAACTTTCAGCAAGGAATTTGCATTTGCACTGTTAAATTTTTATATATCTTTAATACACAAAATGCATAAAAAACAGCTGCTTGTTTAAGTGAAAATAAATGGATGGGGTTTTTTTGCGCTAGTAAAGTTGTGGAGTTGTATTTTGTCTCGCATCAATTATCGTCAGTTACACCGTTATCGCAAATTTTCAAATATATATCGTGATAAATATTTTTGGGCCATATAGCCCCGCTCTAGTTGGCAGTATTTTGCATTTTATTGTAGTAGCCTGCTGATGTTAACTATGCAAATGTTATTGTACTGATAAATATGTTAAATAAATATGACAGTATGGCATCGGGTGGCAAGGTGTGACATTTGTGTCTAAAATTAAAAAAAATGTCTCAAAGTACATTTACTCCACAAATGTGCTTTCCACTGCCTCGGAAGCTCGTATCCTGTCCTAGACTCAAAGAATTATACATCAGATTTATTTTACATGGTCGTCATCTTGAACGTTTTTTACAGTGAATATTCAGCGTGATGGTATTATGTGATTTTTCATGTAGTTGGTCACCTCATAAAAGGTTCATGTAAATCTTCCTGACATCTGCTGCGGAAGACATTCAGTAAACCAACTGCTGCTCTGCAGTAATCTGTAAGAGAAAACTTTGTTTAGCCTCTCGTATCAAAGCAGAGGATCATGAAGACTCAGGTTAATCTGAGTTCAGATGCAGGATTGCAGAGCCAGCTCACACCAGCCTCAAACAAAGGTTTATTTTAGGACACTGCACTGAATGAGTGATATCAGTGCAGAGCTGTGGATCAGAGCTGTTCATAGCATTGTGTATTTGACAGCCTGTACTTTTACCTGACATCCTTTGCACCTGCGACAGTATACACGTTGTACATTTACTTTTAAATGATCACAACAAGAAGACATTATGCTTATTTCTCCAGCTCAGTTTTACGGCATAAACTATTTGGATAATTTAAATGGTAAAATTTGAATGGCGATCTCAACTAAACGCTTTTTTATGGACTCATTTGTCTGCGGCCTCAGCCATCCAGGAAGTATGCATTTGAAGTACATGCAGAGATGGTTATCTCCTCAACAGCAGCAGTGTCAGTAGCCCCACAGATCAATGCAGTGCATGTCCAGGATATATTTCTCTTTCTTTATTTCTCTCTTGCCTTTTTCTTATTTATCAAGCACAACGACTTTTAAAGAAAAGAGAACTGAGAAGAGAGTCTACAAAGATGAACCCACTAGTGTTTATTGCTGGTGGTAATACACACATAATATACTGCTCAAAAAATTAAAATAACTCTTTTTAATCAGAGTATAGCATCAAGTCAATTAAACGTCTGGGATATTGATCTGCTCTGCTAAGTAGCAAAGGGGGTTGTTAATCAGTTTCAGCTGCTTTAGTGTTAATGAAATGAACAACAAGTGCACTAGTGGGGCAACAATGAGAAAACCCCCATAAAAGGAATGGTTTTACAGGTGGAGGCCACTGGAGATATTTTTTCCACTTCTCATCGTTTCCTCTTTTTCACTAGTTTGGCATTTGGCTACGGTCAGGGTCACCTGGACCCGAGTCCAAATCCTCCAATATATAGCCAAAAGGTTTGCTACGTCTCCAAGTACAGTCCCATGACCAATGGCGATTCCAGTAGACAGGCAGGTACTCTTAAGAGAGCTGGACAGGGCTGTAGAGGGTCGTTAATCCATCAGCAGGATTGGTATCTGCTCCTTTGTGCAAGGTGGAACAGGATGCAAGACTCATACAAAATTATCTCACTTCACTAGCCGGCATTGTGGAGCCCAACTGGCATTTGCCATGTGCTTTCACAGATGTGCTCAGGGTGAACCTGCTCTCATGTGACAATGGTTAAAGGTATGAAGAAGTCAAGGAGATCATTATGCTGCCTGTAACATTGTTCAGCATGACTGATTTGGTGGTGGGTCCTGGAGGCGTATCCACGGATACACAGACCTCTACAGGCTAGGCCATGAGGTAGTCAGGGCAGTCTTTGAAATCCTTGGAGTAGTGGGTGCTGGGTTCTTCCTGGTGCGCAATAATGCGCGGCCTCATGTGGCGAGAGTTTGCAGGCAGTTCCTAGGGGTTGAAGAAATTGTTACCACTGACAGACTCGCCTTACCTACATCCAGTAGAACACCCCTGGGACATCACGTTTTGGTCCATCCACCAGGCTGCACCTCAATCTGGCGAGGAGGTCAGTGATGCCCTGGTTCAGATCTGAGATCCCCCAGGACAACATCCATCATGTCATTGGAAACCCAATGCCCAATGTTGTCAGGCATGCATACAAGCATGTGGAGGGCACACAAACTATTGATTTACACATTACCCTGTCCATATCAGTATAGATGTCCAGCATGATTTTTTTTTCCATTGAGGTATGATGTGTTTTCAAATGTATTTATTTATTTATTGAGCAGTGTGTTAGGGTCTTTTTCTTACTTTATAGAAGCAGAGAAGGCATTTTATTTGCTACACCTATCTAAGATTATTTCAGTCTGAGCCAACCTTTTGTTTTAGAGTCACATGTTTCAGTTTTTATTGAAACCTACATTGCTGCCTTAAAATAAATGATTTTTAGGTCATGTGGAAACTGCAGTTTTTAATTCCAGTTGGATTCTGCTGTGAGAAGTTGGCAGCAGGTGAACAATTAAGGGTGTGTTTAGATATGGAGAGGAGTGACTTATTGACTGACCTGTCACACTAATTGGATCATACACTAACAGCGATATTGAAAGTCCTTATTTTTTTCCCCCTCATTTTTAATTCATTTTACAATCACCAGAAGGAAAGCAGGTGAGTGTTTTCTCTGCAGTTTCCCTGCATTTTTCTTTCTGTACCCCATGAGGCTTGTAACTAGGTAATTTATGCTCTGTGTGATGACAACAGTGTTTTAAGTATTTACCAAAGCTCCAGTCATTCATCGTTCTTTGATATGACAGCCATGCCTCTTGGTTCATTGTTAATTAACTCACAGTAACAGACCTCTATGTTATGATAATGCATAGTCCCTGCATAATTAATGGCTCCCAGTGAGGTGTTTTATTTAACCCTGTACTGTGTTTGACTGTGTAGGCACGTGTCAGACTTGGTGCTCCAAACATGTTTTGACCCTGAGGTGTCTTTACGACACGCTCATTCACAGAGTTTGTCACCGTGTGGCTGCAAGTTTTCTTCACGGCTCAGCCCTAACGTGCCAAATGAGGACATGTGAGGTTTTACTGTCCTTATCTTATCAGGACTCTTTGTGGCTCTGTGCCATTACTGATGAGCAAGAATGCATCGGCACTTTAATGTAGTTATTTAGCCAGTCTCACACTCTCCTCTGTCCACATGTGTTCAGCTCGTAGCAAGGTTCAGGTGTTGACAACAATCCCTGTTGACATTAACGCACAATTACAGTTCAGCAAAGTAGTTTTTTTTAATGACACATATCGTCAATGATTTATGGTGATACTGTGCAGCTCGTGTTCTTGGAAGTAACTTGGGCTCTCGTCTGTCACTTGCTAATTTACTGTGCACACAAACACAGCGTCAACTCGAACACTGTGAGGTTTTGAACTCGGAGCCAATGACTACACTTTCATTAAAGGTTCGTGTAGTTTTAACAAAGAAAAACAAGCAACGTGCTCTCGGGTGAAAAATTACGGGAGAAGTCTGGAGTAATGAATGGAGAAACATAAAAAAGGTTTGATTTACAACAGGAGGCCTGAAAAGTTTCAACACAATTCTGAATACTTGTTCTTTGCTTAATTTTTGCTCATGAGTGTGTGTCAGTTAAACCCCTGCAAAGTTGCCTGGCAGCAGAAGCTACTGAACAAATGAAACTAAATGCTGTGATGCAAAGCAGGGTGGTGCTTTTTCTCGTGCCACTTTTTTTATCACTCCTGTTTCAGTTACAGTACTGAGACCATGATCGCCATGGTGAAGCTTGAAAAAGTGAAGCTTGTTCTCCGTGGACTGTGATGTTTGCAGATGACACTGATCTGTAGTGAAAGAGGAGAGGTGGAGATGTGCTCTGGAGAGAAAAAAATGAAAGTCAGTAATAGTGAAAGTGTAGGGCTTTTGTTGTTAACTGTGAGACTTGCTGTGATGTATGGTTTGGAGGCGGTGGCATTAACAAAAGGACTGGTGCAAGCTGGAGGTGAAGATGCTGAGATTCTCATGGACAAGCTTAGGAATGAACGTATCAGAGGGACAGCTCAGGTTGACCTCTGAGAAAGTTCGTTGGTGTAGTGAAGGAGGACATGCGGCGGGTTGGTGTCACAGAGGAGGATGCTAGGGATAGGTTGAGATGGAGGCAGATGACCCGTTGTGGCGACCCCTAAATGGAAGAAGAGGAAACGACAAACTTCACGAGGTCACTGTTTTTAGTCATTGTCATGAGACTAAACACAAATAAAGGAGACTGTGCATGTGTGAAGTGATCTCCTTAGTTTTTGATCTTGAGCATTTCTATCAAGTGAATTCTAAAAGAATTTTTATTACAAGATTCATGTTTTTAAAATTATTTTAAAGTGCAAAAACCTGATACGCTAACTTTTCTTTTATTCTTTTTATATTTGCTTCGCTTTAACAGTTCATTTAGCAGCTTAACTGCAGATTCATGTTTAATGTTGGAACTAACGCAATCTTGCACACTTCCTACTGTACTGTAGCACGATACAGTGTGCTGTGTGGTTTTCCTCTACCTTCTTGGAAAGGATGACTCATGCAAACGCCTGTTTCTTTTTTTGAATATGTAAATGCATGTTTGATGGCAGCCTACAGCAGACACACCCTGGATGGCTGCATGAGTTTTATTTTTTAGACCTGCTTGGCCTATTTCTGCCCCGAGCCAGACGCCTTCCCTCTGCTTTTCTTCATCCTCCACCCCCTCTATCCCCTCTCTGAAGTGTGAAGTTTGAAGTAGCAGGCTGTGCGCTATGATAGCAGTAATTGGTCTAAAGATGGAAAGTTCTCTCTCACTTTAGAAGCAAATTGCTTCTTAGTTTAGTGGCAATTAGTGTTTTTTAAGCAAGGCCTGTTGAGAACAATATAACATCAAAGCTCCATTTAAAAGCAACAAAAAGAGGGTGTAGATGATGGAGACAGTGGTGAAACTATTGCTGTTGGGGGTGAATAGAAGCTCTGAGTCTTGTACGGGTTCATTTAAGACGGAGTGGGGTAGCTGAGAGTGGCTCCCCTCTTTGTACCCCATTGTCTGTGGAGGCGAGCTTTGGACTCAGAGTTTTTTTATTAGCCTCTGTGGTCTGATTTGTTTAAGGGGAGGCAAGGTGCCAAGATGTGGCTTGGCTCGTATTTTGCTCCAGTGTGAGCGCCGGGTTTGTTGGAGGGGGACTGAGCGAAGCAAAACTAAAGCAGAGTCACCCAGAGTACACACACTCACTTTCACACAATGTACTTTTATGCTGTCTTCACTGTGCTGTTGTGTATGCTGGCTAGTGCACACAATTTCCCTTATTCACAGCCATTACAGAAGATAGACACACGGAGAGAAAAAGCCTGTTATAAAATGTGAGGAAAAGGGAAGAGAGAGGGGGAAAGGAATAAAGCTCACACAGAAACAACTCCTGGATCAGTCTGAAGTTTCTGTGCCTCCATCAGATGCCTGAAGACAAAGAGCCGTCTGGACGTGATTTTTTTAAATGAAAATAACATTTTTAAAGCGTGTTTAAAAAAACGGATTTTCAGCTGTCAAATAACTCCAGGAAAACTTAAAAGGGACTTAATGTTTCTTATTTTCCATCATGTGTGGATGGTGTCAGCATACATGTAAATGTCAATGTTAGATGAGGGTTGCAATAGCACATTTAAAACCAGTATCTAGACTGTAGTAGAGTCCAAGAATAAACAATACGGAGCTGGAAATGAGCATAATAGGTCCTATTTAATTAAGATTGTATAGCTGGTTTCACTTTGGATTTAGTTTTTTGTTTGGCAGAAACAAAACTAGGGCCGTTCAATATAACGATATATATCAGATGACGATATAAAAACATCTATCGTTTCATTTTACGCTATCGTTTGTTTCGTGATGTCGCAAAATAAACTGTTTACGGCAATATTTTTTCATCGTTCTGATGGTCACTGTAGTGGTTATATTAATTTCTTAAAGTTCTCTCTTTCTCTTATATTTATATAACCACACTATGGACGGACAAGCGCCTGTTTTTATGCGTTGTGGTTAGCAACAACAACGGTAACACCATCGCGTGTCCGCTTGTTTATGTTCCACATAAACCTTTCACAATAAAGCTCAAGATCCTGTTGAGACTTTTCAAAATAAATTGAATCACGTGAAAGAGCAGATTATTTACGGTTGAGAAGTAAAAAAGAGCCGCCAGGTGCTAAAAAATAAACCTTAGACTCAAACGTTAGAACAGACTTTTCCTCACAGCACGCCGTGTAATAAATACTCACAAACAAAACGGCAACTGTTACAACTTATGTCTAAAAATGTATCGTTTCATCCATCGGTTAAAACACTCAACTCCAGCTACATGACGCGCAGCTGGAAACACTGCCCGAGATTCACAGAATTTACAGAAAATGTTACATTTGTGTGATTTATATCGTTATCGGACGATAGAATTCTTATATCGGATTATGATATTTTGGTCATATCGCACAGCCCTAAACAAAACCCCAAAAAATTAACTATATGAGTGCTGTAGATGTGTTTCTCAGCTGAAGCCATTTCTGCTCACAAATGTTATGAGCCAAATTATTTAGTTCATCCTACATTTCATAAGTAACCCGATGCAAGTTTGACTTTATGACAGCAAGTGGACTGAATATGATTCAAATGAGTCATTTCACTTCTATAAATGTCCATCTCATTTGGACAGCTAGAGTTTGTACACATGCCAGCCATGGATAAAAGGTGAGGGATGCATCAGGAAGGGCATTTAGTGTATCAGTTACATCCCGGGTTTGTGATGACTGCTGCTGGTCCTGTTGACCAGCCTTGTGTCGGTGTTAGTTTACATTTCATTTAATCCAGTGTTTGTTGTATTTATTTGTTTATTCATTATTTGTTTCTATTTATTCATTGGAACCCGAATTTTTGTGCCACTTCTTGACATTGGAGCGAGGAAAGGGCAGGAAAATGTTCAGTGCCATTTATACAACGCAGGGCTTTTTTTCTGGCTTAAAAATGTACTTGTTCTTTTTGTAAAAGGGACCAGTCGGTCCCATATCTAGCAAAGGTACATCAGGTCTTTGTCACAGTGTTTCTTTTATCTTAATGCATATGCAGCTTCATGCACTTTGTACCTGGATTCATATTTTTCCACTGGACTTTTTAGTACCTCATTCTACAATTTTAGACCACCGATTCCCAAAAGTGCTTTTGCTGCAGTGAACTTATTTTGAAATATTATTTGTACTTATTTGTCTGTAGATGTTGAGTCTACTTAAGAAAGATCACCCGCTTACTGATTAGTCTCATATAAATCCACACTGTAATGGACTTTGTTAGCAAGAGGGATTATTTCACTTTCTTGCATGCCAGCATGGCCCTCGTTCCTGGTTTTCTTCCTGGTTCAGCTGATGGTACCAGATGAAGGCACGTGTCCGGTTTTACCATCTTTATCTTATCCTGACTGCTCATTGGTTGCACGCAGCTTTACAGTCGTAATTAAGACGCCAGATGAGGAAGTGTCTGTTTCTTTATATTTTCTTCATCCTAAACTAGATTAAGTTGGAGGTGTAGCATGTCGTGGTTCAGCTTGCAGACCACTGCGATTTAAGATGAAGATGTTAGTGTAGATCACCATGGACGCGTGTTTGAGCTGAGAAACTGAAAACTTGAGAAGGTAAATTCTTATTTGACTATTTTTGGTTTTGTTCGGATTTGCATACATTTGAGTGAAAGTGTTACTTTTGTTTCACTTCTTAATACCAGCACTTTTAGCAGCTGTTAAAGAGGTCTGTAAGTCACCTGGTTTTTACGGTCAAGGCCAAACGAGGTGACTTTCAGGAACAAAGAGGAGGCCCAATAAACAATGATTCAGTGGATTCTGGAGTATCATGCAACAAGTAAAGAGGAAGAAACCTCAAAAGTCACAACAGCCTGACCGCTGAGCTAAATCAGCTTCTCTGATTGCGGCTTTGAAATGCAGAAATGCCGCCGAGACGAAATCTCTGCCGTAAATTCCTGCTCCTTCTGTAAAACTCACGATGCGCTGCGCATGTTGTGTTCATGAAGTCAACGGCTCTTGTGCGAGCATCCCCTTTAAACTGTGAACTGCGGCTGCATCTTCGTTGCATCTTTAAGCGCAGTCGCTTTAACGAGAAGAAGATGCAGCTGTATACGATATTTATTGTGTCGCTCGGGTTGCATTGATGAAAGGCAAAGCAAGCAAACATTCAGACAGTACAAGGCTGAAGCCTTGTTTAGCTTTGTGGTGATGAGTAATTGAAGAGCGCGAGGAGATAAACAGACACGTGTTCAGAGGAGAGCAGACTGTAAAAAGGCCTATGCTCAATATTTCTTCATTGACTCTGAATCTTAAGCTCATTCACACTGCTTTTAAATTCAAGGCTTTACGCCAGTATGAGCAGCGCCACATGCAGTTAACTACCATTTTATTCATTCTGGTTTTCACGGCTGTTTCAAAGTGAGCACAAAGAACAGTAATGATCACACTGAAGACTCTCTTGTCCCTGCTCGTGCACAGCACAAAGAACGACTCTTCCCCCCCTAAACTTTTTGCACAAAAAAATTGAGTCAGTTAGTCTTTGTCGCAGCTGAGCTATAAATTCTCCCTGCTTAAGCAGTCATTCTCCGGCTCTATTTTTCTCCCCTTTCAATTAATAGGAAACACATCGGTTGAAGGAGGGTCTTTGTTGGTGTGTGAGAGTCCATACATCACCTAAACTAGAGCGCTCACCCCTCCTCCTCCTCCTCCTCCTCCTGTCTCCTGCCTGCTAACACACATGCACACACCGACAGCCTCCATCTGCTCCCAATCATGGGTGCAGCCAGCGGTCAGGTCGCTGATGGTGAATGGCATATAGGCACATAACACACACGTAAACATACACAGTGTAACAAACTGCTTTAAAATTACATTTTGTTCCGCAGTTCACAGTTTTTGTGTGAGTATAACCAAGTAGTACAAAAGCTGATTACTCTGAGGTGCTTTTTTTCCCCTAATTTTTGATTCTGTCGTAACTCATCTGCACAAAATTATATTGAATCAAGTCCAGCTGTCTTATTTAGCACACAACATAAAGAAGGTGAGCAAATAGTCAGTGTTCAAGTGAAAATCTTAAATTTAGAAGTATTCTGATGGTTGTGTTTTGAATAATTGCTCAAGGTGTGGCTAGCATGGGGCCACCATCTGTCCATTAATAATCCTGAGGGGGTTGCACTATCTAATACAACATCTTTAAGGTCTTTAATGTGCCCGGGAGCGTTTCCAGTTGGACGGGTGCTGGAGAGGTATTTTCACCCACCCCAGACACGGTCCCGTACAGTTTTCCTAGATCCTGACTGTGCACCGGTAGAAACAGATGATGTAAGCATCTGTCTAATGTTGATTGGTTGACAAGTGGGCTGGAATAGAGGAGAGGTGACAAAAACACTCAATAAATAAAGATCAATAAATATAGTATATAAAGTTCAAGCACCGACTGCAGAGGATGCTTTTCATTGTTTGTAACACTCTGTATGGCTTCGCTCTTCTGCGTGGCTGGCAGACAGACCAATCACAGCGCAAGAAAGAGTGGTCCACAGACTGCTTGCACCACATATTTTCTACACTGCCTCCATCTGACAACAGAACTCTGCAGGCAGACGGGCCGTCCCTGGACAACTAACCCGCTACCTGTGCTGGACCGTAAATCCTGCTTTAGAGACACAGTCCATCAGACATAAGAAAAAGACAAATTAGTTAGCGCAGGAATATACATCAGAACGCTGAAGTGCAAACAAAATGCAAAGTGTGTGCGTGTTAGCGATCTAACACGCACACACTGACGATCTGATGAATGCACTGGGGCCAACTCAGGGTTCCATATCTTACCCGAGGATACTTTGGTATGCAGAGTGGAGCCAACCTTCGTAGATGTTGATGGTTGACCTGTAGATGACTATAGATGAAGGTCACTGATCGTAACTTTCTTCGTTACAGGCTTTCTCCCACAGAAACATATTACACGTCATGTAACATGTCATGTTAGATTATTTAGTGATTTAAAAATTGGCTGTAGGTGTGAATTTAAGGGTGAATGGTTTCCTGCCTCTCTGTTTTTGCCATGCCACCCGTCGATAGTGTTCCCAGCCTGTGTCAGCTAGGATAGGCTAGCTGGTTCAGAAAATGATGGATGGATTCTTTGACTTAATATTGCGTAACATGAAGAAATATTTCATATGGTTTTTGCAAATCTTCTTGCTGTTGCCTAATATGTTGTTTTTAAATCTACATTTGTCTCCTGAAAGACTCAGTTTTTCAGCACAACAGCTCATGAAAACCTTTTTTTCTCGATTCCAAAGCCTGTTGTTAGTGCATTCCACCGATCTCTGCTTTAAGGCATTTATCAGCTTTTGATGGCAATAAAAAAACTTTCTATTATAGAAGGATGACTAGAAAAATTAATTCGGGAGCTCATTTTGCTGCTGTTCAGTGCTCTATAGATAATAAATCTAAAGTAATTATATTTTAAAATAAAATGTTGATGAAATTTACAGTAGAAATACTTAACAATATATTAAGACTGAAACACTTGCAATAAACCATACGTTACATTTTTTGCATTTGTTTTATAGGAAGAAGGACAGCAGGCAAAAACGGTAAAATAACAGTTAAAGCCTGGTAGACGTGAGATTAACTATAGAATCACACAGACGCACTCAAACTGAACTCAGAGACTTCGACGTGACGCTCTCATCATTCATTTAATAAAAATGAAAGTAAACCTACTTTCTGTCTCTCACACACACAGACCCACACATGTGCTGAGGTACAGGGACAGAAGAACATGAGCCATCCTTGTGGTGTGCTTCACCGATGACAGGGTGTCATGGAAACGCCCAGCGTTCCCCATGGTTACGCACTGTTTACCCCTACGGGATACTCTTCTTGGATTGTTCAGACGCTGAACACTTGAGCTTCTACAACAACTCATGGCCAAAGAACACACACAGACACACACACAGTGTTTCTTATCAGGATCTAAATGGACACAAATTAGCCTATTATGTGCTTTTGGGATTAGCGCAGTGATTTTAGCCTAATAGTCTGTTTTTGTGCTCTTACTCCAAGTCCCTACGCCACAGTGGATATTTGCTAATAAAGGCTTGGTGTTTATATCCAGTTGTGTTTTTGAAGTATTCATTCAGAGGGAAAGATGTGGAAGCACTTCACTTTGTCTTCTTTTTTAAAAAAAAAACTTGGGTGGCTGAATTGTGGATCACATGCTGTCTTCACTTTCAGGTTTCAGCTCTTTGGCTTCCTGTAAAACTTGTGTCTCAACATCCCTTTTTTGTGTGTGTGTGTGTGTGTGTGTGT
>NW_005187445.1:3068227-3111615 GCF_000239375.1 Pundamilia nyererei | reverse complement strand
TGTGTGTGTGTGTGTGTGTGTGTGTGTGTGTGTGTGTGTGTGTGTGTGTGTGTGTGTATTTGGTCAGGTTGTGGGAGAGGTCTGCATGTTAATGCAAATGCACAGGAGCCATGATGTGTTTGCTCTGTACGTGTGCAGCCGTAATGAAGACAAAAGCACATAGCGAGGCTGGGCTCCCTCGCAGTTTCTTCTCCTCATTAAGACGTTAATGGTGCTTCCTGTGCATGTGTCTTCAGGCTGCTGATTAATAATGCTGCTTGTTATTCATTAATATTGCCCTAATGAACATGCACTGTTGAGCATGATTGTTAAACTTTTTTGCGTGTGTGTGTGTGTGTGTGTGTTTGTTTTTTCTTTTCTCTCCAGACTCCATTGATCAGCCCACATAGGACCGCGCCCCCAAAGCGAGGGGAGGGGGGACCTGATCGTCCATCATCTTGGCGCCGTCGAAAGGTGAGCTAACATCCCGCACGGTTGGCATGGTAACGGCCTGCTGAGTTCAGGTTGAACGGTTTGTCAGATACAGTTTCTTGTTGTTGCCACACTCTTGCAACATCCTCCTGACCTGAACGCTGAAATGCAGAGAAAAGTGTGTGTGTGTCTGTTTTTGAGGCAAATATTTTATGGAGGTGGGGGGTTTTTTTGTTGTTTTTTTTAGTGCGTGTGTGTGTGTGTGGTTGAATTTTGGAAGGTGGAATAGTTTACGAAAAAAGACCGGTAGTGGCGGTAGCAACAAGGGAAACAAAGAAGGCTGCGAACGATTTTCAGGGAGATGAGAAAATGAAGAGTGGGAAGACAGCAGGGAGACAGGAGGAGAAATCAAATTATTCTTTGTGCTCTACCTGCCACGGAGGCTGAAAGAGAGCATTAATCTTTTACCCCTGTCTGCAGGTGACGACAACACACACACTCGCGAACACATAAGTGTACCCACACTTAACCAAACCACAGTCTCTCTTTCGTTCACGTGAATTCTCACACGCATGTTTTTTTGCAAACTCGCTGCTGTTGCACTTATAGCAGCAGTGATTGTGTGAGGAGTGAGGTTGGTAAGAAAGGGGAGGAAGGAGAGTCCAGGCCATAGGAGGGGAGACACTCAGTCTAAAGCAGAAGAAAATAGGAGGGATAAGAATGAGGTGAGGCAAGGATACTTCCAGGAATCTTCCACAGTGAGTTAAGGTGAAGGCTTTGTTGATTTCTCTGCATAAATGTCAGGTGATGGGTTGTTGAGGCACTTCAGGGTTTTGGATGAGCAGAAAACTCATTGAATCAATAGAAAAATAAAAATAAAAAACTTGATCTTTAATTACAAAGGTATTATCTAAACCCATTTACACATTCAGCAGTGTACTTTTAGACTGAGGCTCCATTTTGGTTCATTTTCATGTGCATTTTTTTTACAATTAAACAGATTCAACTTTATTACATGGTTGAGGCAAGTGGGTACAATTGTTTGTAACACACACAGTAGAACTTCAAGGATTAATTGAATGATTTGCTAATTTCTTAAGCAGAGGTGCTGGACTTTTTTGATTTATCTTTATCAATCCTTTGATATCCTACTTTGATATCATCATAGTATCTCTGAATCTGCTTGCCCCTGATCAGACACACAGATCTGTAAATTTTGGGTACCTCCACTCAAGAAATGATTGACAGCTGTCTTTCCGCTTGTGGATAACCTTTCTGTGACTTACCCTCTTAATTCCTGTGGAACCAGGAAAGCAGGTTTTATACTTTACACATCCGGGAGTCCGCTTGGCTCTCTGTGATGTAAATTTTGCCGTTGCCTAGTCAGTGTGAGGGTCCACGCAAAAGTCTGCACACCACTCTGTTTCTTGTGATCACAAGGACTTGTTTGTAGAGAAATTACATTATAATGCACCAACTATGCATGCACGTGAGAGCAGACTTCAAGCAAACTTTAAGGAAGTATAACAGGCATGACTACTCGGTTGTCCATGTCCACAACCAAGTATAATCCAGGTTTAAAGGTGTATGTAGTTTTTCACACAATGCTTCAGTATTTTGTCTTAGTTTTTGTTAAATAACTTACACTGTGTCATTTAAGGACCAGGTCTTTTTTATTATTAGGATAAACCAGAAGACAGTCTTTGCAACTTGTGCGAGTAGTTGAAGCAGCTTGTCGTGCTGCTGGTGTGAGTTTACACGGCCAGACATGGGCCGTGTGCCTCTGTTTTGTCAACAGAGATTATGAAAGACTGGCAGGCGGGGGAGGTGACAGCAGGGCTATTTGCATCACCCAGGCTGAGCATGCCTGCCCCTCTAACTCTGTCACCTTCTCTCTCCCTTTTCTCTGTCCCTTCCTGTCTGCTCCTCCCTTTTGTCGCCAGCAACAAGCACTCTGGCTAGACCGCCCTGTCGCCACGGTCTTATCGCCTCCAATCAGGAAAAAATGGAAAGAGAGATGTTCAAACAAACTCAAGGAAAGCTTGATAGCAGGCAGCGCCACAGATCTGTTATCTCATTTGAGAGATGACAAATGAATTAGTTTCTAGATAAACTGAAAGATTAACCATGAGGCTTTTTGTGCACAGCAAACAATAAAAGTTTCTAATGGAGCCTGCACGTTGACTGAATCCACACAGGGGAAACCCAAGATATTTATTATGATGTTTAGATGGGAATAATCCCGCCTGTCTGCAGATGATGTACAACACAGATTGGTGATAGATTGAGGTTGTATTTGCTGTTGCTAATCTTTTCCCATTCGCTTGCCGCCTACCCCCACTAACTCTTTCCGACTCATTCTTGTTTGTTGCACCTTTTTTCCCCCCACTGCTGTGACTCATTGTGTTGTGGGAGGTCTGTCGACTCTCCACTTTGTTTGCTATTTTCCCAAATCTAATTCAGTTTTTCTCTGCTGTTCATCCATTTTAATCTGGCGTCAGCGAGTGTTACTCATCAGTAATATTGAAGTGATGCTCATCTTATTGGAAATAATTTTATTGTTTCCACCAAAGTGCAAGAACACACACACTCACGCAGTCCAAAAATGTGACTGAGCGGGAGCAGTGTTTGGTTAGTGTAGTTATTGAGGGATGGATGGATGGATGAGATACTGTTTAGTCTTACTGACCACTTTAAGCACTTGAACACTACACCACATATACATACAACACTTCATTCTGTGCATCTACAGTTGTGGTCAGAAGTTTGCATACAGTCATCATCATGGGCGTGACTGTCACTGTGATTTTAGGCTTTTAATTATTTCTTTGAACTGTTCTTTTTCCAGGGTGGAATCACAGTACAGCATGAATCCTTGATTAATAAAAAAAAACAAGAATTGTGTGCGCAAGTTTGAATTTATTTTGGATTTTCTCTAATAAACACAGGGTCAAAAGTACACATGCAGATTCAAATATGTGCATACACCACCACTGATAGTTGGTTAAATGTCCCGGAGCAAGTTGGTCACCATCAACAAGCTTCTGCCATGATTGTGGCTGAATCGCCTTTCTTGGCAGAATTAGTAGAGTTCCTTTAAATTGGTTGTTCCTTGCGGAGATCCAGCTTTTAAGAGTAGTCCACAAATTTTCTGCAGGTTTAAGTTCAGGACTTCGGGAAGGCTATTCTAAAAGTTTAATGTTAGCTTGCTTTATCTATTCCAAAACCAGTTTTGATGTGTGTTTGGGATCATTGTCTCCTTTGAACACTCAATTATATCCCACTTTCAACTGAAGCTTTTGATTTGAGGAAAGATTGAAGAATTTTGAGGTAGTCCTCCTTCTTCATCATTTCATTCACTTTGTGCAGTACACCAGTGATGCTACCACCACCATGCAAAGCCTCACTTTTAGTCCACCAAACTTCTTGTGATTGTGACAAATAACTCAATCTTTGTCTCATGTGAAGATTTCTCTCCAGAAGGCATTTGGCTTGCCCATGTAGGTGTCGATTTTGGAGCAGGGAGTTTTTTCTTGGTCGGCACCCTCTCAGTCCATGGCAGCGTAAAACTCCCTTCATGCTGGGTGGTTCTTGGGTTCTTCCTGAACATCTTAATCAGTTCCCTTTTTATCTGAGGATGACAAAATTGGGTCTTCTTCCAGATGTTGAAAAAGCCTATGTTAACTTCTGACCACAACTGTATCTTGGTATCTTGCGTGGAGGGCAATTAGAGGCTCAGTATTTCCACATGCAGATCAGGGTAGTCAGGGATGGAAGCACGACAGTCCAATTATTAGACAACCTGAGCCCTGAGCCGCAGCTGCCATTGGGTCTTAAAAATTAAGGTGATTCATCTGTGGAAACCATGATTGTGCTCAATAATTGTCTAGAATCTGTGCTTTTCAGACGTGTGTCTTCAAAGTAAATGTTATAGCAGTTTGAAATGTTCACATCTAAAGCCGAGTTACATTACTTTTGCAGTCTTATTTGTTTACCTCAGAGCTTTTTGTCATTGGATTAAAGAAAATGTTTAGACAAAAGTTTAAAACATGTTTGGTTTTTATTATTCATATAGCCAATACTACAAGTACAATACAATACAATACTAAAAGTATCATCTCCGTAGCTCAAATCAAAACATGATGTACGTATGAGAGATTCGTATCATGGCCAGCTTCTGGAACAAATTGGAATGGTAATATTTGCTGTTTGCCAAATTTAGGTTGCTTGTGTTGGTTTCCTTGTGATAGTTTTTAATACTGTTTGCTAACTTCTTGGCTAATGCTAACTGAATGCAGAGACAACAGGATTGGTCAGTTGCAATGTGGACCAACGTTGTCATGATTTACTAGGAGCAACACAAAGCACGGGGAAATCACATCGTGCTTCGCCGTAGCCCTGAACTTGCTTATACCTTACCTGATAGAGGTTGCTTGTGAGAAAGCACCATCACATCAGGCAGCTTCCTTCCAGGCACCACCCCTCCTCTTAACCACAAAGTGTGAGGACACATGAAATAGATTAATGATTCTTGATTCTCCCTCTGGGCGCCATGAACATCTTGTGTCAGTTCATTAGTAAATCCTCTACTGTCTGCTTTTATAGCCAGGAGACAAAAGCAGTATGTGGTTTTTGTTTGTCTTCTGATCCAGTCTCTGCCTACCATCCTAACTAAGATTATGACATTGGCATCATATGTGCAAGAGATAAAAATAGTAGCAACAACAAAGAACCCCAAAAGGTGCCTCTAAAGGATGTATAAAGCCCACAAACTGCAGAAGTAAATTTGTTCCACCTAGTATTTGGTCCATCACCGTAATAGAATGACTCCATTTCTCCGTGGAGTTTCTTGTCCATCATCCATCTTTTTTTCTCTTTTCTGCAGGGCTTGCGTTAAAAAAAAAAATCTAGTAAACTCTCATTAATGTCAATTTGTGTTCAGAACTCATGAGAATGAGTAGGAACGTGTTCATCGTGGGATTTTGACAGTTGCCTAGCAATACTGCTTTGATTGTAGCTTACCCATCAGTCAGTGCGGCGTCTGTATTTTCTCCATAATGAATAATGTATTTCTTTCTTCCTGCCAAGACTAAAAAATCTGTTCTTTAGGTCTTTTCCAAAGTTAAGGGGGATATTTTGAAAGCAACATTGTGTGTGAATTAGATCCCTCACTAGTCAACAGGACTGTATGCTTTCTGTTTTATGAGGTGAGCCATTTCCTCTGGTTTTGCCATAAAGCCATAAACTTTGTGGTTCCTGGTGAGTCGTGCTCCCACTGGGCTCCGGGATCCAGGGTCATTGGCATGCTACTGTCCTTTAGCAGACCTCAGAAGTTTAGCTTCACCCTAAGTGACACCACAGCTGACCTGAACAATCCTCCTGCCTCATTTGCCCATTGACCCAAATAATATATGGGTCAGCTGTTAGCATGAAGGTGATGGCCTCTTGGAATCACTCAGTTCAAGATCAGGGTTGAGTATCAGGTCAAACTTAATATCAAAGTTCAGAGCTGCTTGCCTGCATGAGTCCTCTAACCTTCACCTGTCATCAAACGAGGAGACTTTCCCATAACCAGTCAGATGGGAACTAAAGCCAGTGCTGTTTCATAACCTCTCTGCAGGCATAGTGAGAACATACAAATTTCTTATGAAGTCTAACATAGATGCAAACTTGGATTTCTGCTCTTATTTTACTTCCCAGTGTCCTTTAACCTCATCATTTGAGGTATATAAGAATACATTTGTGTTACTGTTTCTCTAACCCTGTAACTCCAAGCGTAGAATGTTTGAGTTTTTGAGACCTCTAGATCACCGGTGCAAATTACACAACAATCCCGGACAAATTAAAACTTATACATACAAACTGATACTTAATTTCTTTTTTAGACACCCCAAAAAGCTCAATAAACACTTTCGAAAAATTAGAATTCTTTATGAATTTGCTCATGATTCAGGCTTTAGGGGGCTAAACAGCGGATGTATGGTTAGAAAAGAAATGTACAGTATGCTGTCCAGTCACATCAGAGAGCAACAGCTACCACACGTATGCCTTTGTTTTGGATATAGTCGATTTATAGAGTGAGATTCACAAGTGAAAATAAGAAATGGAAAAAATGGGGCTTGAGGCAGAAGAAAGATGTTGACTGCTTTTTTTTTTGCACAGTTGGACAGTGGCTGGACGAAGTGGGTGTAAAGTGTCAGATCTTCTGTTACATAAATTCTCATTGATGATACCGGAAATTGGTGGGGGCTTTCTGAAGCTGTTCGACCATCCTACAAAAATTTCTAAAGGAGTATGCCGGTCTCTTAACACCTCTAACATGAGCGCATTGTAGTATCGTAGGACACAAGTCACACCTGGATTAGGAACAAAGATCCCAGCATGATTTTGTGTTGGGTAGTCCGTACGCTGAGCTTTGCATGCCCCTGTCTACATGTTGTACCTGTGCACTGTCACCTGGAGGCAGTGTCAAAAGACAGTGTTAGCACCTACTGCCGAGGAGTTGGAACTTATAACATTGGAGTAAAACCAACTGTTGACACCTGCTGTTTGTTGTGATTCCGTCTCTACTTTTTTCCTAGCTTCTTTATCCTAGTCGTAACCTCTGTTGCGGTTTCCTTTCCTTTTCAAACCAACTTTTTAACCAATTTCTTTTGGTTTCTTTTAGTTTTTTGGGGGAGATTGCATTTAAATGCATTTCTGTGACTGTGAATTGGGCTTTAAATAATTGCCTGCATGCATGAGAATCAGAGAATCAGAATCAGATCAGATGAAGCAGTTGATTTGTGAAATGTGGTTATTGTACACTCGCTGTGAGTGTAAATGACCAGTGCTGTTTTCTGCCACAACTCGACCGACTCAATCGTGTCTTCTTAAGATAAGATTATAAGATCCTAGTATGGATGATTTGACTATTGTTAGTTTTTTGAACATTTGTAAGTTTTACTAACAAATGTGCTTTGCGACTGTGTGTTTTGGGGGTTTTCTGCCAAAATTTCTCTTTCATTTCCCAAAACAATATCCTCTTAATTTCCAGTTTTTGTTCCAGTTTCTCTAATACTCTCATTCAAACTGCACATTAACCCAGGTGCAGGGAAGCTAGTTTGCAGTATGTTTTTTGCTCTGCACACTCCCTTTCACATCTCCAGTATCCCTACGTCTCCTTCAAATTGCCGTCTTCATGCCCATCCCTCCATTCCCTCTTGCTGCCCTCAATAACGCCATCACCCTCCATTTCCTTCTTTACGTGGCTCATTCCCACTGCCCCCTGCTGCTGTATTGTACCCACCGCAGCCCCGCTGCCTCTCTGCCACCAGGCCCCACACTGCCTGTGGCGTGTAATTGACTTTCTCCCCGCACTGGAAAAGCGGGCGGCCCGCGCCAGGCTGGAGGTGACCCATTTCCCTGGGGCATTCAGCAGGCTCCTAATCAACTATTCTCTGGGGCTGCCTCATTCACTCTGCAATTAGAGCAACTCCCCCTTTGAGAACTCCATCAATAGGCTGGCAGTCAGGCAGGCGGACGGGCGGGTTTGGTTGGTGTAGGAGCAAAGAAGGAGTTTCACCCGAACACTTTGTCTTGGCTCTTTGAGTTCTGAAACCTCCTTACTTTGTACTTCCCCCTCTCGCTGCTTTTAGCTTCTTCTGCTCCTCATCTCCCTCGTGGTAGGTTTCATCAGACAACAGCAAGTGGGGGTTTTGTCTAACGAAGAGCAGCAGACGGGGAGGCAGGTAGACGGGCACGCAGGGAGGCAGATCGTAGGATAGGCAAGAAGAGGTAGGCAAGCAGACAAAGGCACTAAGGCAGACAGTCAGTCAGTTAGACGGGAGGGACTCGAGGGAGAGATTAAAAGAGAAATTTGAAAGAGGGAAGGATTGAGCAAGAGTATCTGTGAGATTTCAGAGCATCTCATGCTTTTAGGAGAGTATTCCCAGTTGTTGTCTTGCAAGAGAATACACTTGTGGTTCACCTGGTCTTGCAGACATGCGTGAAAGCAGTCCTCATATTGATTCTGTCTCAGTAGGAAGGTGTGTTCTCGTTCTCGCAAGCCAAGTTCACACGACTGAAGACTGGGACCTTCTCTGTCCTGAAACCGAAAAATAAAAAGGCAACACAATCAGATGCTTTTGCTCCGATCCCACCAGAGATCATGGCGCATGATGATTAAATAACAGGCCGGCGTCTCTCCCCTGCCGCTGGCCTGATTTTCTATGCAGGAGAGGCAGTGCTCTGGTCAGAGGATAACCATGTAATCAATGGAATGAAAAAGCTGCTCTGGCTGTGAAGGTTAAGAGGGGTACAGGCGGTTTTCAGCCCACTCTGTGTGCCACACATGCATTCAAAACACACTCCAGACTGTCTGAATGTTACTGAATCCTCCTCCTTTCACCTGTTCCCCTTCCCTCCTGTCTTTCTTTGACATGCCTTTATCTCTCTTTCTCTCAGCTCGCTCCCTCCTACTGCCGCCACCTCTTTTTGCTCTGATTTCTCCCCCCCATCCTTGTTTTTTTTTCCTTCCTCTGCAATTCCTCTGTCTCCCACTATATTTGTGCTCTCTCTCCCCTTCATTTACTTTCCTCTCTTCCCTCCCTCTATCCTCCTTTCCCCTCCCTCCCTCCTACCTTTCCCCAGTGTCAGCTGCTGTCACTGTGGCAAAGAAAATGACCAATCAGAGCTCACATCACTGCACCGGCTTCTCCCTCCCTTCCTCATTTCTTCCTTTCCTTCCCTCTATTCCCTTCTCTTCCTCCTCCTCCTCCTCCTCCTCCTTTTCGGCCCATCTGCCTCTCATCCCCGCAACCTTTATCAGCTCACTTCCTGGAGACGAAATGTGATGCATTATGGGAGACAGACGGCTGTCTAACGGGGTTAGTTGCGTTGCGTGGCTTATCATCAGAGACACTGCTAATCCTGTGTCTTTGTGTGTATGTGTGTGCATGCCCGTGTGGATACTCCATGCGAGCTGATGAACTCATACATGCACAGCCACACACACACACGCACACACACACAGCCTCACATGCTTACGCTCATATTCTCCAAATAAGAAGAGGAGGAGGAGGAGGCGGCCGACGAGACATGTTTATGTTTGTCAGTCTCTGCAAGGAGAATACGATTTGCATGATATAAGCATATTTTAGCCTGCTTGTGTACTGTTTTGCACTTTATTCATTTACAACCTGCCTTTATTATTTTTGCTGAGTTCAAAAGGATGCTTGCCATGCCTTCCTGCCTTCACAATTACCTTTATAATGAGAGCTAAAAGGCTAAGAGGGGACTGTGTAATCACTTCACTCAATGCATTAAAGTTTTATTTACACCTCTGTGTGTGTGTGTGTGTTTTTATGCTCTTTTTCTATCAGGTGCTGATATGTGTTCACGATGAGCGGGCTGGGGGAAAACTCCATGGAGCCTCTGAGCTCAGAAAACCGGAAACGCAAGCTTTCCACTTGTGACACGCCTGGTATGGGGTGAGTGTGTGGGATCAGCAAACAAGAGGGGAAATGCAGGAAAGTGGGCTACTGGGTCAATGTCTTCTTGAGCTCTGGCTGTACAGCTATTATGTCGATGTCTGCCGTGATGAGTAACAGTGAAACCCTGCAAAAAAAAAATTTAGTAGTTTTGATTGGAAAAATTCTTTTATTTCCTCTTTGTACTTTACGCTCTGAAAATTAGAAGGTAAAGCCATTTTCACCTGGTTGGAACGCAAGAAATAAAAAGTGCCTGCATACTGACTTTGTTTTAGTCATGTGTTTTTATTCCAGTTAGATCTTCATCAGGACAAACACATTAAATTGACCATTGCCACGTTAATGTGTGTAGACTCAATTTTGTGTTATTGATGCTTATTTCCACTGGCCTTTCACCCTACGTTTGATGATCTTTCTCCACATTTTCTGTCTCTGTCTCCACTGCAGCTGAAAAATAAAGGCAAATATGATCCAAAAATACTAGAAGTGGTATTGATCTACTCTTCTAAGTCTTGCCGGGAAAGGTGACCGTACTGCAAGCTTTTTAAAAAAAAAAGAAAGTAATGTCCAGTTAGCCGTATCAGCAAATGACTAACTCGTAAGATAGCCATTGTTCTCAACCTTCAATACAACCACTGCTGACATTTCAACTAGTCATTTTTTGCGGCACAAAGAAGACATCGGTCTCACAAATAAACTGCTTGCCATCTACCTCGCAGCCACTCTGCATTGTTTTCTGACATAGAAACAGCACTTTGATCACACTTTGAGAAAAGTGCATCGCTGTAGTTTAGCTTTAATCTTTGTTTATTGCCCCCCTACAGGTGTGAGAGAAAGCGGCGGGAGCAGGAGAGCAAATACATAGAGGAACTGGCGGAGCTGATCTCCGCCAACCTAAGCGACATCGACAGCTTCAACGTCAAACCAGACAAATGTGCCATCCTCAAAGAGACGGTGCGCCAGATCCGCCAGATCAAAGAGCAGGGTGAGTGGGCACGGTGATCTGAAGGCTACTGAGGGGCAGTAAGCGGACAGGTGCCCTGAAAGTTAGGTAGACTGCGAGGAAGTGTCTGTAGGAAACACTGGGAAAGGTGTTATGGTGCTATAGCGGCGGTATGGACAGCTGCAGGGTTAGCATGTACGCACGCACATGCACACGCGTGCCTCTTCTGAGCCCAGGTGCAAGGACAGATCAGTCATTCATCTCCCACAAATTTCACAGCCCCGACTGTTTATGTTTGGGAGGAAACACTGGCAATGCTTTGTGAACCTGTCATTTCCGAGTGTGTGTGTGTCTGTGTGTAATATTGCCATGCACAGCTGTGTGCTGGCCTTGCCAGGGGCTGTTTAATTGGACGTTTGCAGGTAATCACATGCCCATCCGTTCTGCTGAACTGCCAAATTATTAGTTCAGTTACATCTGCTCTTGTCATAGTTGTCATAGTTTCATCTCCGTGATGCGGCGGTCATTTCTGCAGCAAACCATCTAGAAAGCTGCAGGCTGAAGCGTTTGCCTTGCAGAGGCACCATCAGTGCACAGACTGACAGATTTAAACTCCTGGAATCGGACGTGTGTCAGGATCAATTTTTCCTTCCAAGGTGAACTTCAGGGAGATCAGGGGGAAGAGCCGGTGGTGAAATTTTGTTCCTTCTTGTTTCTGCTCGGCTCAGTCAGTGTCTGCCACCTCGACAGGAAGGGGAAGAGGCTACAGCTGGCCCTGACTGGCTGCTGACAGGTTGCCATAGTTACAGGAAGTGAAGACAGAAATGACACGGGTGTTTAGACTCGTCTCTCGCTTTCTACCTGTTCCTCTTCTCCTCTTCTCACTTTCAGTTGGTCTTACTGCCAGTCTTCATTTTGCTCTTTTCTCCATCAATCATTCCCGTTTTCTCATCTCACTTGGATGTAAGATTCTCTGCTTTTGCTTCACTTCTGCTCTCCTGCTTTTTTTTTTTCTTCCCTCCTCATGTCTCATCTGTATTGCAGCACAATGAGTTGCAGCATCTTCAGGTTTGCTCCCAGCATCTTAAGATATTGAATGAACTGATAGAGCGCAGCCTCTCTCTTTCTGTTTCATTCTCTCTCCTCTTCCTTTCCCTCATTTCTTTTCGTCCTTCTCTTCCTAACTTCGCAGCGCCCGGCTGCAGGCAGCAATGGCTTTTTTTTTTTTCTTTGTGTGGGTATCAGTGCCCCTTGGGAGCTAATCAGATAGAATGATTCCTGTAGCCAAGCAGCCCCCGCCTCTTTCTCAGACCGAGCTCTGCATTAATACAACGAGCCAACACAATCCATTTTTCCCATCCACATCTCTCTGTCTCAGCCCCGGACCTCCCCATCTCCATCTTTCTCTCCGTCTGTGTTTCCCGCTCTCAGCCTCAGCACCTCCATTAATTCAGGTGTCTTAGCTCCTACCCCTGCACCATTACAGCTTCCAGATCCTCTCTAGCTCTCTCCCGCTCGCTCTCTCTCTCAGCCCCAGCCTACCAGCCAGTCCCTCACAGTCTGACACTGAATATAAAGCATGAGGACGGCAGCTACCTGCTCCACATGCACCCAGCCCTCCTCTCCTCCTGACGGGCTCCTCAGAGAAACCTGCCTCTATCCGTCTCCCTCCTCACCTGTATTTTTAAATTTAAAAAAAAAAAAAAAAGTGAAACTTGAGAAACGCTGCCCCCTGCTGATGCAGATTGGGTAGTGAAGGACTGGCTGCTTCTTCTCAGGTAACATAGCTCTCACCTTGTTTCTCCTTTGCTCTTTTTTTTTTCTTCTTTGAAAACAGCTGGGTTTGAACTGACTGTGTGTGATGTCATCGATTTATTTATTTATTGTTGTGATTCATTTCCTCTCCTCCAGGTAAAGCTTCATCCAACGATGACGACGTTCAAAAGTCAGACGTGTCCTCAACTGGTCAGGGGGTCATCGACAAGGACCACCTGGGTCCACTTCTGCTGCAGGTGAGCCCAGCTCTCCTCCCCTGTCAATCACGTGCTTTTTATCAATGCTTACGATTGGCCACCTGGCCGTTGGTAACTTCCGGCCGCTCTGCTCCAGGCTCTGGATGGCTTCCTGTTCGTGGTAAACCGGGAGGGCAGCATCGTGTTCGTGTCGGACAACGTGACGCAGTACCTGCAGTACAAACAGGAGGAGCTCATCAACACCAGCGTGTACAACATTCTTCACGAGGACGACAGAGAGGAGTTTCACAAGAACCTGCCCAAGACCAACAGTGAGGAACACGCACACACACAAGCCTACACATCTCAATACACACACACACACTGCAAAGCTACACATCTGCTCAAAAGCAAACCCTGCTTGACATCTTCCACAGGGCCAAGGTATAAAACTAACTTTGAGAGGTTACAACAACTCTCCGCACACGTCAACGTAAACTCTCAAAGTTATTTATCTTGCACCTCCGGTCTTTACTCCATCTCCTGTTATAATGAGGAGCTCCTGGGAAGCGTGTTCATGTGCATAGGAGCAATTCAGAAACACATGCACGCATACACACACACACACACACACACACCTGACAAAACATACATGTGCACAGGAGCACCCACCCACTCGGTGCTAAGCAGGCAGAGCGTAGCGCGGCTGTCAGTCACACTCAGTGGTCCAGACAGTGTAAAACAGGCCCGAGCTCTATTCAGATCCCATGGCAGCCATCTGGAAACTACGTACTGCTGAATAATGCACCTCCTCACTTTCCTCTACTTAATTCACTGTGTTTGCATGTACGTATGTGTGTCTTATTGTCAGTTGTGGAGCAAGCACTCAAAACTTATACTCAGCTAAAAGTAGTACCACCACACCCTAAAAATACTCCATTCGAAGTATGGGAAATCTTTCTACTTTTAGTATTTGTGTACAACCAGAGTAATGTAAGTACCCTCTGTTAGTATCATTTTATTGTTGTGTAGTTGGATGAGGTGAGGCTAATTCTTTAATACCGGAGTGCAAATGATGATTGCTCCTATTATGAATTCATCTCCTGGTTATTTTGGTGTTGTTATCTAAAAAAATTCTAAAAATGATAAGAAGTGATCGTCACGATAAGTGGCGCTTTCAGACTCGGTGGCTCAAAATTATTAAAAAATAAACTCAAATAAAGCATCACATCACCACGTTTGAGAGCGTGTCTCCAAGAAATAGCTAAACAGGAAAGAGTTAAGCGCAGTACTCGAGCAAATGTTGCTTTCTCCGACTGCTTATTGTGTATTTTCACACGTCTATGTCAGTAATCCACTCGTCAGGGTGCCGTGTGTGTGTGTGTGTGCGCGCGCGTATGTGAGCATGTGCGTGGAGAACTATTTATAAAGCTGATTAATTATGGATATGTGTGCTCGACTGAACCTGCTACTCGATTAACTAAGCAGCAGCAACCTCCGAGCAGCAGTGGTGGCGGCGGCTCCGACATGTCACTGACACGTTCTCCCACTTATTCTGCCTCTTCCCCTGCACGCTCCTTTATTCACTTGCTCTCTTTATCTTTTAACACTCATCTTTATCTACTTTTCCTCTCAGCGTCCCTGGTGCCTCCCTCAACTCGCTCTTTCTCAGCCTCATTCATACTTAATATGGCTGCCTACTAAGACGAATATTGTGGTTGTCTGTTTCTCAACCGGCTTCCCTTTCTGCTCTCCCACCCCTCATTGTGTCTCGCTCTGCTGCTCTGCCCCTTCATTATCTTTAGAAGCCGTGAATGAAATGCGCTCTCGCTGCACATTCCTGCGGGATGACCGCTGACCGTGCCAGCTACAGTTAAATACACACACACACACCACACAAGCACCCAAGAAACACACATACACCAACAAAAACAGACACACACGCTCGTCCCCAGAACATGAAGTGAGCTTTCATTGTTAGCCGGTGTGCTTTTGACCCCTCTGTCCTCCCTCGCTGTTGGCTAATTGCGTCTGAGGGGAGGCGTCAGCCCCGGTGACTGCTGGTGTTTCTTTCTTTCTGTTTTTTTTTTTTTTTTTTTTTTCAGAGAGAAACCTAAGGCCTTGTTAAATCACCTCTCACTATCACACAGCCCCTCCCCACCACTGCCATGCTTACCTCCCCGACGTGTCTCGCTCTCCCGGGTCCTCTCTTGTATCCTCCGCACACCTACCAGACAGAAACCTCCGGCCAGCTCAAGGCCCCGATAAGGCTTCACTCAGTCCTTGGCGAACAGTCGGATCTCTCTCTGAAGTTTCCTTTCCCTGTGCCTCTTTCTTTCTTCATCTCCCTGTGAAGGTGACCCCTTCTAAATGTGTGCGTGCATGCCGTGATGAGAAGTCAGGGTCTAAATGAGGATAGATGGCTGAGTGTCCCTGGCCTCTGCCCACTGCAGAGCAGACTGGGAGGGAGAGATATTGGAAATCGACACCTTGGCTAGATTAATCCCATGGTCCATTTAGCCAGGGATCCGAACAGCAGCGGGAGCTTCTGCTTCTCAATTAAAGAAGGACAATACATGTTGCAGTGCCATTTTTTATTTATTTTTTTTGCTTCCTTTGTCGTCCTTTGTGTGTCTGTGTGGATCTGTGGCAGGATAGGGTGTGAGCTGTTTGTGATATTTGATGACAGGCAATCCATTCATAGCTGTGTGTGGTTTTCAGTCCCACGAGCGTCAGGCTCATTCCATTTTACTCCCAAGAGTAAACGCCTTTTTGTTTGTGTTCCTTTTTTTAGTAAATGGGGTGTCGTGGGGAAGCGAGGCAGCCCGACAGAAGAGTCACACCTTTACTTGCCGGATGCTGGTCAAATTTGGCCATGCCCACGGCCCCATGGAGGAGGGGCCTGGAGGGCCACGCTACGAGACCATGCAATGTTTTGCTCTTACCCAACCCAAGGCCATGATCGAGGAGGGCGAAGGTAGGAGGAGCCAGTATATTCACAATAGTGTCTCTACACAGAAATGTGTTTTTCTTAGTTTTTGTCTCAACATCCACTGTTTTGTAGAAACCTCACAAATTTAGAGGCTCACATGCACATTTACAGTCTATTCATATATTTTTCGATGAGACACATCTTATCCCTTATTTTGTGTTTTTGTAAGAGGATCTCTAAAAGAAAGTGGAAAATCAGATATAAGTAAATGAATAATACAGAACATAAATAAAACAATAAAAGGTGAAAATTAATGTTAAATACCAATACTGAATAATCGGCCTCAAACGCACAGAGTGAATATGAAGTATCGTCAAGGCTGATCTCCTTTCGCCTGCAGACCTTCAGTCATGTATGATCTGCGTGGCCCGTCGAGTGACAGCCATGGAGAGGACGGAGAGTTTTAACACCAGGCATGAACTCTCAGGTGAGGAGCTGCGTACTCACTAAACAAACACAGAAGCTCAAACAGGCCGCGATGGTCTTTCTTTACCCACGAACAGGTTTGACTCTTTCTTCTTGCGTCTTCTTGCTTCCTCCCTCCGCGTGCCCTCCTTCTGTCCTGCTTGGCAGGTAAACTGATTCAGATCGACCAGAACTCCCTGCGAGCGTCGATGCGTCCGGGCTGGGAGGATTTGTTGAGGCGTTGCATTCAGATGTTCCTTCAGCACAGCGATGGGCAGCCCTGGTCACACAAACGCCACTATCATGAGGGTGGGTAATGCACGTATAAGGACTTAGTGAATTCATCTCAGTGAAATCCACATTAAAAATATCAGCTGGCAAAGGCTTTATTTAATTAACTGTATATTTATTTATCTTGGTTGTAGCTTTGTTTTTAGTTTATTGTTACTACTTATCTTTTTAGAAAGAAGACTCTTACTTATTTAAACACAAACACCTCCTGCATTACCATCTCAGTACTGATCTCATGAACAGACGGTTTCATCATATAGGAAGTGATTGATGACCTGTGTTGTGACTTAGGTCATCTTACTCTATCTGTCTGTGCAGCCTTTCTGCAGGGTCACGCAGAGACGCCCTTGTACCGCTTCTCCCTCTCTGACGGCACTCCAGTCACAGCCCAGACCAAGAGTAAGCTGTACCGTCACCCTATGAGCAACGAGCCGCAAGGCTTCATCTCCACGCACCTACTACAGAGGTCAGAAAACTGAAAATACACACACTGCATTCATACTCGGCAAAGTGCATTTCATTTATTGTACTAACAAAAAGGAGCACTTCAAGCATGTCTATGCAAGGCGGCCAAGGTATTCATGCCACATAAATAGCTCAAGTGGGAGCTGAAGTAGCTTTTATATACACCGACATCCTGTGAACAGTGAAAAGAATCTGCAGAGGAGCGAGTATTTTATATGCATTTATCTCAAGTCTACAGTCTGAGAGGTTATTGTGGGAGACGGTGCACTTTCAAGGTATGTGCTTTTTTTCAAAGCTTGTGCTAGTTTTTATTCTACTTCCACACAGGGAGCCGAATGG
Source organism: Pundamilia nyererei (assembly GCF_000239375.1). Taxonomy (NCBI): domain Eukaryota; kingdom Metazoa; phylum Chordata; class Actinopteri; order Cichliformes; family Cichlidae; genus Pundamilia; species Pundamilia nyererei. Next base: position 3,094,347 of record NW_005187445.1, on the reverse strand, counting down.
TTACCGCTCAGCACCGGGTGGGAGCATGATGCCAAACACGATGCGACAGCAGGGCATGGGAGGCCCCAACCCGAATGCCCAAATGAACACCGGTGGCGGAATGGGTATGGGGGGCATGGGGGGCATGAACAGGGGCTTCGGCATGAATGAGCAGGGTCACATGGGTCCGATGGGCGGCGGCTCGATGTATGGAGGAAATGGCGGAGGAGGAAGTGGAGGAGGAGGAGGCATGGGTAACCGCATGATGCAGATGAATCAGATGGGGCACATGAATCAGATGGGTCCTATGAATCACCCAGGCCAAGGCATGCCGCAGCACCAACAGCAGCCCCCGTTTCAGAGCAGTGGCGGCTTTGGCCTCAGTGGCATGAACAGTCCCTCGGGGAGCCCGAGAATGGGCGTTCCTCAGCAGGGTCTCCTGATGTCACCTCGGAACCGGGGAAGCCCAAAAATGGGCTCCAACCAGTTCTCACCTGGAGGTAAGTCTGTTAGCGTCAAGTGTTCAGCATATTTTAATTTACTGAATTCATTGTTGAATCCAGTTAATGTGTGACTCCTCTTTCTGTTCCAGGGTTGCACTCTCCTATGAGTGGCATTGGCAGTAATGGTGGAAGTGGGGGCAGCACCACCACCTTCTCCAGCAGCTCCTTAAATGCCCTACAAGCCATCAGTGAAGGAGTAGGGAGCTCACTCCCCTCTACCCTAACATCTCCTTCTCCGGCCCACAAACCAGACAGCTCTCCCAGCATCCACTCCTCCTCCTCTTCTTCTCAGCCCAGTCAGGCAGCCAAACCAGGCCAGGAAGGCTCCAAAAGCCCAGCCGGGGGCTTAGCACCTGGACCCAGCGACCATCACCACCCCATGCACCATCACCACCATCATCAGCATCCTCAGGCTGAGAGTTCCGGAGACCGACCAGATAGCCAGGCAGCAACAGCGACTAAAGACTCTGGAGACGGAAGCAATGAAGCGGGAGCGGCTAACTCCGAACCTCCTCGCAGAGTGCCAGACAGTAAGGGACATAAGAAGCTGCTGCAGTTGCTGACGTCTCCTACAGAGGAGTTGGGAATAGGTGGCAGTGGGCCAACGGGGCCCCCTGTACCGCCCCCTCCGACCAGCAGTAACACTCCTGGGGGCTCAGACAGTAAGGATGCGACGGGAGGCATGACTAGCCCCTCATCAACTGGGGTTACCTCATCCTCTTCGGCCAGTGGAAATTCAGGCCAAGCGACAGGACCAGGGGGCGTGTCAGCATCAATGTCATCAGCCCACTATACTGGCTCGCTGCAAGAGAAGCACAAGATCCTCCACAAGCTGCTGCAGAACGGCAATACGCCAGATGAAGTGGCTAAGATCACAGCTGAGGCTACAGGCAAGGTGTCTCTCGGGGGCCAGGAGGGTGCTGAGGTTGGAACAGGAGGCTCAGGGGCCGGGTCGGGCCCTGGGTTGATCACAGATCCCAAACAGGAGCAGCATAGTCCCAAGAAGGAGAAGACCCATGCCCTCCTCCATTATCTCCTCAACAAGGATGATTCCAAAGAGCCAGCGGATGTTAAGCCCAAACTCGAAGAGCTTGACGGGAAGGGACCTGTGGGGGCTGCTGGCGGCCCACCACGGAGTATCCCTGGATCTGGGCCCGGCCCTGTACCTGAACATCCCGAGAGCAAGATCAAGTCAGAACCACCTGATGATGTAAGATTGACTGTACTGTACTATTGTCGTGACCTGACATTTAGCTTTCCATGAAGATTAATGTTTGATCTTGTCTTGTTGACTTATTGGGTAACTATTTTTATTTTATTTCTTTTTTTAGTTGCACAACCTGGAATCTATCCTGGGAGATCTGAGGAGTTCAAGCTCTGACTTTTACCCCGATCAGGCTGGAGGTGGAGGGGCCAACGACACAGGAAGCAAACCCCCGGGTTGCCTTGACGACAGCCTGCAGGGTGAGTGGTTTACAGATCAAAGCTTATGAGAAGTGACAGACGCAGAGCAGGCGTTATGATATCATATGTGATGATATCAGGATAAAATGCCACTGAAATAGCATCTGAGCATCTCATGCTGTCATTCAGAGTTTTCTTGAACTCTTAACGTCTGTGTGGCTGTTTCCCAAACACTTCTCTTCAGCTGTACTGAAGAGGGCTCCTCCTTTGCAGCATTTTGCATGTTGCAACACTGATCCTTTGACAAAACAGTAGCAAAGAGTACAACTTCAGTTTCAAAGCCAAAAAATACAAAAGTGAAGCGAACACTATAATCTCTCTCACTGGAGTTTAGTTTAGACCATATAGAGATTTGTATTCACACGCAGCATCTGACTTTAATAAGCTGTTAAAATGTTTTATATGTCATAGCTGCTGTTTTTGAATCCTGTGAAAAAAGCTTGTATATCCTCGCTCGCTGAATAAATGACGATTAATAAAATGTGAGTGAGTCTAAATCTCTAAAAGTGTTACAAAAGTTGTCTTAAAAAGAAGAAAGAGTAAAACATCCGTCCACTTTCTCAACCGCTTGTCCAGTTTCGGGTTGAAGGCGACTGGAGCCTGTTTCATTTTTAATACTTTCAATATTAACTGCATTATTTTATTAAGTCCCTGTATTTTTTAGTGGTTAGTGGCTCCATAGTGTAGTGGTTTATACATTTGCAGAAGATCCCCGGTTTGATCCCAGGAGGAGACACAAATCCCTTTGGGGTTGCGTCGGGAAGGGCATCTGGCATAAAAACTGAAAGCAGCAGTCAAATCAAATATGTGGAGCTACCCGCTGTGGCAGCCCGCTGTGAGTAACGGAGCAGGGGGAAAATAGCTTAATTTTAGTCATTCGATTCTATTTGATTTTCTGTTGGCTTTCTCTTTATTTTCATTATTTTCTCATTTATTCATTTATGAATCCATAAAAAGAAAGCTTGTGCAACAATGGGATATCAATACTTTTCAAGACAAATATGTTATTATAGGAGCTGTTTTTTCTCATGTCATACATTTACATTTTTATAAAGCACCGAAATCTTTTTATGCTGCTTGTACAGGGAGTCCAGGTATGGGTTCAGGACCCCGGGTGCCCTTCCAGAGGGCTATGTCCATGGATGCAAAGCCTCCTGGTGGGCCTGGAGGAGGCAGACGCCCCATGCTTGTCAAGCAGGAAAACATGATGGGCAGCCCAGACAGCTATCCAGGAAACATGGGTGTGTGGCTATGTGTTTATGGAGCTCAGAATTTATTTACTCCGCACATTTCCTCTCACTCTTTCTCTGCCTCTCAGTTTTTGGTTTGTTTTTTTTTGTATGTGTTCACCAGTTTCTGCCCTTGACTGTATCACAATTTAAATGGATAATATTGAGGACTAAGACTGGGCTAAACTGCTCTGTGTATACTGATACTGATACTGACACACGCATGTGGTGTTTATGTGTTGCCAGGACCAATGAATAGAGGGATGGGTCCTCAGAGATCCCCCATGGGTAGTTCAGGTGAGTGGGGCATGCCCCGCACCAGTGCCAGTCCTGTGGGCTCAGCAGGATATCCACCCATGATGCGCCCGGGCATGGAGTACAACAACAACGGCAAGGGCGTAATGTCAGGGCCCATGGTCAGCCGCTCCAACAGCGTACCAGCCACAAGGTCGATGTTGCAGCAACAGCTCATGGATATGGGTACGTCTGTCATACGGGGCCCAGGCGCCGATGGTGGTAGGGAAATGTTTACAAGCACAGACAGAAGGGTGAAATTTTAGAAATACAAGCCGAGGAGATTGGCAGGTATATTTATACTGTGTTCAGTATCTGTAATGTATAGTCATAGTTTAACTTAACTATGAATAAATGAAACTTAACTTTCTGTTTGAATGATAGTGTGAGATGAAAAGTAAAGTAATTACATTTCTTGGGGGAATGTGAATGTTTCCTGCTAGAAACCTTATTAGCAGTTAAGCAGCTGACTGGCTATATAACTATACCCATGTCTTGCTGGTTTAGGAGGTTCTGCTGATATGGGCATGGGTATGAGCCCCTTCAGCCAGCAGGGCCAACCGAACCAGTCGCCCTCCTGGCCGGACACAATGATGGGCATGGAGGGAAGCAGGTCAGTGCAACACCCCTCTGGGTCTCCATTGAATTCTTATGTTCTTATGTTTTATCCTGAACCTTGTGCTGAGTTTCTCTTTTTCTGCGTTTGTTGCAGGCGGCAGTTTGGCAACACCTTAGATGATCTTCTGGTGCCTCCCACCACGAGTGAGGGTCAGAGCGATGAACGGGCACTTTTGGACCAGCTAGACTCCCTGCTGAACAATACAGATGGCATCGCTTTGGAGGAGATAGACAGAGCTCTGGGCATCCCAGACCTCGTCAGCCAGGTTAGAAAACAATAAAAGGACAACATGTTCACCCCTGTGCTCTTCCAGACCTCTCAATATGTGATGTAAAAGGAGAAAAATATCATTGCTTGCATGCGAGTGTAGCATTCATCTTTGCATTTGATATTTCAGTCGTGACTCACCCTGTTCAATCTGTTCCCTTACTGAAAGGTAACAGATGAGCCCAGAGGGATCAGTCTGTGCACTTAAAAAAAGATAATTACAGAGCAAACCAATTGGAAACCAATTGGAAGTTTGACAGACTTCTCTTTTTGTCCTCTTGTCCTATCTCCTCCAGACACAGGGAGCAGAGCAGCAGCTAGAACCTTTTCCAGGGCAGGATCCGTCCATGGTAGTGGACCAGAAGCCTCTCTATGGGCAGGGCTATCCTGGACCTCCTACTATGCCTATGCAGCCTGGCTATGGAGGGAACCCTATGCAGGGTCAGGCCCAGCAGGGGGGATTTGGGCCCATGCTCTCACAAATGGGCCAAGGCGGCAGTTTCCCCGCTATGGGTGGAATGGTGGGCATGGGCCACCCTCGTGCCAACATGATGCGACCCAGGATGATGAGTGCAAACAAACCAATGAGACTTCAGCTGCAACAGAGACTGCAGGGACAACAGGTGTGACCACAAGACCATCATGATTTGTTTTACAGGCAAATTAACTTGGGTCAGATTTGTCCCAGTATTGTAGTTTTTGTGATACAAACAGGATATGCAGTATGTTTAAATTAGAACGACAAACGCAAGTGTACCATTATGCAAATAAAGTCAGTGGTGGTCTTACCTTGGAAAATTGGAAACCTGTATTTGCTGTGGATAGTTTTGTCCATTTTGAAATTTGGAGCTTCCTCGCTCTTGCAGCTTCCCCCTGCAGGCCAAAGACATGCTTGTTAGGTTAACTGGTAACCAAAAGTTGGCCATAGATGTAAATATTAAGTCTGTCTCTCTGTGTTGGAGCTCTGTGTTAATATTTGCTTTTGTCATCTTGTCATCCTGGATTTTTGTTTTTTCCTGAAGTTCATGAATCAGACACGGCAGGGCATGGCCTTGAAAATGGAGAACCCAGGAGGAAACCCTGGCATGAGGCCTGGCATGCAACCTGGCATGGGAGGACAGGTAGATGTCAAAAACCTGTTTGGTTACATCTAAGTGAAAATGGATTTAATGTGACTGCAGTTACCTGTCATACTTTTATTAATGACTAAATAAACACACAAAAAGGTGTTTATGTACCAAGCAAATAGATATAACGGCTGACGCAGTAGCTGTAGAGTTACTGTGTGCAAGCTCAGACCTTTTGTGTGTGCACAGTTTTTTAAATGTGGCACTGTGTTATAATAAATCACCCTTTTTGCATCTTTTTCTTCTGAACCATCGACACAAATTTTGTTAATTTAGCCGCGTGCAGACTTTCAGCCTTAATTTGGGGTTGAAAAAAAGTATTACAGTGACCTCTGATGAGTTGCAGCAATTTTAGACCCAGTCTATTATTGAAGCATTGTTGCAGTTTTCAAGTGCTACATCTTTAATAGTGTAATTGGCTGTTGTAGTTTAGTAAAATTTAGGAAAATATTATTACACCGTGTCCATTTTCCCATCAGTTTTAACACATTCTTCATCACATATTTTCAGAAAGGTCTAAATATGACTACAGCAGGTGACAGTTCTCCTCTGGATATGTGATTATCTATTTATTTTCTCCAGCCGAGCTTCTTGAATGCTCAGATGATGGCTCAACGAAGCAGGGAGATGGTCACCATGCAGATGAGGAGGCAACGCATGATGATGCTGATGCAGCAGCAACAGCAACAGCAGGCGGCGGCGGCAGCTGCTGCGGCTGCCGGAGGGTTCAGCCCTCCTCCCAACGTTACAGCTCCTGGCGGTATGGACAACCCTATGGGAGGGCCAACCATGGGCCAGCCGGGCCCCCAGCAGTTTGGCTATGGTGGCAACTACGGTGAGTCTAATTAACTGCTTTCTAGGCAGAATACTGCTGCTCCCTGGTGGTGAGTGCTGGTACTGTATTTATCAACTGTGCCTTGAACATTACTGGTACCTAAACAATAGTGGAGAGAAGTTGAAGCTTGATGATTTCCCCACAGGGATGGGCCAGCAAGGAGACCCCTCTTTTGGCCCCTCAGGTGGAAGTCCTCCTAATGCCATGATGCCTGGCCGCCTGGGGCCTCAAAATCCCATGATGCAACAGCACCCACAGGGTGGCCCCATGTACCAAGGTGCTGATATGAAAGGCTGGTCACAGGGAGGCATGGGTCGCAACAGGTATGACACATTTACTCCCCTACATCTCGCTGTCAGGAGGAGGGGAGAGGGATGGGCATAGTTTCTGTTCTTCTCTTGTTGAAGAGGAACAGTTTAACTCTTCTTCCTTCTGTTACCAGTTCGTACCCTCAGCAACAGTTTGCGCAGCAGGGACCTCCAGGGCAACAGCAGTTTGGCCAGCAGGGGAATCCAGGGCAGTATGGAGGCATGATGATGAACGGGGGCATGCCGCCTAGTGGAGGAGGAGGTCACATGGGGCAAATGGGTATGAACCCAATGGTGATGGGACGAATGCCGATGGGGCCTGATCAGGTATGTTCAGAGCGTGTGAGAAGCTAAAGAACAGGCTCATATGTGTTAAAGGCGTATTAACTGCTGACTAAAGAAGTCCTCTTATTCATAGTATACATAGTTTTTACAGCACAGGGAAGTGAAGCTTAAACTCTAAGCTTGTTTTAAACGTATAGAAACATTAATGTCGTCACTTATGGTTCTCAAACTCTTATAAGTACCTGCAGATCTGACTGACTGCTACAGTTTCTTTGAAGATCCAACTAGAAGTCCCGGGAAGCAAACTGAGCCCAAAATCTTATCTTTGTGCAGATTTCTTAAGCTAAGCTAACTTGATCAAGATGCATGCCTCCACCTTCTTGTTTCTGTAACACAAATAAATCCCAAAGTCCTTTGCACATTATATGAAAAGGTGTGACGGTCCTCTTTGTTGCATATTTGTCAAAACGGGCTCCTTACCTACGCTCTTGTATCTCACATACTAGAAAAACATTATATTGTCAAGTCTTAGAATACCTTTGCTCTGTAAGAGTCACAGTCCAGAATTACCTTTATTTATTCATTATTCACAATTTCAACAGGGCAGAAATTAATAAACGGCCACTTTAAATGACAGACACCAATGACTATATATAAGTATGTAAGTATTTTTTAGGACAGACTTGACTGAACCTGTCGTGTCTCTTTCTAGCAGGTGTTTTGTGGAAAACTTGTTGATTGCACTTCCCTGTCTCATTTTCTCTCTTCTCTGCCTCTGCTGTACGTTTAGAAATACTGCTGAACATCGTGGCAGACTCCTTTGTCTCACTGTGATCACCATTCAGAGACGGCAGACGGCTGCAGCACCGGGTGTGTTGGGCAGACTGGGCGATGTTAGTCTGTGCTGTGCTGTACTCCCACCAGGTGGGGGCGTGAACTTCCCTTTGGACTCGTGGCCAGTACCGTCAGTCTGGCAACCTGCGGAAACACAGACTCTGTCACATACATGAAAACACACAAAAAAACATAAAAAAATCAGAAACACTGTGACTTCTTTACACACAGATACATAACGATGGTCATACAGACACCTTTGCGATTCCTCTAACGGACCTTAGTATAATATCCCCCTCTTTGTGAGCAGTGTGTGCGTGCCCACGCCGAACGCACTCGCCGGACCAAGCGGTGAAGGTGGACGGACGCTCGAGTGAAACCACGTGGACAAACGTGTTGTGACATCCTCTCCTTTGTCGAATGTACCATGAAGCTGTATTCAGATCTGAAAAGATTGCTCTCTCGTTTCTGAACTCTTCGGGACTTTTTTTAATCCGCCGTCTTTCTGCTGCTCCTGGAGGATCTCTGTCAAAGCGGTTCTAGATGACGAGCCGTCAGATTGTGACACTCACACGAATGTGATTAAGCAGTAGCACATTGTTTCATTCCCTGGGACGCCCCTGGGCTAAAGTACGACTGAATTCCTTGTTGGCTGATTGCACTTTAAGGAAAAGCCAACATCAAAAGGATTGTGGCAATATAGAGGCCTTTACCCGAGAATTAACGCATAGCAGCAGACATCTTCTGTTTATTTTTGTGTGCGTTGTTCTTCAGGGTTTCCTATCTAAGAAAAGGCGCTGTTGATTGGAAATGGGTAACCTTGATGCTCTTTGTTCATTAGTGGGAACCAGTAGAAAGGCAGTAAGCACAGATTTGATCCAATACACTCGTATATAGTGTGCGGATTTATTAATATGACAATTTTTAAGCCACTTTAAAGTCACTCTTGGAACAAAGAGTCTTCTATTAAAATTCAAACACTCCACTTATATTTCTACAGAGTCATAAGGTGATCATTTACATTGAGGAGGTGATTTTTAGCTCAAAGTGATTCAGATATTTTGGTTACCTTGCACCCGTTTTCAGTGCTACTAGTAAGTAAATCAAAAATGGATTGCCAGTTATGAAATTATGCCTAGATTACCTAACATTTTAAAAGAAAGTGTTAGATTTGAGTGTAGGTGTGCATATTTCTAGCAATAATCCTTCCTCCTGGTTTTCCTCTGAGGACAAAGCTGAAGCATTGTTTACTCAAAGCGACGGTACTGCAGTATTAGACATGGTGTCTTGTTAGGAGCTTTTCTTTTCCTTTTGTCTGTGAATATGAATTGTAAATATGCTTCAAATGTACTATATATAAATATATATATGCTTTTGTAGGTCACATACTGTTTTTTGCACAGCTTGTAAGGCTTGATATTTAAAAGTGTAATTTTCTTATTCTGTCATGGCTCGGCTTTTATTTTCAATACTTTAACCATCGGTTTGGAAAGGAAGGGCCTCTTTTTGTAAGCAGTACGTGTGACTTTCTTTCATACTGCCACTTTCCCTCTCTCAGAACGCACCTTTATTTTTATTTTGTGATTTCCGAATCAAGAACTTCTCTTTATTTTTCCGAGGACATAGTCTTAGCTAAAGAGGTGCTAGTGGGTTAACTTTTTTTTTTTTTAAGTAAATTATATTTCTTTTAATTAAAACAAAACAATTGCCTATATAAAAAGAGTTGACACATGATTGTGTTAGGCTTCAAGAGGCCCAGATGTCTTACCGGTATGTGAGGTGTGTATTCTCTGTACTTAACCTCAAGCTTCCATTTCTGACTTGTTTTCCCCTCCTGAGGTTTCTGTGCTTTCAGTTTCGTTCAGCCTCATATACGAGACTTTGGAAATCAGTCCCGCTGTGTCCGTAAGCCTGTGCGGTTTGTCCGCAGATATTTAATCATGACGAAAGCAACAAACAGAAGGAAGGAGATTTAAATCCCCTGATTATCTGCCACTGTCTTGGCAGGGTGTTTTTTAATTTTACATTCAAGTTTTGAACTTTATTTCTGATGTGTTTCCTGTGGAACTTTCTGTTGAGAAATCTACCTTTGAAAACACGCTCAACCCAAAGATTTCTGTTTGTCATTCTGCAGTGCGTAGACACAGTTCCTGATGTAGATTGTGCAAGTACTCATGTGTGCTTTTACTGTTGCACATTACCTATAATATACATTGAGCTGAATATGTTTAATTGCATATATTATATCCCCCATCTGTATGAAATAGAGTAGACATGAGTCTGGTTCTGCTGAGGTGCTTTCGGTTTTTGTTTGTGATTGTTTCTTCCTTTCTGTAGACCTTATGGCCAGTTGAATCGTGGTGCTGCAAATTTCACACAGGAGAATGTTTTTAAGCTGGGAAAGGGAGGCTTCATTCATGATTGATGTCATTTATGTCTCAGAATAATAGCCTGGATTTCTTTTTTTCTAAAACCCTTGTCTCTCGATGAAGAATATGAAAGACTTATCCACAAACATTTCAAACAAAACATCTGTGTTTCTGCTTTAACGGAAAGGAACTCCTCTCAGTGCTTCATTGGAGCTTAAAGAAAAGAGAAAACACATCTGGGAATCATACAGTCATTAATACAGGATGTAAAATACTGTTGCATTTTTCTTACCTTGTTTCTTGATGTTAATATTGATGTAAATACAAATTTATATTTAAACATTACAGTGGCTCTGCTGTGTTTGCTTTTGTGCACGACTCATCGGTCTTCACGCCCTGCAGCAACAATCCAGACTTACAGAAAGCGCTGAAACTGTGTTTCTGCTGCAGTATCTGAGCCTTTCAGGAGCTACAAGTGTATGTTACAAGCAGACGTTCTTCTGGTCCAAGTATTAATGAGACGTGAGTCTGTGTGGAGGAGGGGAGGTGAGTGTGTCTTTGTGTGGATGAGAGCTATCAACATGTAGTGGGGGATTCGGGCGTTTGGGTGGCCATTCCTCTAAAACAAAAGACGAGAGCTTCTTCTCATTTACGTCTCTCTTTCATCTGCAGGGATGTTTCCTGCAAGAGCCCCGCCGCTCTCTCAAACGTGTGAGCTTTTGTCATGTATCATCCCGCTTTCTTCCCTCATCTTAATTATCCACCCCCACCCTCTAATGAAAGGATCACACACACACATCAGGCAAGGCCATCCGATCCCCACGAGTGCTGCAGCTTCTGTTACTGTACAGAAACTTTAAAAGACTCTATCCGCCTTTTAGAGCTTTAAATAACTTTCACTTGATTGACTTGCTGCTGTGGGGTGACTCATTCACCCTTTTAAATTCTCCAACAACTGCAAGTCTGAAATGCAAAGCATTTTTTTTAACGTTTCCCTTCAGTTTTAAGGTAACGTAACAATCAATCAGAGCTTCGTAGCTCTGAATCATCACACAATCACGCCATCTGTAACCAATAGCCATTTACAATATGTAAGTTTTGTTTTTATTAGATTATTCTCCCACTTCTTATCGATCTATGAACAAAGGAAAAAAAATCATTCTAACTCCTTAAAAACTCCTTAGAATATTTACAGTTTTTACAGCGAGGTCCTTTTTGCCTTTCTGCAAAATATACTACTTCTGATGATTCAGACCTCAGAGGGTTAAATAAATACGCAGTGTTTCAGTTGGAGAAATTGGTGATCAGCAGGTTGGAGATGTGAAGGTCTCCTCTACTCTTTATGAAACTTCGTCCACCGGTTAATGATTTCCAGGGGATGACTTCCAGCGCATGCATGTTAATGAAGTTACTCGGAATGGGGAACTATTGGGTGCAGTGAATTGCTTCACAGCGCCGCCAGCACTTCTGTGGAGTGTTAGTTTGGTTCAAACAGTCAGGACAGTTAGAGCTTTTGTAGTGGGTGAGGAACTTGGCATATTTTAGCTTAATCGAGAACAAATTTCCTTAATAGTATTTTATCTCTTGTAAATTATACAGTAGCACCATTTTTGGCTGCTTCACTCGCGGAGGCTGGTTTTGTTAAAACCTTAATTGCGAACTTTAGTTCAAAATAATTCTTCCTTAAAGCCATGCTGTGGGAATTTTGCCATACGAAAAAGTCCAAAGTTTTTTACAAACTGCCGGTTTTATGTGTATTTTTGGTTAATTGTCATTCTCATCACTGTTTTCCTCGCACCAACTTTCTCCGAAGCTTCAAGTCAAACGCATTCTCAGGCGCGCACACGATCCGGTTTTTCCTGGAGACATTTGGTCCCCAAATTATCCGGCTGTTCCGTTTCATCATTTCACTGACCAAGTTGGGGGTTTCCTCTGTGTGTGTGTGTGTGTGTGTGTGTGTGTGTGTGTGTGTGTGTGTGTGTGTGTGGCGGCAGGGGGTAGGGTGGAGCAGGAGGAGGGATGCGCGGATAGGAAAAGACGCACCGCTCGTCTATTGGACCAGAAACAGAGTGGGCGCATGTAACCGCCTGTCCAAGCCTGGAGACTTTGCCTTTTTTTTCCAGGGACGGGAGACAAGAGGGTCCAAGACAAGTACACATCTAAAAGCGGTATATGTGAGGCAACCGGGGGCTGCGAGTCAAGCCATGGACGCGCTGTTGGCGTTATTATAGGCTGTCGGTGACCACAGAGCGTAAAGTTTCCGCTACTGTCGTGTTGTGTTTTTTGTTTTTTCCTTTGTGTTGCGTTTTTTTTCTTTATCTTCAAGCCGCATGAGTTCACCGCTGTTTTTAGGTCAGCTGGTCGGGGTTCCGTTAGAGATAATGCACCCCACCATGGAAAAAGACACAACTTACACCAAGATTTTCGTCGGCGGGCTTCCTTATCACACCAACGACGCTTCACTTCGGAAATATTTCGAGACTTTCGGGGACATCGACGAGGCAGTGGTGATCACGGACAAACAGACGGGAAAATCCAGAGGATACGGCTTTGTGAGTCAATCTAAGTTCATCTGCCTTTTCTCTGCTAGAATCAGAGAGCAACTCAACGCATGTAGAGTGAATAAACAAAGCAAAAAAGAGCGTTTAATTAAGGTTTTATCAGCAACTTCCAATCTAATTAAACGGAGGGCGCTTAAAGCACAGTAGCCCACGTCTGTTGTAGCTGCTAATCAGTTTAAAGTGACTTTATCTTAATAGTTAATTACATTATTCTTGTGTTTTTCATCGGAACCTTTTTTTTAATGTGTGTGTCTCGGGCTTGCACGCTGCAGACACTGCCACTTTGTTCAAGCAGGAGCCATGTGCAGCGTGTCTGGTGGTGACAGTCACATGCCAGAAGCATGAGAAGCAGGTTATAACTTATAAGTGTGTCATCAATTATCTCCACTCTCCCCAAGTACAAATGGAAGCTCGAACAGACACAAAACAAGGACACACACACCCACACAGATGCACTTGAGTTGGTAATAAGCTGCTGCAGCTGTGGGCAGATGTCTGTGTCGTCTGTGTGTTTGTGTGTGAGAGAGAGTGTGTGTGTAGGGTGGGGAGACGGGGGTCTCTGGACTCGGAGGTGTGACATGTCAGTTGGCTCTGCAAGATAAGGCTGCAGCAGTTTCATGTTGACTTCCTCCCTCACAGCCCTTCCCCCCTCTGCCAGGTTGGGTTTTGGTTGTTTGACTGAGTGACTTTGAGTTAATGTGTATTGAACTTCAGATTATCTCTACCTACTGCGCAGCCAATGAGCTGATCAGCTGAAGCAGCCATGTGTTGAGCTTCCCCCCTCCCTTTTTTGAGAGTTGGGTAGCAGTGTACTCATTTCATCCCTGACGTCTCTTTAGAGGTCTTAATTCTTGAACCACAGCGATCTAAAAACCATTCACTGCTTTATGTTTGCATAAAAGTCCAGAGTCTGATGCTGTAAAATGAAAGCAAGCATAGCTGTTTTACTTTCACTGTTCCACTTACTGGCAGTGGAGCCTGCAGCTGTGGTTCTGCATTGTGGTGTAACTGCACTCTGTGTGTGTGTGTGTGTTAACCTGTATCACCCCTTCCCAGTTTCTTTCTGCCCACTCCTCAACTCAGTCCCTCAAGGTAGATTCTAGCATTTCATCCTTGGCAGGCCAGGGTGAAGGAAAAAAAGTCTGCCTCCTACACTTCAACCCACACCAACACAGCTGAAGCTCCACTGGCAGCTTTAAAACACACTCATTTCTCCTTTCATGTAGTGGAGTCAGTGTCCTGTCCTGCAAAAAAAGGAAGAAAAAAAAGATTAAGGAGACGAGGACAGAAGCATCCTCAGGGTCACCCCTCTGTGTTGCTTCATCCGAGTGCTCATGCTGGCATCCAGACTGTAGAGAAGCTTTCATGCGTTGCAGTTTTGTCGGTTTAAGAGATTACATGAGTGGTATTAATGTGCAATGCTGTGACGCTGTCTACAGGTGACCATGGTGGACAGGGGGGCGGCAGAGCGTGCGTGCAAAGACGCAAACCCCATCATCGACGGCAGGAAGGCCAATGTGAACCTGGCGTACCTGGGGGCGAAATCTCGCAGCTCACAGTCAAGTAAGCATCGTTAATCTGCGTCTATTTTCTTTCTTCAAAAACTCATCAAACAAGAGGTAGCACCGAGCTTCTTTTTAATCAAATGCTATTTGAAGGTTTGAAAAGGTGAGCTTAAAGTGAGTGGTTTTGGTGGTTTGGTGAGTATTTAGAGCAGTGGTTCCCACAACTGGTGCATGCAACCACCGGCAGGGGAAGGACAACCAATAAAAAACGTGAAGTGAAACTCATTTGAATAAGTGTGTTTTTTAACATTTTTTTAAAAAACAAAAAACTAATTTGCTGATGCCAGTGTGAAATTCAAATTCGATACTTTTTTATTGGTAAAGATTGATAAAAATTGTGGAGGTTAGACGTGACTTTCTTGACGTTTCAAGTTGGGAATGGCACAAAAAGTTTTAAAAAATGCTTATTTAGAGCAGGGGTCCTGCAACCACGAGAAACAAAAATCTTAGTTGATTTAAATTTGGCTCTTATTGTGCACCTCTGGATGACTTTGAGTGCTGCTGCTTAAAAAAGTAGAAAATATTGCTTTGTGGAAGTGCCGTTTGGACCACTTGTATTTGCGCATCTGAGATTCACTACTGGCTTAAAAACTTCTTGAACGTTTTTAAGGATTTATGACACCAAATAAGGTATATGAGGTTTCCACAGTGCACTATCACTAGGCTTATTTAAAAAATATAATTTAGTAATTTGAGGACAGTATGGTCGCGTGTAGGTGAAGACCATCACCTCATAGCAACCAGCCTGCTGAGGCCTGCATGATCTCTCTGTTCTCCAGCATCCTCCCACAGTACAAAGATATGCATGTTGGGTTAATTGGTGATTCACCGTAGGCGTGAATGGTTGTCTGTCACCCTGTGGTGGCTCTGTGACAGACTGGCGACCTGTCTCGGATGTACCCTCTCCTACAGCCTTTGACCTTGAATTGGATAAGTAGAAAAAAGGGATATAATGTAGCAAATTGACAGGCGGTGGCTTCTAAAGACTTCAGCGTGGAAGAGATAACATGTTTGAGATTTACAGTATAGTAAGCCACAACAAATACTTAGTTTTCTAGATTATATGGGGGTGGGGGCAGAATTAGTCAGTGACAGTAGCACAGGGGAACCTTTCTGAAGCCCATGTAAGTGGCTGACGGTGTTTCATATGCAGTCTCTGCTCTTTTTTGTTTTTTTCCCAGAGACAAACGTTCCCCCATATCCATTCTGTTACTTTCAGGAATCTTTCTCTAGGAATTTGCCAACATTCGTAAGTCCTTATACCAACGCTGTGGTTATTAATTCTCATACTGAGATGATGATTGTTATTCTCTCAGTGAATAAAAAATTTCAAAAATTGGAGAAAAAAGTAGCCAGAAATCTACAGGAGGCGTCTACAATGCTGAACAGGCCAATCACAGTAGCTGCGGGCTGATTCAACACGACATGTAGTTATGTTACTCGGGAGGTGCGCGTCAGGCTACGTTGGAGGTTTTGGTTACGTCGTAGGTTACGACTTAGATTTCCCGCTGAAGCATAAATTGGGCATCACTTCAAGAGCAGACACTGTTTATCAGTCGAAGCCTTGAGTGCCAGCTGAAGACAAGCAGCTGGCACTCAATGCTTGGGTACCAGGTGCCAGCTGAATAAATTCATTCACAAGCCACCGTTCTGTGGATGTTGACGAACACGGACGTTACTGAAAGAATAATGTGAATATGATAGATCATGAAGGTGAATATCGCAGCCTGTGATAGTCTGCACGGAAGGCTTGGAATAACACTTATTTGCATGAAGACCCTGGTTATGATCACATGTCCAGGGTACGTGTTGGCAGATCGGGCAACTGCATGTTATAAACATGTTATTCAGGTTTTACCTCATTCTGTCACAGCTTGTTGTTAGCAACTACATTAAAATAAAAAAAACATAATAGGGAAGTATAAAGGAAGCAGAATATTGTAAGCCTTAAAGTGTACTGTTACTTTTAGTTTTCTTTACTGAGAAACTGAATCCAGCACACTGTTTGTCGTGTGAAATGTAAAAAAGCTGCAGGTAGACAATCAAAAATCTGGATACTGTTGAAATATGAAGTCTTCTTGTGTCCCATGTAAACAGCACATTCTGAATAGGATCAGAGTGATTTACAGTAAGTGTACTTCTAACCAGCTAAAGGCCTTCTACGTTGTTGAAGGAACAAAGGCAGCAAATGCTCTCAAGCAGGCTTCAAATCTCTACATATTTACATTTTACTGAAAGGGATGTTGACCCAGAGCTTTGTGGAGGACAAGAGAAATCACAAAAAATATAAATACATGCTTAAATGTGACATTAGTTGGATAAATCATGGACGACCACTGGCATGCTCGTCGCCCCAGCCAGCTGCTTATTCCCACCATACATTCGCTCCTTGTGTGCTTGAGTTTACGCACAAGCTTTTGCGCTGCTGGGCTTTTTCAGAGATAACCACCACCGCACATGTTTTGTGCTTCCCCTTCAACATCTGGGTGCACACCAGACCTTGACAGCAGCTCTCCCTCACTACTCCGTTTAAAGCGTGCTGGCTGAAATGCCATAGAGTGTAGGTGTGATTGACAAACAGCGGTGCCAACAACAACTGACTGTGTGTCCTTATTTCTGGGCGAGGGCTGCGACGCAACTCCCCAAGCATGCAGCTGATGGGAGATGGCAGCGCTTGGTATTTTGTTATTGTGTGCGAGAGTAGCGAGAGAATAGGAGAGCGGGGAGAAGGCGAAAAAGAGCAAGAAGGGGACGGGACTGTTAAGAGCAACAAATAACAGTGTGCCTGTCTCCTCTTTGTCCTGGCGAAGGAGGAGGGCTGATGAAGTCATGTCAGTACATTAAAAACGAGGAATGGGAAGGAATAAATAGCTGCAGGAATGTAAAGATGAAGTCAGAGGAGGTGCAGAGAGGAGGAGGAGGAGGATACATTTCTCCTTTCTTACTCAGTCTCAGCTGATTCCCGATGAAGTCTGGAGGCAGGGAGGTCACAGATGTTTGTGAGCAATAGAGTGCATCATTATTTGTATGAGTGTGTATGCTGGGGGAATAACAGTCGGTCTGTGATACTCCCGTATACATGCTAACCTCTGAGAGAGAAAAAAAACAGACAGAGAGGGAGAGAGCAGCTCTGTCCTTGTCTGCCCGTCTCTTCTGTTGTTTGTATAGCCAGTAGCTAAAATATCCCGCCTTACCGCTGCCTCTCTCTTTGTCTTTGTCTCTGTCTGCAGGTCTTTCTGTTGGAGTTCAGCAAGTCCATCCTACGTGGGCTCAGAGGCAGTATGGGTAAGACGGGGAAGAATCAATACCACTGTTTCCAACACTCTCTCTCTCACTCTCTCTTACCTGCCTCCTCCTCCTCCTCAACACAATACATTTCACTCCTCCGCCCTTGACATTTGTGAGCACTCGCTCCTTTTCTGCACTTGGGTCTCGGTAGTCGCTGGCACTCTGCAGCGCCTCAAGAATGTATTCGACCCTGTGCCCGTTTCTATATCGGTGCACTGGCTTTTGATGTCTTCTGTTGTCTCTCTCTCTCTTTCTGGTCCATTAAACCCATGAGAAGCTCAATTCCGAATTTCACTCATGCATGAGTTGGGCTTCACTGAGGCAACAAGCTTTTTAGTCAAACTTCCCCCATCCCTTCTTTTTCTCCCACTTCCACACACACACACACACGCTTCCTCACATTTGTGCACACAGAGGTCTCATTGCATCACCGTAGTGCCACTCATGAGTCACTGTGTAGTTGTGTAATAGAAAGTGGTGTTTTTAACACCCTTTAAAAACCCTGAACATGATCCCAACTGGCTGCAAGATAGAGACTGTGGCAGGAAACCGGAAAAACACGAGTCTATAAACATGCAGGTGCTAACATGTTTACTGTGCTCACTGCAGTTAGCTGTGTATATGGATACCCATAACAATCAATAAAAGTTTAATCTTGGTTGTTATGCTGACCCTCGATGTAGGAGAAAGGCAAGTGTCTGTCATCACTACATATAGCAACACCAGTGCCTTCTAGTTAATGGAGGCAGAGATATTTTATATGTGTTGTTATGTTGTTTGGTGTCTATTTAATACAGCAAGCTTGTAGGCAGCAGCATTTATTACTGCAAACAACATGAAGGGCAGTTTGCATCCCTTTTTTCCACCGTGATTCTGACGCTGATGACAGACTGCCTTTATTTGAAGTGTGAATTTATTGCCACAAGGTGACAAGACAGCAGCATTATAGCGCAATAGTAGTGACACAATAAAAAATCCAGTGACACAGCGTGAGTCAAATGTTAGCACAAATGCAGCCTAGGCAGTGTTTTCCCTGAAGTTTTAAGTGTAACACAACTGCTCAACACTATTTGGTCTTCCTGTCATATGGAGTGAAGCTAGCAAGCGCTCCAGCGATGCTCTGTTGAGTTGTTTACTTTTGGCTTGCACAACACAAACCGCTAACATGTCCTCATAACCCTAGCCCTTCATAATCTGGTTTTATTTAATGGTTTATTTTTGCCTCAAATGTTGAAACAAGTTTGCTGTTTACACTTCCACCTTCCACTTCCAAAAATTTAGGTAGCTCCCTTTTTAAGCACTGCTGCTCTCCCTCTCAGACATGTCTGGGCTTTGCTTTTGTGTGTGTTAGGGATGTTTAATCTATGGCATTGCTATACCATTGGTATCATGAGATGACACTTTTTATGCTGAAACATTGTGCTGGAATTATTGTGGATGGTACGCTGTGGCACAACCCTAGATAACATGCAACAGTTAGCGCAACTACCATAATAAAACGCTGCAAACATTATTACAGAACTTTCCATGTTTGACAAGATTACTCTCTCAAAATTCACACATCTTGCAAATAATGATTAAATGATGCCACTGCAATTGTGTCCATTTAGGTATTTGCCTACTGAAAGAGTTTTTAACCAGCACAAACATGCTACCCCAGGACAGGAATAGGAGAAGCGTTAAAAAGATGGGGAAAATACAGTATGATAAGTACAGCCAGCAGCTGCACTAAACACTTTTAAGTATTTTTAACACTCGGTTTCACTTTAATTTCCCTTTAAGTAGTTTATAATCTGTGTGGATGTTTGCACACTGATGCTTCAGCCCTGCACCTGATCAGAGGTGTTGTTTCTTATGAAATATTGTACACTTTCACTAAGTCAGGAAAAAGGCCTGTTTTGCAACTGGTTTCCAACGTCACGGTGTATGTCAATATCTCATGTATCAGAGTACAAAGGATTTAATGCCAAGTTACTAAAGAGATGAATGGCAACAGATGTATCGTGCTGGTGAGCTGGTGCTGGTTTCTTGGGAAGAATCAAACCTTCCTGGGTTTGTGTAATTCACGGGTGACAGACGTTCTCATTCAGTGTCCCAGAGTTTCAGTGTGAACAAGAAAGGAAATCTTAATGACTCAGTTCCTGAGTAAAACAAGGGGGGTGACTCATATCATAGACTGCTGCAGACAGTAGAGAGACGGTGCAGGTTGAACCCAGCTGATGTGTTGTTGTTGATGACTGGATGGATGACTCTTCTTCTTCTTCTGTCAACACCTACTTAGTCTTGACTCAGATGTTTGGTGTATCGCCGGTGAGGAGGTGATCTTAGGAGAAGATGTTACCAACTGTCACAGTTGTTGATTTTGTTTTGTGTGTCTGGCGCTGCTATTGACTTTTTGAGCTTCATTTCAAAATCAAATAGCTGCTATTTTGGTCTTTGGCTGCCACAAATCTGAAGTTTTAGCGATGGGATCTTCTATATTTTAGAGGTATTTTAAGGAATTTACAGGATGTTGCGTTTTGGAAATGATCTCTTCGCTCTGATTTTCTGAAGGCTGACAAGTTCCGATCCTGCGGCTACAGAAAAGTCCATTAAAAACCTCAACTGTTCTGAGTGCTATTAATATTGCAGTCCTCAATTTCTGAATGAGTGATGAGGGAATTGAGGCTGACCCAGATGAGTCTATGAATGAGTGATGAGGGGTTGATAGAAAGTCTCCCAGAGTGCGAGAGGAGATTTGACGCAGAGGGAGTCTTTTGTTAATCTCTGCTTGCAGGAAGAGTCACAGTTTGACACCTCAGACTGAAGAAAAACAGCTGAAAACATCACCTGGCACAGCCCAAAGGCAAACACAAACCACAGGTTGCACTTTGTTTGTTAGGGTTAAAACACCTGCAAATTCAGGCAGTGTGTAATGCGTGTGTGTTTTGCAGGTGGCGGTTTAATTTTCTGAGAAACTATTGGGACATCTGTGAAGAAAATAAATGAGACATATGAGGTGAAGCAAGAACACTTTCTGTTTTCTGTCAGTATGAACTGAAACATTGGATTAAAAAGCACATTCGTTTGGTCTGTTAACAAAATCCACCAACAGGTAATTTTAAACCTAATTATCGAATTATACTTTTTATTTCACACTGTGGTGTAAAATACTAAAACACAGTCAAGGTAAAGTCATCTTACATATCAGGACATAAAACATCATCTGGCCCTTGGCATCTCTTAAAATTAGGTAAGTGCAGCCTGTGAAGAACAACAACATGTCATACTAGATTGTGTCATTATTTATTCAACACAAACTAAACCAAAAATGCAGAAGCAGTGTGTGAAAAACAAACAAAGCACTCCATGATTAAATAGATAGAGCCACCTTTATCAGCAATAACTGTCTGTTGCATCACTTTATGGAGATTTGCAGACTTTTACTGGGCTCTTCTAGAGTTTTTTGTGTGTTTGGGATCATTTTCCTTTCGCCATCACACAGACTAATGTTTAGGTGTTGAACAGAATAACAAGAGTTCATGGTCAACTGAAAGGTGGCTGAAATGTTCACAAGTCCTGTGGCTGCATAACAAGCCAAGATCCCCCCCGGTCTCTAAATGTGACAGTGTGCATTATGGCATCTTTGGTCTCGTCTGTTCAAAGGGCATTGTTCCTCTTGTGTTGTTTTCCGATTCAACTTTGAAAACCTAAGCTGTGTTGCCAGATTCTATATAGAGAAAATGGACTTTCGCCAGGCATGACTGAGGCATGTAGAGTCTGAGATGTAACTCTTAGTTTTTTTGCAGTTTCTCTGAGCATTTCACAGTTGGATTTGTTGTTACGTTCACTCCTGGGAAGATTATTGGCACATTATGTTAACACACATCTGAATGCTCCAGACCAGCAAATTGCCTAAACCTTTGCTTTAATAGAGATGGCGAATTTGCTGGAATGTCCAGACCCTGGAAAACTGGCAGCAGCCTTGAATGTTTGCCACTTGTGAATAATCTTTTCCGCTGTAGAATGATGGACTTTTAGAGGGCAGCAACAACTGCTTCTTTAAGATCACTGATGATGCCTTTACTCCTTGGCATTGTGTTAACGCACATCTGAACACTCCAGACTGTCAAATTGTTAAGCCGCTCTTACGTCCGTCTTGTAATTGCTATGAAACCAGTAAGGGTGTACTTAGTTTTTCACATTATGTCATATAATAGCAGTTTAATATTTAATATTTTACAGTTAATCTTAGATTGTATTCACTAATTTTAAGACCTGCTATGAGCTGCTTATATTTTATAGTTTTTTTCTATTTAAAGCATTAGATTTGAATGAGGGTATACTCAAACCGACAACCGGATGATACTCCAGCTTACCAAACATCAGATCAATGAAAACTACTGAGTGGGCTTTTATTTTGAAGAGTTGCTATTTAAAAAAAAAAAGCAAATTGTCACAATTGAGAACTGAAACTAGCAAATGCTGGGCTGTTTTTGTGTCATAGCTGACAAAGATGACTAATTTCTGACTAATATTGTTGGTTTGGTTTAAGATATCTCAGCCTGTTCTGTTTTGATTTCAACCACGCAGGTTTTTTTAATCTCATGTGTGCAACAACTGTGTGCATGTCAGTGCTGAAAAAAAGTGAAACAAATACATTCGTTTTGAGCATTCCCCTCTGTTTTTTCCTCTCCAACACTGTAAACAAAGTTGAGTTTCATTGTTCGAGGGTGTGTTTAGGGAAAAATCTGTTGCAAAAGAAGAAGCAATACCAGTGTCTGCCACAGCGTTAACCTCAGGAGGTCTCAGTGCACCACAGCTGCAGGTTACTGCCTTTTTCTCAACAGGAAACTGTCTATATTTGAATTACTGCTATTACCGCTAACGTCGATTTTTATCTCTTTGGTGCAGATAAGAAATCAAATCTGCTGTTTGAGGAGGGCCTTCTGATGAATGTAGGATACCACTGCTACTGTTCTGAATCCACCACAGTGAAACAAGCAGACAGAAGGAGACTTGAGCTAATATTGACTCTTTAAACAAATGTGAGAGAAGTTGTTTAATCTGGAGGGCAGATTTGACAGAAATTACATGTTTAAACTGGGGATAAATAAACCTTGCAGCCTGAGTAATGTCTAGATTTTTCAGTTTCTTACGTGCAAAGGGCACATCTGTCCCAGCTCAGATCTCTGTGCTCCGAGGCTCGATGTGTCTGTGACATGATCAGTATGACTGCAGTCAGTTTCAAACATTTCTTGGCTGCATGAAGGACTTTTATTTTAGGCTCAACTAAAAGAAATAGTCCAAAGTTTAAACAGGGTCATGCTGTTGAGAAAGAACAGTAGCTTTTCCAGTCTTTAATCACAAGATAGTTGGGCATTCACCATTTTTCACTTTAACTGAGGGTGTCTTTTCTCTCTGATTATAAATCTAGGACTTGTTTTCCCTAACTAATGATCTTCATATTTAAATTTATTGAACTGATTGGGATCTTTTTTGTGTGTGTAAGATGTTGCCGTTGTCACAGTTTCTTTTTTATTCTGCATTTTTGCATTTGTGTATGCAAATATACACTTTGTTAGTTCCACCCATTCAACTAGTTGATAATCAGCCAATCATATGGCAGCGAATCGGTGCATTGAGGCAAGTAGACATGGACAAGACAAGCTGCTTGAAGTTCAAACATCGGATCAAAATGAGAAAAAAACAAAGGTTATTTAAGTGACTTTGAACGTGGCATATTGGTTGGTGTCAGACAGGCTGCTCTGAGTATTTCAGAAACTGCTGATCTGCTGGGATTTTACCACACAAACATCTCCAGGGTTTACAGAGAATGGTCCAAAAAAAGAGAAAATATATCCAGTGAGCACCAGTTCTCTGGGTGAAAATGTCGTGTTGATGAAAGAGGTCAGAGGAGAATGGCCAGACAGCTTCAAGCTGATGGGAAGGCAGGAGAGAATCTTTAAATGCATATCACCAAGTCAGCTAGCTCATCAGCTAAGAACTGGAAACTGAGACCACAATTCACCAAAATTGGACAATAGAAGATTTTCAAATGTTTTGCGCTCATGCTTGTGCAACAGACAAATCTGCTCCAACTTTGATTGTAATTGTGATAAAATGTAGTTTATAATTTATTTTTGAATGCACTTTCATTAGAATTTGAAAAAAAATGGTGAATTATTGTGATTTATTAAAACAAATAACCAGTGAGTCAAGGAGGCTTCAGTGATAAGAAATTATGCATATTCCTTTAGCAGAAAGGTTATTCTTATCATTTTAAGTGGTAAGTGGGGGTTTGTCAACAAAGTCCACCTATAAGCACTTTTAAATGTCACTAATTAAAAATTCTGTAAAAAAACAAGGATCTATGTGCCAGAATGACAGCTCCCTTCCAGTGATAAAAACCTACCAGGTGTGTTTCAAATCAGACTATTTCTTGGCTCAGAGCAGTAACTTAAATAAGTTCTAGCATGATAATTACGAGCTTTAGAGGAGCTAGTGGGTGAATTTTAAAGTTAATCAGCGGCTGGCCGTCATTTCATATTTAAGGGACAGATATGAAATTCTTCTCATCTAACTCAGTGCGAGAAAAGCAAACAAACATGTTTTTCCCAAACGTCAAACTACTAGACATAAGATTCGTCTAAATATATCCCCATGCCTTTTGCTGCCCCCTGTTCCCACTTCACCATCATCACTGTGGGGCTCCCAGTGGGCTTTCTTCCTTTGTCTGCTCACACAAACTCACACAGTAAACAGCAAATATCAAAAATAAACTCAAACAAAGCGCAACTCGCTGTCTGCTGCTTTGGCATATTTGCTTTAAGTTTTTAGAGGACAGAGGACAGACTGATGCCAAATGTGGCTTTGAGGTACAGCTGAGTTAGGGTGGGGGGCTGTGGGGGAGCATGTTCTCATATGAGGGAGGAGGGCAGGCCTTCATAGCCGCCTGCTGTCTGCCTTCAGCACCCAGAAGCTGCAGCAACATCGATGCGGTTGCTTAGCAGAAGTGAGATTCTTTCTTTTTCTGCTCTTTAATTTCTTTTAAGTGAAAATAAAGGAGGGTGAGGGAGATGGATGTGCGGTGAGTCTATTTAAGGTGGAGGCGTGGGGGAAGGGAGGGGGGACTTCCTGTTGAAGCAGTGGAACAGAGCAGTAGAGGATGGGAGGAGGGGGTGATAGACTTAAAGCACACCTGTGGGTGGATGAAGTTGTGACTGGGTTCAGTGAAGCTTCAGGGTTGTGTGATGTGCGTTTATTATAAAACGCTCCTCAATGAAACATCAGGAAATCAGTGAACGGCCTCAGCAGGCGCCGACGTGTCGACTAATATGTTCACATCCGTAACTCCGTATCTCTCCCTGTCTGATTTTCTTTTCCCATTCTTCCTCTTGTCTTCTTCCCCCTTTAAATAATCCTTCTTTCTCTTTCCTCTCAGTCTGCAGTCATCACTCTTTCTCTGAAGGGGGGTTTAGGTAGACGGCGAACCCTCAGGTGGATATATTTCTTACCCAGGGACCCAATTAGGAGCGACACCTCTGTTGGATGAAAAGCCTCATTTAACACAAAATGTAAAGAGATGGCGTTGCAAGCTTTTCAGAGCACACAGAGCACAGTCGTCTGTTAAAAGATGACACATTTTGATCTCTGATTGCATCTTTTTCCACTTCTTCCACATCGGGTTATGGTTTTTTTTTTTTCTGATGTGCATTTAAGTACTAAAGTCATCTTCCCATCCTCTGTCTCCCACTGATGCCTTGATGCTGACAAATAAAGTGCATAAAATATAGATCGAGGCCAGTTTTTAATGAGCAGTGACTTCGCATTTCAGGCTAAATCAACACTTCTGTGTTCCTGCAGGCGCCTCACAGCAAAGACCTGCCAACCTGCCAGAAATGTGACAAGAGAAAGGCATGTCTTGTGTTTGCATCATGTAAAGTAATCCTATGACTGCTCAGAGCTGCAGCTGCCACCGTCAGACAATTAACTGATTAGCCATCCACTGATATTGATTCATTGTAAATTACTTCCACTTAGTTGTGAGGATTTGCTGCTTCTCTGTGGTTTACATAGGGGTAAACTGAACATGCAAACAATTTAAAACAAACCACTGTGAAGACTTTAATGGGGATTGTACTCACCCAGAAGGTTATTCTAGGAAATTGATGAAAATAACTATTGGTTTAAGTCTTAATCAGAGCAGTAAAAGCAGAAAAATAGCAAACGTTGTTCTCAGTGAAGTTCCCAATTATGGTTGTGAAGCTCCAGCTGCTATAAACAACTATTTAAAATATTCAAAATACGCTCACTTCATTAGGTATACCCATTTAACTGCTCATTAATGCAAATATCTAATCAGCCAATCATGTGCTCGGTGCATTTAGCCATGCTGCTATGAAGAGACGACATGCTCAAGTTCAATCTGAGCATCAGAATGACAAAGGTTGTTGGCGACAGACAGGATGGTCTGAGTATTTCACAAACTGCTGATCTGCGGGTATTTTCCTACACAACCATCTTTAGGTTTTTCTGAAAAAGAGAAAATATCCAGTGAGCGGCAGTTCTCCAGCTAAAAAATCCCTTGTTGATGCTAGATGTCAGAGGAAAA
>NW_005187445.1:3066854-3067966 GCF_000239375.1 Pundamilia nyererei | reverse complement strand
AGCTACATGTATCAACACAGAGTAATCTATAAAGGAAAAGTTATAAACATGTATTTTGAGTTAAATATCTTCGATATCTTCTTTATAACCCTTACAAATGGGTACATTCATATTAAAATTCTGAACAATTCATTGGATGTATGTTTGAAGTAAAATTTTTACATCATTTTGACAGTTCTGAACATTTTCTTTTCTTTATGGATGAATTTGGGCTTACTTTGAAAGAAGCCATGGCTTGAAGGCAAAAAAAAACTGATGTAACATCCTTTGAAATCTTGAAATCAAAAGCAAACGGGGACCTGAAAGCTCCTTATTTACTTGATGATTATATTTGATGTCATTAGGAAGCTGACAAATAACTTCAAATGAAAGCTTTAAACCTGGAAAAAGTTAAAGCCGTTAAAGTATATAAATGCAGGTCCGGAACAGGATATTTTGAATGTTTTTTTATTTGTGCAACAAGTGAACGTCAGATGGAAGTGAGATGGCGTTCATTAGACTGACATGTGCAGGATTAAAACTCAGGCGTGAGATGGGTTGAAGTCAGGAGACGTTTCCTTTTTTTGACATTTTCTTCTCCGTGTCAGCCTTATTTGAATGAATCAGATTTAAATGTCTTGCTTGCTTGCTGACATGTGAGCTGAGTGTCCGGCGCTGATGTTGGCCTTTCTATCACTCACCCCCCCTCGAGCTGCGTGTGTGTTTATCGACAGAGGACGGAGGGTCATGCGTGTGTCTCTCCATGAGTGTGTGTTTGTGTCTTTGACTGACTCACTCTCCTCACTTCTCTCATCTGTACTATTATAAGCGAGGCTGTCCTAAGGCATGAGGGATATGATGGCTGATCCTTCACCTCTCAGCATCGCTCGTTCCTCGTCTAAGGAGTCCCGACCTTGAACCTCAGCAACAACAAAAAAAAACCCTTTAAAAAACAAATAAACCCCTTTATGGATGTTTGGGTTTTTATTCTCTTTGGTCAGTGCATCCTCTCTCTTTCATGGCGCTGCCTGGTTTTGAGAAAGGACAGCGAGGGGGAGTGCAGACGTGGAAGATGGCTGTGAGGGAGCGAACCCAGAGAGGGGAGGGAGAGCAGAGTCGGTGGAGGTTATTCT
>NW_005187445.1:3064732-3066803 GCF_000239375.1 Pundamilia nyererei | reverse complement strand
CCCTCCACGACACACACACTCTTCTAAGCTGCTTAACTAACTACACACAACCTGTTAAGTGTGTGCATATATTACGTTTCCTGCGTGTTCACTTCTTCGGGATGTGGCGTATTCGACTGTGTGATTCAATGTGCGCGCTGTAATTTAGAGTTTGGGTGCCTGTCTACATCCCCTTTGAGTTTGTGCGTGTTTGTGCGCATGTATAAATGTGTGTTTGACAGTGATGCGATGATGCCAGGCACGGGGAGAAGAGAGGCGAGGCACAGCTCCCACTCGTACGATGCCACTGTCACATTGGATCAGTCAGGCCGGTGCAGGCAGGCAGCGGCACACAGCCGTGGGAATGACACTGCACTTCTGCTCCGGGGGGATACGAGATGGGATAGAGAGGGGTCGAGGAGGCAGGATGCTGCCAGCTTCAGCTTTATTTTGACTTTATATGTTGTTGAAACCGTGCAGATGATGATCTTCGTCGTGCCAGCCAGAACTTCAGCAATTTTGTTGGCCCTTCCTTCCTTCCTTCCTTTTTTTTTTTTAAAAATTGAGTAAAGTTTGTAAAAAGTTACCAAATCAGAATTTTGTAAGACTCAAATCAAACTTTAATGATATTTAATAAATTATAAACTCATTTTTTTCTTTTTAATTTAGTAATGAGTTTTTAATATTATAGAAGAAAAGGAATGGTTTTCAGGGGTTTTAAAGAAGCAACAGAGTAGAGGAGTCACACATTTGCAATTTATAAATACACCTGATAAGAAAATATCCCACATTTTTGTGGTTAATGTTTTAACAGTGCCTGTGTATGCATGACACCAGGAAGCAGGAATAAAAGCCAAAAGACCAACTTCAAAAACAGGCAGTGGCCTTAAACTTAAAGGCTGCCAGTGAGGACAAACAGCGAAAGCAAGGTCCAAAAACTGGCAAAAGGTCATCTGTGGGAAAGTACCAATGAACACAAGAAAAGAAAAAAACAACCCAAAACCCCACAGGAAATCGGAAAAGCCACAGGTGGAACACAGGAAGGATATACACTGAAGAGGGTGGCTGGTTAATTTGAAATACCCGTGAAAGACAGCGCAGATGAGACTAATAATAAGGGAGGGAAGGATGGAAAACTAACAAATCCAAAACCATGAAAATGGTCATGGACAGTCTCGTAGTCTCAAGAAGCAACTGAATTACAGACCTCAGAATCAGTTTCACTTATACTGCCTTTAGTGGTATTTTAGTGGTATTTTATTTACCCATCGTTCTTCTTTTGGTCCTTTTGTCCAGTTCAGCCGCACAACTAGTTAAATAAAAAACAAAAACAACTTTCAGAAATCATGAATCAGCAGTAGTTGAAAAAAAAATCAAATTTTCTTTCTATTGCCTACACCAGCCAATCAGACTAAGCCTGCAGCTATCTAGCATTAGAGCTCTGGTGATGCGCGGGAAACAGGTTTGTGGATTTTGTTTAGCGTGACCAATCAGAGGGCACGATAAGTTAAAATAAGTTCAAAAGAAGAGTTCAATTTGATTAATGCTTAAAATGAATATATGGATGCTGTATTTATACTGGCAGCTATCCTGCACATACTGGCGTGTGTCTGTGTGTTGTGTATACAGCACAGTGGCTGTGTGCAGACTCAGTGTTTGTTGTGTAATCACACCTGATCCCTGCTCGCTCTCTCTGTTTAGGGGTAAGCAGGAGCAGCGGCAGACCGCCTCTCACTGCTCCGATCACCTGCTCAGATGCAGTGACAAGGTTACTGTCAGGTTAATGACTCTGACTGCAGGCTGTAGTGTTAAACACTGTCATGTTCTGTTGTTTTTACTTAAGCAGCGTAGCATAACCTAGTTCCTTTGATATGATCGCTGTTGCTTTTGCCAGATGTAACTGAGGATGTTCAGGTTAAGTGGGCAGCCTCAGGCAAGGACATGATTGAATACAAGAGGACAGTGGAGCGCTTTTTTCTCTCATTATTGTTGTGGCTCCAAGTGCAGACAATCTCTTACCATGCATCTATTGTGGCAGCGTGTGTGTGTGTGTGTGTGTGTGTGTGTGTGTGTGTGTGTGTGTGTGTGTGTG
>NW_005187445.1:3009181-3063663 GCF_000239375.1 Pundamilia nyererei | reverse complement strand
AAATACTCAGCTGGGAACACAAGAGACTAGACTAGAGAGAGTAACAAAAAACCAAACATGAGAACATAATGCACAATGCAGAGTGACAGAAAACAAGAAACTCAAACATGCAAAGACACACAATTACACAGAACAGAGGGGACACAGAGAGACATGAAGGGCAAGGGATCAAAACTAGAAGCCATACAATAAATCACACAATAATACAAAAATCACAAAGAACTAAAAACGCTGGGTCAGGAGACCCAGGACCGTGACAAAAAAGGCCCAGAAACTATAACGCTATAGGCTAATTTGAGACATCTGCACTAACATCAAGTGCAACTTGTAGGATATACATTTAAAAAGATATAATAAATAAGACTTAACGCCAAGCAAAGCTACATGTCAGACCACACACTGACTTGCATACAAATTACATAAGTTAGCATGTGTTTGTAGTACGTGATGCTAATGTGTTTACAGTAGCAATGAAAAACATGCTGGATTATTTAATTTTTAGCATTAGCAAGGTTTAGCATTTTAGCATGCTAACATGCTAATATCAACTGATTTACAGTAGAAGCCGAAATAATTATAATTTCCAACGCAGAAACTGAGGACGATAGTTCTTAAAATGTCATTTAAGTTTCTTTTCTAGCACCTACTGTGGCGTACAGAGGAAACCCTGAGTTTCTACCGTTGGCATTGTGAATGCAAACAGAGGAAAAGTCCTCAAAGAAAGAGCGTTATTACAAGACAAGTTCTGTGAAAAACGAAATACAACCCACGATTCAATAGCTTGCATGAACACATTTAGCAGTCTCTCACATGACTGTCAAGGAATTTTGGCCCACTTTTCTTTACATCATTGGTTCAGTTCTTTGATTTTCATGGGTATTTTTTTATGTACAGCTCGCTTAATATGAGCTTTCACTGGGCCATTGATTCTTTTCTTTTTCAGCCATGCTGTTGTAGATTTGCCAATGTTTTTCGGATCATTGTCCTGTTGTATGACCCAATTTGGACCAAGCTTTAGCTTTCAGGCAGATGATCCTACATTTGAGTCTAGAATACTTCGGTATACAGAAGAGATCGTGTTCGACTCAACGACAACGAGGTGTACAGGTGCTGTGGGTGCAAACAACCCAAACCATCACCCCCACCACCACGGTGGTGTGCTTGACAGTTGAAATGAGGTGTTGATATGAACACAGGGCGGTGTTGTGCTATCATTAACTTTAACATTTAACATGCTAACCGATGCCTGTAGAGCCTGACTGACTGCACTGTATCGTCAGACTTTGGAGTGAATTTGATGGGACATCCACTCCTGGGAAGATTGTGGCATTTGGTTGACATACAGCTGAATGCTGCAGACTAGCAAACTACCCAAAATTCTGCTTTTTAAGAGTTTCTCACATTTATTGATGATTGATTTATTGATCAAATGCACTTAATTACAAGCACCTGGCCCATACTCTCCCTCTTATCTACTATGAAAACAGTAAGGCTGCAAAATTCCATATGCCCGTGTAAACTTGCTTTTTCACATGACTCCCAAAGAGTTCCCCAAAACTCTTAAACCCCAAAAGGTGCTGTTAAACAGGTATGAGTGATCTTAACAATAAACGATAATGAAACAATAAATAAAGACTCATCAGTTACATTTACAAATGATATGACAATTTTCAACAAAGTCCTACAGACCTATCCTTGTAACAGTTGTGCTTCAGTCAGTGTAATTTTTTTAATGATTTCAGTGATTGAGTTTAAAGAATTTACTGAAAGCTCATGAGAAAATGTGTGTAACATATCATATGTTTATATATAAACACATTAAAAACGAGAAGTCCCACGTTTATTTTATTATGTGTGCTTTAGTGTTAAGCATATTAAGTGTATATTTCAGTTTTTACTATAGAACAATATGGTAATTGATTTCTTGACTAAAAAATTAATATTTATATGATAAATAATTGAAATGGTAATAGAGTTGCAATAATTATTCATTTAATTACCGTTTTGTAAAAACCAGATAATGAATTACTTAATATTTGCTAACCAAACATGTGTTTCTGTGTCCCTCCAGGCTCACTCAGCAGTACGTCTACCCCCAGACGTTCCTCCAGCCCAGCCTGCTGCTCCATTCTCACCTCAGCCCGACAGCAGCGGCTCTCACCTCCCCTTACCTAGACTACAGCCCCACCTACACGCCCTATGCCTCCACAGGACTGGAGCAGTACCCCTACACCCCATCGCCGTCACCCTCCGCTGGCTACCTCAGCTACACCTTCTCCCCCAGTACGCCAGCGCCCACTATCACAGCATCACCAACCCCTCCGGCTGCCATCCATCCTCCCCTAGCTGCACTCACTGCTGTGTCTGCTGCACCGCAGGCCTTCCTCCACTACCCTCTGCACCAGCCAGACCGCATGCAGTGAGCAGCTCTGAGCATGGCTGCAGCTGCTGACTTGATGATTCGAAACAGCGTGACTGTTGACTCGTGACATCATCAGGATGAGACTAGAAGTGGAAGAGAGTGTGATATAATCAAAAGGGCTTCTCAAGAGCACTCTAGTTCCTGTTTTTTTATTATTGTTGTTGTTGTAATAGTTAAAGAAAACGTTCTATTACTATTGTCATCAGCATACACTCTGAATGTTTTTCATCAGTGGCAGCACTCAGAGACTGGAATTAGACGACTGGTAATTTTCTGGATGTTTCTCTTGCTGCTGAGTTCGGAGGCAGTCTGACTTCGGGGTAAAGACAACGAGAAAATATGTTTGACATGATGCTGTGGCTGCAGTTTTTCCAAAGGTACTGAGCTGAATGCTGGGCTCTAGCCAAGCTGGGAGTCAGTTCCTCCTTCAGAAACACAGCTCCAATTACCTCCTCTTCAAGGTTAACTTTCTGTCTATGGCCTTAGAGATCTGTCTCTGTACTTAGTTCATTTTGTCATTTTTATTAGTCTCACATGTGAAACAAACAAAATGTTTATTGTGTTCCCTTTTGTTCGTTTTCTCCACTGCTGGCAATTTGTTATGTAGTAATTACCACAGAATATGCAATATTAATGACAGAGGTGGAACATTAATAAGGTAGACAACACTGGTGTAATATTTTTGTGTAATGCTACTGCTAGATTGTCACTCTGAGATCGACTTTCTTAACACTTCAAGCATATTAGCCATCACATGAAGTTCCTGTAGCTGCTTTGTAGGCTTTCTCAACTTTTGCAGCAAAAGCATCTTCGGAGTCGGTCTTTATTCAGTTACTTAGGTGTCAATACAGATCAGGTAAATGTATTTGGATGTGGATGTCCAAAAGTGTGTGTATGTCCATGTTTGGTCTCTGTGAGTGTCAGCGAGTGAGAGACATACGGTATAATGCAGTATATGCTGGTGTCAGGTCTGAGCTTCTTTTCTAGCCTCTTGTACTGATCAGAGTTGTTTCTTTGTTTTTGTTTTTTCCTCGAATGCAGAAATCAGAGAGATTCTTTAGTCGTGATACTGCAGTTTCCTGGTGCCGCCGCATCATCTTAGTAGTCTTAAAACAAGCCATACATCACATCTTAAACAAATATGCAAAAATAAAATGAATATTTCTAAATGAGATGTGCTATCTTTTTCTTAAGAAGGTCAATTCTGAGTACTTCTGGACAGTACATACACCAGCAGCAGCATGGAAAATTTACATTTCATTATGTCATTGAGCTGCTTTACACTGGTGAACTGGAAACCCGCTGAAGGCAATAGATTTTACAAATATGTTAATTGCCTTTCTTACAATGAAAAATCATCAACCTTGACCAGCCAATCACAGCCAGTAGAGCCACTAAACAACACATTATGTCTTGCTTGTTTAGCTACATTTGGCCTCAAGAAAGCCTGCCTTTTTCTCCTTCTTTGGTTCTCAGTGTTAAACTAAGCATTTACTTTATATTTACTGCACAGCACTGATGTGTTTTGTTTAATGATCCAAAAGACCAGTGGTTCTCAAACTGTGGCACACAGAGCAGAAAATATGGAATAAAATGAATATAATGTGACTTCAGTCGAGAAAGCAAAGAGGAATTTCTGACTTTTACTTCACTAAACTTTAACTTGTATGATTTGCTGTATTGTTAATGATTGATACTATTAAGGTGGTCAAGGAGGTTGTGGATCTGGTATGTTTACTCTGCTTTTTACCTTTTTTATTTTCAATGTAAGAATTACAGTAAGAGAATTATATTTTACAAGAGGTGGGTCTTGACTTGAAGGTGATCAGGAGGTAAATCCAGGATCAAGGAATATTTGGTGGCATTCTTTGCCATTGCAAAAGAAAAATAATAAAATAATATTCTCAAAGAGACATATCAATGACATATCAGTGCCCTTTTTTGAAGACATTGACTTGACATTCTTAAGAAAATATCCATACTTAATTCTCCATCTATAAACAGTAAGCTAACTCAGCTTCATGGAGTACACCACCTCTCACTCCATGACAGCGAGGACAACTCTAGAGGATGGATGGATTTATTTAGATTAAATGTTAAATTTGGGGATTTCCTTTTATCACTCCAGCAGCAGGATTTAGTATGTTGTGTGTGCAGCAGTTCTTCTTAAAGAAGGGACTGCTCACTGTAGTGATGCGGCTTAATAAAGTGTCAAATCTCTGAAAAAGGTTGAGTCTGTAAATACTGTAGTTTATCAGCTGTAATCTACAATAAAAGCTTTAACCATGTTTCTTATCAAACTCAAGCAATAGTCCTGATGTGGGGTTGATCCTGTCCCCAAAAGACACTCCCTTAATCTAAAGCAATATGTCACTCAAGCCACACCCACACAAAACGAGAGCCCACTCTGAATGTTTGTCGTTTATGATTTTGAGTCTATGAGTCTAATTTTAGATGTGAGACTATCCCATGTGCTCTTTATGCCCTCTTCTGGCCAAGATTATTTATTACAACTCACACTTCCTCTTGCATTCATTTAAATTGCATTCATAACATTTAAAGGCGAAAAAAGCAAAGATGAGCCGACCCTCGTATCAAGTTTTTTTTGTGTTTATTTTCATTGAAATTCTTATTGAAACGCTTTGTGCTCCCAGTTAAGGATCAAATAATAAAAGGAGACTCAATGTAAAACTCGCACAGCCGATCAGCAGACCTACTCTTGAAGTCTGGGATACAACATTTGCTTTGGATTGCGCTGATTCAGAACAAAAAAGCAGATGGTTTATGTAAAAATGAATATCATACCAAATAGCACAGTGAAGGGGGAGGAGAAATGGTAATGTCTTAAAAAGTGGGGACAAAAAATGAGCACAATCAGTGGTTACGAAACATGAGAGCGGTAAAACGAAATAAAAAGTACTGTATGTGCGATCTCGGTCGCACACGTACACACATAAACGCACTCACTTGCAAATACACCCAAACGTACAGGCGCAGGCGCACACAAAGGCACACACTCACTCTCACGCACACACTTGCGCTCACACACAAACACAAACCCACAGATAAATTGTAGTGATTGAAAATAATGAAACCCTGGTTAAATCTAATGGTATCATACATCCACGTCTTGTGTGGGAAGTGCAGAAAACAAAACAAAAAATAAACTAAAATGGAGAAAGAAAGAAAAAAGAATTCTTGTGAATAATGAAAAGCATGCCCATCTTCACTGGTCTAACCCAACTTGAAACGACCACAAACCCAGAAGTGCTGCCCTCTCTATCCACCCCTCTACTCCACCCCCACGTGCCCCATGCTCTCTTATCCCTTTCACATATCATTCCCACATCCCCGCCTCACCTCCGCCCTACCCCCCAGTCTCCTCCCCTCCTCAAATTTCTCTGCTGGATTTAAGGGGTTTCCACACGTTTCTGCATTGCAGATCAAAAGCCTGCCTGGGAGGAGGAAAGAGGCGGATAGGAAGAGACGGGGTGGCTACTGGTTCAATCTCTGGTCACCATTTATGAAAACACAAAGTCCAGTTCAGAATACAGAGAGATGACTGGGTGTAGAGGAGTGTTGTTGTGTGTTGAGGTTAAAGGTGATTGACCTGCATGTTTTTAGAGTGGCACCGGAAAATGTTGTTAGGTGTTAGTCTACACGTGAGTTGTCTGGGTTAGTTTTGTGTCTGTGTGTGTGTATGTGAAGGCACTGGGTGGGGGCAGTGGAGGTGGGGTTGGTGTAGCTCAGGGCCTTGTCCCTCATCCCTCGGCCCCAGTCAGAGAAGGGGAGAAGGGGCAGGTTTATAGGGCTTGTGTCTTGAGCTCGATGGACTCCCCGCGGGTGTCCTGCTGGGTCTCGTTCTCGGGAGGTCGACTGCCCTTCAGTGTGGCCAGACGCTCGGACAGACCCCTCATGCGTGGGAACAGCATGAAATCATACAGGAGGGCCCCCATGGCACCTCCTATCATAGGCCCGACCCAGTACACCTGTAAGCAGCAAAGTTAATATTTATCAGCAGTTGAGTCACTTATGAGACCTCTTAAAACAGAAGGAAGGTGAGGGAAGATCGATCGTTTCAGGTCTTACCCAGTGGTTGATAAAGTTTCTGAAGATCACAGCAGGGGCAAAGGACCTGGCAGGGTTCATTCCAGCACCCGTGTAGTACATCTGAAACACAAGAAGCCCGTTTCTAATATTTACACTTCCGTATGCATGCATTTAACACTAGATTATATGCTAAGACCGTGTGTCTTTACCCCCATGAGATGTCCGATGGTAACAGAGAAGCCAATGGAGAGGGCAGCAGATCCGAGACGTCCGTTTCTCCTCTCATCAGTCACGGCGAAGATGCAGATGACAAGCTGCATGGTGAGGAAGACCTCCACAGTGGTGGCCATCCCCAGGCTGATGCCAGGCTGCAGCTGGAAATACACAAATATGATAAAAGGTGATATTTGGGCCGAGAGGTGCAGTGAATGAATGCATTTCATTTGAATCCAACCATGGTTTCATATCTTACCACATTAAACCTGAATTGGTAGTACAAACTCTAAACCAAAAAGGATTTCCCAACATTGCTACACTTATTTCCTGAAACATCCCTCTTTGGTCTTTACCGTGTTCATTGCCATGTTGCCTCTCATGTTGCCTGGTGTGACCCCATACAGCACAGCAGCCCCGGCTACAGCACCCAGGCACTGGGCAGCAATGTAGAAAATGGCTCGGAAAAGAGACATCTGTGAGCCGACAAGGTAGGCAAAAGTGACGGCAGGGTTGATGTGGCCGCCGCTGATGTGGCCGATGGACTGGATGAGGGTAGCGGCTGCCAGCCCAAAGCACAGGGCCACGTGAAGGACATGATGAGGCCCAGTGGTCCAGCGCAGGGCAGCGCCCATGCCAAAGAACACGAAAAACATGGTCCCGAAGAACTCGGCAAAAACTGCCCGCCAAAAATTCATAGACCGGAACTCCCACATGGTGACGGTTGAGGCTCTCCACCAGATGAAGAGGATTCTTCAAAAATAAATCTAGAAAAGGTCAAATGTGTACCTTTTCAATCCTCTTCAGATATCAAAAACTTTAAAAAAGAGTCTCCCTTTTGTAGTCAGCTCACTAAGCTGACCAAACACAGCTGGAAAGTCAGTTTAAAGACAAA
Source organism: Pundamilia nyererei (assembly GCF_000239375.1). NCBI lineage: Eukaryota > Metazoa > Chordata > Actinopteri > Cichliformes > Cichlidae > Pundamilia > Pundamilia nyererei. The sequence continues at coordinate 3,056,083 of NW_005187445.1, read as the reverse complement.
ACAGGATTTCAGAACGTCAACAGACGAATCCACTCAACAGATCTTTTACCAGACTGGGTTGGTAAAGTCAACTCAGCTGCATTCGCTTGCCACCTCTGTCCACCTGTCCAAAGACATAGGTGTGAGATAATGTGGGAGTGTGGGAGGAGATCTCAGGTGGAATGGGATGTCAAGAAGAGGTGGGCATCAATGCTAAAGGGGTGTTTCTAAAAAGAGACGGGGATAGATAGCGTCCAGTGGACCTTTTAGCCTCTCTGACGGAGGGGAGAGGGCCAGACGGGCGCTTTATAATACCCCCCCAGGGGCCCCAGGTGACGCCATAATCCCCCTGTAGGGCCAAGGGCGGGGGGCAGCAGTGCTGGACATCCTAAATCAAACAAACTTAACCCCTCTGTCTCCCCCCACATAACAGCGTATGGCCAAAAGAGATGTAGTATATCTAAGAGGAAAAAAATATGAAGTGAAAATGAGTGAGAAATTATTCTTTTTTAGAGTGAGGTAGTAACATTTTGCAGGAAAAAAGTCACAAGAGAGTGTATTCATCTTCAGAAGGAGTCAAAAATGACAGAGGAAAGAGTTGCAGTGAAGAGCAGGTTATGCTGAGTTTTCTTTCGGGAGTATGTCATCTGTTGATGTATCATAACTTTCATTATCAGGGGACATGCATGCTGATAGATTAGGGCAGAAAACACACACATGTATGCACAAAAACACACATGCACACATTCAAATAATACAGTTGGGGCCCCCGGACGGAAGTGCCCAAAGCTAACAGAGCTGGCCTGACCGATACACTGAAATGCCTGACCCTGTGAAACCATTGTCTGTAACAAGCATCTGGGCTACGTATGGACAGAGATAAGACAAAAATACATATTAAACCGAAGCACAAGTAACAACAGCTGGCAAAGCATTTTCTCAAATTTGCAAAGCTTAGTGCCAAAATGCATGTATAAATTTGCAGCTTCTGTTTATTGGCGTGCACATAATTAATCCTGCCTGTGAGAATCAGTGATCTTTAATTGGCATTAAGCATTGCAGAGGCCTGGAAGTGTGAGCACTTTAACCTGAACTTGACACCGCCTCAGGGTTCAGTGTGCACTGACACCGCCCCACAACCAGCGCCATTTGGTGGCGCTAGAAAATATTGGAGAAACATGTTAATCTGGCTGATGTGTGCAAAGAAGGGGGGAAAGCAGCAATGCAGAGGGAAAACAGTGAATCAAGCAGCAAACCAACAATAATTCACACAACGCAGCAGATTGTGCCTTCTGTTGTGACAGGAGCTTCGAGGAGGTGCTTAGCAGAGGTTTGCAGTATGTGAGGCTGTGATGCAGGAGGACGTACGACCAAAGCCCTGAACGTTCTCAGTGTGTGCGTGAGGTTGGGAAAAGGGGAGAAGGGCAGCGGGGATGCGGGGGAACGATGGGGTTACTGTGCAGCACCGGGGCGTCACGCTGACCAGCCGAGCGACATCACTGGTGGAGGAGTGTGTATGCGTGCGCATGTGTGTGTGTGTAGCTGGGGCGTGATGAATGCAGATAGCTGAGCTTGCCGTTTTAACTCCCTTTTATACATGTTAGAAAGAACACACACAATGCAAAATGCTGGCAGCACAGTGGCAGTTATAGCTATTGTGCATGCTGTATGTGTGTCTGCGAGTGTATGTGCGCATGCTGCATGCAAATTTAAGAGTGTGTGTGCATGTGTATGAAAATTACACACATCAACACAGAAAGTATACAATAAATGGTTCGATTTTTTTATTTAATATCAATTTTAAAGGGTTAGTTCATCCAAATTCTTTACATATAATTTGTTGTTGATTGTACAATGCCTGTGACTTAAGACAAACTAAAGCAAATTATCAGTAAAGAGCAACTTTTTTCTATTTCAACTGAACATTTAAACTGCAAACACGCAAAACACATTTTAATGCGAGGCAAAAATAAAGGCGCGTACACCCACGCACAAATATGTTTAAAGGTTTCATCAAAGTATTGTCTCTCACCCACATACACGCGTATGCTCAGCGTTTCCATTTCAAATTACAAAGCGTGTTGTGACTGAAGGTGTTCTTTCTGTAGAGCCATTACAGAGGAATGAAGGTCCATTTGATTGTGAATAGGAGACCTCAGAGAAGAGATAGACGCTAACAGGCACAGACATGAGAGAGATGCTGGATGAGAGCGTCATTGAACCCACGGTGCAGGCTAAGGACCTCTTTAGCATTTCAAAGCATTCGCAAACACAAGATGCAACTGAAACATAAGGGTGTTTTCAGCAGGATTTCAATGAGTCTCTGTTAGAATTATAATGATATGCAAATGTGAAAGTGAATACTGAATCTCATAGTATTGGCTACACTTTTGCATACACTAATGACAGACAACAAGGACCTCAAAGGTCACATCCAGTCCCTTTAAAATTCAGCTTCTACATGAAATTCTCCTCCACGCACAGTGAAAAAAGGGGGAAAAATGAAAATTATCGTGTGCTTGTAATGCACCAGCAGAAGGTGAGAATTGCAACCCTCCCTTTGTTGCCTCATTATCACATGTGGGTTTTTTATTAGCTTTGGTTCTTTGAAAACATAAAACATTAGCTGCATACGTCCCAAAAACTGTCTTACTCTGAAGAGGAAATGGGAAGTTTTGCCATTTACAAAAAAAAAGCTGGGTTTTATCTCCATATCACACAGTCTGGGCTTTTTTTCTCCATCCCACTCATGTCTTATAGCTTTTTGTTAGTATTACTACTGCTAGTGTTCTCAAATTTAGGAATAAGATTGTACTTTTACCTAATTTTACTGCGTCACTGCAACTTTAAGACATTTCTGTTTTGTGCCATGAGGCCTGCAATAAAGTTTTTTTCACGTACTCTGAACATTGGAAACAAGTTGTGAACACTGAGATTTCATCATCTTATATACAGTAAATGCATAACTTTAACATGTACACATCTGGGGGTCATATTTCTGTCTTTCTGGTAAGTCCAAGTCTAACAATCATTCTCTTTTGTCTCTGTTTTTGGTCTCTGTTAACTTATGAGGGGATATATCTGCTAACTAAGCGCTCCATTGTGTGAATTAGTGAGTCGCTATCTGTGCCTGATTGCTGTTTTTAAGATAGTTTGTAAGGTTTCTAGAGCATTTTTAAAGCTTTTTAAATCTGCAAACAGCTCTCTCCTGTGACAAAAGGGAGAAATCAGAGTCCTATTTTGTGAAATTAGACAAAATAAATATGAAAAACTTACTTCTGAGTAAGTCAAAAGTTTTACATACCCAACTAAACACTTTGAGATAATACCCCAAAGTGTGGCGTAAACAAGCTTCCATAAACTTCAAACTGTGACTTGTACATTAAGATGATCTTCTTTAGAATAAAATTTGGCATTTGAATGTATAAATCGTACATTTGTACACTCATTTGTAACATGGAAAGATTGGAATATTTCCAATATTTATATTTTTGAATCACCTTCATGAAATTAGCCCCAGAATGACTGGAAACTGAAGCTCTTCAAATGTAAGGAGAGCTGCACATTTATGTGATAATTCTCTGTGAATCAAATTTAGCGACTGCTATTCAGTAAAAAGTCCAAGTACATGTTTTAAGCTGCAGTTAATTTCCATCTTGTGCTAGGTCTTCGTTCAAAATCAAATTAATCTTGTAACTGTAGCTAACTTAGTCTTTGGCCAGCTCGTAAAACAAGAATTGACCAAATATAACATGAACCTCCAAAAAACAAGCGTACTTAGGATGAGATCTTTCAGCTGAACATTCAGTTTTCCCAGAAATCCGAACAGTGAAGTATCTCATTGAAATTCATTTTCTGGGCATTTTTGGTTGAGGATGTTTTATTATCCTACACTAAGAGAGAAATACTGTGCTTTGTGCTTTGTGCTTCGTACCGTTTTATGACAGTTGTTGTTGAACTGTTTGCTAACCTGATTCCAAAAAATGATGTGTTTTTGTGCAGAAATCTTCCAAAATATTTACTAAAAGCAGAACGATTATACTAATACTATATCGTATTATATTCCATGATTTTTTGTTATTTATGGGAGAGTTTCTCAAATATTAGTGTTTTTATTTTTGATACTTGTTGAGTATGTTTTAGCTGATACAATTGAATTTTTTAAAGTACTTTTAATTGTAATAGGTAAATGATACACATTTTACCGTATAATGATAGAGATAGGGCCTCATTTTTCTTTTATTGTGTTGAAACTTGCGAGTAATCACTGCTTGTTTTTGCTTTTTATTTTTGTTAGGTTGTACATGTAGACCTGCTAGTTTTAAAAATTGTTTAGACAGATGGTCAAACAATATCAGACATATAAATATTAAAAATAAATAAATAAAAGTGACTATTTGTGAAAGTAAATAGTAATTATATCCCATTGTGGTGCATTTTGGTGCGCCAACACTCACAACCTGGGTATTAAGCCATCAGTCTTGCAGTTAATAGATGGGTCTCTGTATGGCCACAGTCAAACTGCAATTCGTGAGTTAAACTGCTTCTTTATCAGGATGTTACAGTTGCTATTAGATGACATTAAACTCTAAATGGTCGAGCACTCCTGTCTGCTTTTGTATATTACAGCATGTCATGTGAGATAAATTTCATCCTTTCACACACCTTCTTTCTTTTCTTTTGTCCCCATCACCATTTACTTTGATGGTGTGTACACCAGTGCATCTTTTTAAAAATCGCTGTTGCACAGAGTGCGCTTTTTTGGTACATGTCTCTTCAGTTGTTTTCCTGCTTGCTGGCCTGCTTGGCTCTCATGGCATTCTGCGTGACTGTAGACAGCGACGATCCGGTCATGCTTGCCGTCTCCACGATCTCGATGTCCTTACAGGTCAAACAGGCCACCAGCTTCTGACGAGAGGCGCTGCGTGCAAAGAAGAAGTCATGGGACATCCCTGCCAGTATGGCGCCGAGCACCGGCCCGATCCAGTAAACCTGCAGGTGGGCAAAAGTGAGGTATGTGAGTTTTCATGGTAACTAAATGATCTAAGACAAATAGAGGAATCCATTAAACTGAAGTACTGTTAGATTTGACATTATCACCTCCACCAGTGAGGTTATGTGATTGATCTGGCTTGTTTGTCTGTTTTTAAAAAGATTACTCCGAAAGTTTTTGACACGTCTGCATGAGGACCAGAGATGGGGACCGCCCTGAATTCCATGGATCAGTTCATTGTTGTAGTTGATTAAGTTTGAGCTACTTTTAGCTGTTTTATCCACCCTGTAGTTTGGTCTCATCACAAGATAGATCTAAAATATGCTGAGCTGATTAACAGAAGAACATTTTTTTAAAAATACAATAAAATTCTGCAAATGTTCCTTTCTTTCTTTAAATGTCTAATTTTTATCTTATGATGTTTAAAAACAAAAATATCTCCTATGAAACAACTTAAAGACACATGAAATGTCTCCATTCTTTATTACAAACAAAAACCTTTTAAAATATGTGACCATGTTATAAGAGCTTAATCTGAAAAGAAAAAAATAACAATAGCAATCAATAGTAAGAAGTTAAATATTTGTCTTTATAGTGTAGCAAAAAATCAAAATCAGAAGATAAGTTCTTCAAAATGAACCCATGTGAATGTAAATTTTGTTGACTTTACTTATGTTGCACTAAAAATCATGTCTTCATAACTTTTGTACACTGACCAAAAATCTGTGTTTAAAAAAAGATTCGGATTTTGGATTTCTGTCTCACCCAGTGGTCTTCCCAGAAGCCTGTGATGATGGCCGGACCCAGCGAGCGGGCGGGATTCATACTCGCGCCAGAGAACCGAGCCTGAAGAAAAACAAACAACATCACAATAAGGCTTTTTGTTTTTCTACATGAGGGTAATGTAGCTTTAAGATTTAAAGACATATATCATAATAATTAAAGTTTAAAAAATGTTATGGCAAAAGGAACACAACAACCAATCAGGTCTTTTGCTTAAATAAAAGTGATTTTAAATAACATAAAAAACACTTCTGAAGTTATTTAATGTATAAGTTGGTAAAAAGTGCAATGGATTCTTTATTTAACATCTTAAATGAAATCAAATGTTGATTTAAAAGCACACTTCCTCGTGTCGATTATATTTTAGTTCCGTTTTTCTCTGGTTTGGTTGTTTTTTGTTGCTCTTCTTTAAAATTGATCACACTTCCTGTAAAACTAGTTCCACTCACATATTTAACTGGGGGATCTTTTTTCTGTGTCAGTGTGACAGAAAGCAACAAAAGCTCCAGATTATGTATATTGAGAAATGCAACCCACAGTGGCTGTAGCAGTGGGGGGGGGGGGGAATAATACAAATAATACACTATAGGCATAAAAGAAGCTCATCTCACCCCTATCAGCACACCAGCAGTGTGTGCTAGTCCAATGGCCAGGTTTCCTGGTTCTGGGCTCTCCCTCCTTCGCTGGTCCTCCACCGAGAAGACGGTGAAGACCATCTGGAAGGTGCACAAGACCTCAATGCCCAGAGCCTTGGCTGCATTCAGCTCTAAAGGTACCTGGGTGAGGTGCGAGAAGAGTAAAAACATATTCTAGAAAGATGCAAATTATTATTAGAATTTTTTTAAATGGCACACATACGTTCTAGGAACTGACCCTGTTGACAAAGTGCTCTGCTGTGGTTTTAAACGGCAGGGCCAGGTACAGGGCCCCAGCTCCTAAGGAGGCCCCCAAACACTGAGCGATGATATAAACGAGGGCCCGGAGAACATCAAGCCGCCGTGTGGCCAACAGAGCCAGAGTCACAGCAGGGTTCACCTGAGCAGGAACACAAGCACACACTGGCATATAAAACTATAGAAAACATAAACAGCTCGTTGGTCTCACGGTTCTCTACTTTAATGTTTATTGTAATAGATCAAATCAATGATCGCCAAACGTTAAAGTGCAAAAAGGAAATATGAATTTATGCAGGGTTGTTTTTTCCTTTCTTGTAACATTTATACTCTCTTACATTTATCAAATGTCCCTTTGGAGAGGAGACAACCCCCGAGGTTGAAACCGCTGAACTAAAACTAGCTAATAGTACATATAAATATATAATTAACTAATTATGAGTACATTTTTTTACATTGTCGCATTCGTACTTCTATTCACTTAAATGAACTACTTTGAAGTACTTTGAGAGCGTTTCTGTCAAGTTCAGTTCAGAAAGAAAAATGAAAAACAACATGTTAAAATGACATAATTACCTGTGCCCCACTTATTTCTCCAAAACAGTGTCCCAGTGCTACAATCACCACACCCACTGCCACCGCTGGATACAGGGGTCCTCCAGGGGCATCTCCAGGGCCTGGCACAGAGGCACCCAGCACAGCGCTCACCAACACCAGGGTGCCGAGGAGCTCTGCCAGCATGGCGTGCCAGAATTGCCGACTACGTAGCTCCTCATAGAAAAGGGATGTAAACAAGTTGGGCTTTAGCTACTCCTCTAAATATATTGTTACATTTTTAGCTAAATAAAAACAGAACACAGGTAAAAATAAATAAATAAATAAATAAATAAAGATTTTAATCATCAGAGCATGATGAACATGTAATCTCTATGCTGCAAATGATATTTATCCATATTTTTCTTTCAAAATATGTCTTAAAAACACTCTCAACGTAACCAGCTTAATGTTGTTTTAATCCATTTAGTTGTAAAATTACTGATTATATTTATATGTTAATATTCTGTACGCAAAGCCTAATAATAAAGAGACATTTTTTACTAAAATAGACAAGATTTCAACTCCATCCCATGTAAATTATAACACATTTAAACATTAATACATTAACCTAACATGCTTACCTCACGCCACGTCATTTCAAACCCAACAAGTAGGTTTATTCAGGCAGTTTTCTGTTGGTCGGTCTCTCTGTGTGTCTCTGTGTAACTGGTGGTCTCTGAGGACTTCAAGGTTCCTGCTACCTCCCTGATTAACCTGAGTGTGCGAGAGGTCCTTTGATGAGAACAGCCTCCTCCCTCTCTCTCTCTCTCTCTCCTCCTCGCCCTCTCCTTCTAGTGCACATCAGGCCTTATCAAGTAATGCACACACATCAGTCCATTTGCATACTTTACTCCTAAACATTCACTGACTTTCACTACTGTAAAAAAATCTTCAAAGAACTATGAGAAGCATTTCATGAATTTTCTAACTGGAGTCACTTTGGCCAGTATAGAGAGGACAGTTTCCAGATAACTCACATTCACAGCTAGTTCATGTATCGTGTAGTGGTTTAGAAGGCAAAAGACCCACTGGTTTGATCCCAGGAGGAGACCCAGATAAGAAAGCTGTCAAATCAAACATGCAGTGCTACCTGCTGTGGCAACCCATTTATATTCAGTTTATATCTTAACATGAAATGCAGACCCAGGAGGCTAGATTGCCTTCAAAGACAGGGGGAAAAAAATTAATAGTCCTGAAGACAAATTGAACTAAACTTTAAGTCTATTTAAGTCACATGTTTCTTTATTATGGACATATACCATGAAAAGTGCAAAACAGAGGTGGTAAAAATCGGACCAGAGGGCCATAACAAACCTGCAAACAGTCCCAATCCAGTTCACTGGATTCACAGCAGAGTGAAAGTTTTGCAGGAAAGTATTAAATATTTATCAATAAATTATTAAAAACGAATCATTCAGTTTTGAAAATTAGTTTAATCATAAAGTAAAATACTGTTCATTTTTAGATCTCCAAACTTTAATGACACTATAAAGTGAATGTGAAAGGTTGAAACCATTCAATGAAAAAAAAATTATATATTATAAACAGTATGAGAAATAAATCATAAATTTGTGATCACTTTCTTTTCTTTTCTTTTTTTGTCATGTATTGATTTATGGACAATATTAATGTAATGTTGACCTGCAGACTAGGCAGGCCACAAATTCACAGAGTTATGGGATCAAAAGCCGAATCCTTTGGCACAGATATTTAACTGATGATTCCCTAACTCCTCTAGTGCCAGGAAATGTTTTTAATCCCATAGGCTGTAGGTTTTCCAAAAAGCCTGTAAGCAAATCTATTCGCTGGTTTATTAGTTGGTTTGTTTTGCTCACAGGCAAATTGTGAATCCCACCTGAAAGCACGACCTGCTTCCTTACTCAAATGAGAGCTGCAGCTTTCTAAATAAACTTCATGTTGCATCATGTAAGACTTGAAACTAACTCCTGAGACCTAAAAAGACATTGTTAAGGTATTTACTAAGGATATGGACAACGGAAATGAAAGGCTGTTTTATCTGTAAAAATTACTTTTATACAACCAGACTTCTTTTTGTAACCAGAGTTGCCCCCTGCTGGCCATTTGAGGAACTCACTTGGCTACACCTTTCACACCTGAAACCTATATCTAGCTTATAAATTTAAATATTTGTGTGTTTTATATTTATCTTGAAAGTAAAAACACTGACATCATTATTATGTGTTTATGATAATTCGAAAAGAGCCATTTCTGTTACGATGACCATGGTACCATTGTCACTGTCACCATCTCAGTATGCTAACATTAGCGCTCCTTTTACAAAGCACATTTTAAAAGGGCTGGCTGGTATGGCTGTTTCCTTATTAAATTACATTTGTGCAACAGCATGACAGATACATTCAACAGTGGAAAAATTACCACAGGATAAAGTTGTTTTTGTTCCTGCTTTCTCCTGTTGGATGACCTGCGTTAGCGTGTTCTGAGCACCTGGAAAACAGACGTTCAGCCTTTATATCAGTTATAGAAAGAGCCAATTAGTGACAAGAGCACCAAGAAAACACCAAAACCTTAGGCTGTTGGTGTATGCACTGCATTTGTTCAGTGGATAAATATGTGATAAAAGCTTTTCCTCCTGGAAGGAAATTTGGGTTTCAACAGGCTCCAATGTGAAGCAGAGGGACTCTTTCCATCTTATGCAGCAGCATATTTACAGGTTAAAGGTGCAAACAAATGCCTGCTGTTTTGTTGACACTTTACCCAAAGATCTCAGATTTGATGTCGGCAGGCTCAGGGTTTTTTCCCCCTCCTCTACATACTACTTGTGAGGTACCGCTCTGATCACCATGGGGACAAACTCTTTCATGATGCTGTTGCCATAGAACCTATTGAGATGCTGCGTCTATGCACTCTTTTCATTTTCGCTCTTTGATATGAAACACACACCAAAGCAGACAGAATTCTTTGGTTTACGTCAAAACTCAGATTAATCACCTCTCTGACGCTTGTTTTCTTTCTTTCTTTTTCTAACATGTTATTTTTTTAGTTGTTTTTCATTTAGAGTATCTAAATGTTTGGAGTCCAATCTGATTTTCCTGATACCTCCAAGCATCAAAAGCCTTCAAATCTAGCAGAGTGAGTCCAGAATGAACTGGTTGGGCAGGTGGGGAGGAGGAGTGCTGGTGTGCCCCATTATGTTGTGGATTACCCCCTCCTCCCTACAGCAACTGTGTAACTGTTATCCCCCCTTTTGTGGGGATAAGCCCAAATTTGTGGAGCAGGACGGGCGGAGGGCGCACTGGAACCCGCTGGCGTGGGGAGTTTTCAACCCCCCGCCCATACTGCTGACACTGACACAATTTCACATACACACCCGCATATACACGCTCATACAAAGTGCAAGCTAAGGGATTTGGGAGTGAGGGGTAATGGGAAGAGATGCTCTAGGAGACACGATATACACATTTTTACATTTTAACTTTACCACACACATATTTTTGTCTTTAGATGCTTCCCAGATGAAAGTGTAGAATATCAAGAATTGCAAGCAAGTGTTCACTGAACTCCGATCTTTTCTATTGCAAAGCAGCTGGGCCTGATGGCAGGATGTTTTCAACAGCATGTGCTTCAGACAGGACTCTCCAGGGAGCTGCACAGTCCTGCAAGAAAACACTTCGCCACACTTCGGCGGTTTCAAGCCCTTCTTCACTCTTATATTGCATGTGCTCCTTGTATGTACACACAAAAGAGAGCAGGATTTACGCTTCTTTTTTTTCCCTGTTTGTTTGGCTAATCCCCAATATTTAAGTAATCCTGATATGGGCAAGCCTTTCAGCACACTCTCAAAGAAATTAGAAACACTGGTGTCAACGTTACAGTTAAAGTAACTAAAGTGGTGATACAGAAATGTTTTGATTCCACCAAAAACATACCACATATTTCAAATATGAAACCTCAACTGTGTGCTGATGTGTGGTTCAGTGTGTGGTATCAGGAAATCTACAAGGAAATAAATCCATCCAGCGTTTATATTATCTGCTTAGCTTTCTGTGAATGGTTGAGTCAGAGGGGAAGCAGTTGTTTGGCATTAAAGGTTATTTATATGCATTCAGGAGTGTAGAGATGGTCAAGATGACCTGCTGAAGTTCAAAATGAGCATTGAATTTGGAAGATGCGCAATTTAAGCGATCTTATGGTTTTTAGTACAAGATGATCCGAGTACGTCTGAGATTTACAGAGAATTGTCTACAACGGAGAGAATATCCAGCGAGCGGCAGTTCTAAGATTTTAAGATTGGAGCTGTATACCCAACTGCTCGAGTAGAACATATAATAGTTTTTCTATTGAACTTTGCAAGCAGAACCTTTAAAACTTTCAGTTAAATAGCCAGTTACTAGGTAGTTTTTCCAGATTAGGATAAAACTGAAGCACCTGAAGGAAATCGAACAACTGCGGAGTGGGAGACGGACAGAGAAGAGATGTAAGCATCCAGATATAAAGCTCCGTGGAGAAAGGGCAAAACAGAAATAAGTACTTTCTACTAGATGTGGTTCTTTATTCAACTCACAGTACATTCTACAGATGCACACGTGTTACATCACCTTAATACAACAGAGTCTTGTAATACCTCCTCTTAAAAATGATGAATTGGTCCTAAAAATATAAAGGAACAAATTTAAAGTCACCAAAACTGTACATTATTAAAAAGTCACTTAACACCACATTTGGTTTTTGTCCTTTTTTTTTGTTGTTTTTTGAAAAAAAAACCAAAAAAAACCAAACAAACCACTGTCCCTTTAAGTGTAATAGGGAACATCCACGTTTATTTCCTATCAGCGGTGTCGAGTTCAGTGTAAGAAACAAGTTTAAATAAAACCCAGACTGTGGAGTCATCCTGTCGCCTTCATAGCACACCATCCATGCCGTGCAACATTGTACATTGGCCCGTGTACAGCACAAAAAATATGTATCAATAAAAGGAATGTAAGGTTGAAACCCAGGCAGCACTGTGCCCAGCACTTCATCGTCAGCTCCTTTGCAATTCTAGTCTTTAAAAAGAGAGGATTTTAGCCTACTGTAGCCTTTCAGAGGTGTTCGTGTGGTCAGATGAGCTACAGAAAAACGTGTGTGTGTGAGAGAACTGCAGGTCTGAAGCTTTAATATACTCCTGTCAATCTTGATTACAGTGTAAAAGCAAACTTTCATTGTGTGTTCTCGCAAACGGACTATTTAATAAGTGCTTAAAATTACAGTGCCATCCTTTTGGTTGCACACAGTCAGAGACACAGATCAGGTGTAGCTAGCTGAATATTTACTCTTATCAGACAGGAAAGTGAAATAAATAGTCTACGACTGACCGACCAACACTAAAAATCCTCCAGTTCCGGAAACCAGTGTCTTTCACACAGCAGCAGGAGATGGGTGTGTGTCTGTGTGTTTGTGTGGGACTGTGTGCATGTTTGTGTGTGGTGGTGGAAAAGTGTTTCACGTGTGCGTGCAAGACTTTAAGTGGAGGTTATACAACGTCTACTCATGACAGTCCAGAAACAGATTCCTTTTAGTTTAACTGGCCTTTTCATAAATCATCTAGACATCTCTATAAGGTAATCTGTACACATTCACTACAAGCTATTGCTATTAAATAATCCCAGCTATTGTAATCTTTATATATATTTATATATAGAATATATAATAAAAATATATTGAGCAAAAAAATTACTTCTAGGCATAAGACCACGTTACATTACATTTCCAATGAACAGGTAAGAAATGGCCCAAGCTCTGAAGAGTTTCGATACGTTTAGTCATTGAGTGGTGGCTAAGCAGGTCCAGTATCCAGCATGATGGCTGCAATAGTGTGATCGGTCCCTGACCTTCAGGGTGAGTCTGAGGGCCAAAATACTCAGGGCCTGAGACCGCGTCATCAACCCACAGCGGGGCTTGACCAAAGGCCTTGCTACGACATGGGGCTCACGTGAAAGGACATGACAGGAGAACGCTAACAAAAATGAGGTGCTGAGGTGAAGATGCGGAGACACGGAACAATGGAAGGTGAACAGAGACTCGTTCTCGTTATCTGCGATGGGGAATGGGTACAAGTTCAACCCAGTTCAGCTTTGGGCCCTTAGAAAAAGGTTAGGCCGGTAGAGGAAACAATAACAGACAAATAGCCAAAATCTATACATATATACCTTTACAGAGAATACACATAGCTGGAAGAAACTCCAGACAGTCTTAGCAGTAATGGAGAGTGTGTGACTGGGACGGTGAAAGCACCAACAGTCTACAGCCCCACCATCAGCGGGGATCGTCGTAGGCTCCTATTTCTCCTTATTTGAGTAGAACTCCGCCCAGCGGCTCTCAAAGAAACGCCTCATCGAATGTCCTGCCATTCCCACCTCTGACGTGTCTTCATTGAAGAGCTCACAGTTGTTGAAGACCAACTGAGCATCTGCTGCAAATTCCTCGCAGCTGAGGTACCTGAGATGAGGATAAACAGGCAGAGAAGCTTAGAACAAGGGACAAATGATTGGCAGGGATTAAAAATGTCTGAAAAATCCAAATCATTGAACTGTATAAAGTAAGAGCAGTTGATCTAACATCATTGTGATCTAAAGACTCTTGTGCTTTTCCATTCAGTTCTCATATAAGAGAGCGAGAGAGAGAAAGACTACCCCCCCCCCACTGCAATGCAGTGAACCCTACGCTTCTTTGCATTAATGAGACGTGCAGCATTATCAGCACTTACCCTCCTTGTAACAGTCTTTCTCTCATGGTGAGGAAGTCCATGGGGTTCTTGATGATTCGGCGGTAACCTGGCACCAGTCGGGGATTGACAGGTTCAAGGAATGGCCAGGCGTCTGCATGAGCCTCCATCTCCATTAGAATGATCCTGGCAGGAATTTTTTTTAAGAGTATTAACACGAATCCCCCGCAATGTAGCTGTCAAAACATCTCAGAAGACTTTAAAATCATATCATGCAGAGCTGGTGCACTCATGGCAGGTGGGACTCACTCGCAGAAGGTGAGGTCGGGTTGGTTGCGTGTTGTCATGCGGCGCCGTTTAGCGCTGCTTCCTTCTCCGGAGTGACGAGAAGATGAGGGAGGTGTCGTCACGTCTTTGTGCCGTGTCGTCATTCCGCCACTGCGTCGTGTTGTCACCTCGTCCTCGGAGCTGTCGTCTTCGTAACGTCTCTTCTTCACCCTGGTGCGCTTTTTGGACAAGCGCAGTGAATCGTCTTCATCCTACAAAAAAGGAGAATATTTCTTAAAACGAAGCAATTTCAGGGATACGATCTTAAGATTGAAAAACGGCTCAAAGTGTTATGACGTCAAGAGTGACAAGAGGAGTTCTCACCTTAGCGACACAAGTGGGACAAAACCAGTCTCCCTCTGGAATCTGGGTGATTTTAGGCCGCAAGCAGTACATGTGGCAGCCACGATCGCAGCCGTCGCACAGCAGCAGGCACTCATCATTGTCTCCCTTCTTGCAAACTTGGCAGGTCTTAAAAAAAAAGAAGAAAAAAAAAAAGAAAAGAGAGAAGCATTTATCCCATAAAGGTTAGAAACCTTAGGAGTTTGAGAAGAATTTAGTGAAATTAAGTCCAACCAGGCATTTCTAAGATTTCTTACCACTTTAGTCACAGATCTCTCCCAAGCAATGGCCTTTTCCAACTGAAGTAAACACAGACACAGCTGGGGAGCACTACGGCAGCGGTCTAAAGCCTGACGCCATGTCCGCAGTCGAGACGTGATTTCACTTTCCAGACTGGAACAGAAGAAAATTAGTTAACCCCAAAAAAAAGAAAAAAAGTGTAGCATATGAAATGTAGGATTCATTTATCCCATTTAGTCCAGGTTGTTTTTCTCACCTGATGACATCCATGGGATGCTCCTCTCCAGGTGTGGGAGTGAGAGGAGCGAGGCGCATCACTTCTGCGGGGTTCCAGAGCGGCTCCTTCAGGTAGCGTCTCTCGATGTTTCGCTCGAGGTTGGCTAGCCGCAGCACGCCCAGGTCCAGCGGGTGTGTGGCGATTCGCGGTAAGCCAGACCACTCCTTCTTGGTTCGCACGATCCAGTCGTCACGTGGGTCAGCGTCATGTTCGTAGTATTGGAGGTCATCGCGTGTGGAGTCTGGATCTGGGATTGTGTAGGGCTTAAAGGAGACAGAGATAGGAGGAATTTAAGTATCAGTGACTGACTTTAACACATCGGGTTTCAACAGAGGAAATGTGTTATCAGTGTTTTAAGGTTTACCTGAAATTCGGCCATTGGTGCGTCTGTGGTTGTTTCAGCATCGGTCATAGCGCTCTGAGGAAGTGCCTTGAAAAAACAAAATAAAATAAGTTTTACTACAAAAAATTTAAAAAAATCTACATGCACATTTGTTGTAACTTAGATACTTTTCTTGTTGCCATTTAAAGTTTACGCATATTCAAACCTAAAACTGCATCCTGGAGCATTGTATGAATTCTTTGACAGCAGAGACACACATAAAGCAGGGATATCGAGGTCTGCAGAGGATATGAACTTCTTGTGCAAACATTTCCTGCTTTTATTTTCTTTAAATCACATTAATTCACTCCTGTTAAAGCTTTAAGAATACAGAGTGGTTCTGTTTTATTGTGTGGTTTTAGTTGTGATTTTCTACCTTCAAATGGAGGTCAGCAGCAATAACCCGCTGTTCCAGGTCCTCCACCCACTGTAGTGCGCTGATGTCTGTCTCCACTGTTTTCTCCTGCACTTGCCAGGGCTGCTGCAGAGCCTCTAGCAGAGCATCCTTCTCTTCTACCTTCAACTCAAAGATTGGGTCTAATTGGATGAGAAAATCTTAATGAGAACAAATATGGCACAATTATGGGAAAGCTCATAATGATCCAGTTAACAACATTCACCGTTAATCGGTTTGGTGCATATCTCGGCCAAGCTCTCCATGTGTTTGGCTAAATGCTTATGGAGCACCTTCTCCCTGATGCCTCTTGGATGGAGGGACTGCAAGGTGATAAACAGTTCCTCTGGGGTCTTGATCCACCACCAGCCACGCACCATTGCTGGAGGGGGGAAAGAAAAAGCAGCAAAATTAAACACATTAAACAAGTGAAAAAAGAAACCACAAACACAGGAAGAGTATGTCACCCCAGAAAACAGTGAAGGCCACAGAAATCTTCATGCATATTTATGGAATTCAAATAATTTCTGAGGTAAAACTGATACATTTCAGTACTTACATGCTGGGATAGGCTTGACCACTAGCTGTGTGAAGTACTGCTGTTCAAGCTCCTGGAAAACTGAGTTTGGTGGGCGGCCGCGGCGTTTTGCTGCAGCTCCACGGGGCCCTCTGCGGGCAGGACTGCTGCCTCTGCTGCCTCTCCTTCGCCTGCGAGCTGGTCTGGCAGGTGTGGCAGGAGTGGATGGAGCTGGAGGATTGGGAGTTGGAAGGAGCTGAGGGTTTGTTGGTGGAGAACTGGCTGGGACAGCACAACCAGGGCCTGTAGGTGGAATGTCCTGTAGTGCTGGTGGTGCTGGAACCACAGGGTCAGCAGGAGGTAGGCAAGGCAAAAGTGGGTCCGGCTAAGGAGGAGGAGATTATTGATTTTTACATTATACAGACTGTGCATTGTTGTAATATTTACTATCATCATTCTGGTGGCTAACCTGTACGAGTGGAGCAGTAAGTGCAGACAGAGCACTCGGGATCTGCGGGAGAAGTTTGGGGGGTGAGCTGGGTGAAGTGGGCGTCTGGAGCTCAGTCAGAGAGTTATCATCACACGGTTGTTTGGGGAGCAGGTTGAACCACTGTCCTTGCTTCTCTGCCATCTCTTTAACACTCTCCTCCGGTCGATTACCCTCTGGAGCTTCCCCTGCTGATGAGCATGTGCCATTCATCACTGCTTCCTGTGATTGGCTGAGCCAGCTCTGGAAAGCCGCTTGTGTGAGGTCTTGTGTCCCGCTATTTGGTGATCCTGGCCCTTCCTCACTCCGGGACCTGACGCTACTTCTACGCCGACGGCGGATTTTTGCTGTGCGGAGGTGAAGCTCGACTTCAGGTTTGATTTTCCGGGGACGTCCGCGTCCTCTCGGCCTGCTCATGAGGGATGCAGTGCCCGGGAGGGGATCCTCCTCCTCCGCAGAGAAGGTCTGGGCCTGGCCTGGGGTTGCAGAAGTCGGAGAGGAAGGCAGAGTAGGAGGAGGAGTGGTTGGCAAGGGAGCTTCCTCAACTTTGGGCTCCTTTTTGGGCTCTTTTTTAAGGAAGGTGACAGGCACCTCCGCTATAAGGACTTCTCCAGAAGCTACAAGATAGAACAGTAAGGAAATGCTGAAGTGACGACAGACAAGTCAAGGGTTTATAAAGCATAAATATTCGAGTTTAGACTCAGACTTACTCAGCAGCTCTTCAGGGCCCTCGACGAGAACTCCTCCAAGGTGAGGTAGGGCCAAATATCTGCGCCGGTAACGGTCCTGCCCCAGCAGTATGGCCCGCATGGAATGAGATGACTGTAGCAGCTTTTTACGGAAAAACGCTTGGCGCTGTGGAGGATTAAGAGCAAAGGAATATTTAATATTAAGCAACAAACATGTATACAGCACTGTGCCTGTGTCATATCAGCTTTACCTTAGTTAGCTTATCTATCTGCCTTTCAAGCTCTGGAATGCTAGCATTGGTAGGGCTCTCGCTCTGCAGCAAAGAAGGAGTTCAATTAGTCTCAAGTGCATGCGTGATCGTGCTGTAGTTAAAACAGTAGAGCTGAAACATACATCACTGAGTTTGGGTTCTTCTTTGCGTGCACGGCGGTTCCCTCTCTCAAGGATTACACCACTCTCCTCCAGGCTGAGGTTCTCCTCCTCAGCTACTCTTGCACTACGCCTCCTCTCCTCAAAACACAGCTCTTCCTCTGAGCGTCCTGTACGACGTGATAGCGCCGCCTTCAGCCTGGCAGGAGGAAAACAAGTCCAACATTTAATACTGCTTGGATAAGTAGCAGAACTGAAAATAAGCGTTTAAAAACATTGATCTTACTTTCGGAGTTTCCCCTCAATGATCCACTTGTTCTTCCTGTAGGTTGTCATATTCTCCACTGTGTTGTCAATATCACTGAAATTTAAAACAAACACTGATCTTACTATTTCTTGAGTAAACTCTCCCTTTAAGCAGTCTTAGAACAAGTAATCATCTTGAACATACTTGATCACAGTGTTACTGCTGTTAAGCTCTTCCACAAGGAAACCCAGGATGGCTGCCTTGGTGTCAGGAGGCAGGGCGTGAAATGGTTTGGTTCTCAGGGTGTTGCACACTTCTGTCTCATAGCCATGAGCTTCCAAAAAAATGCGAAGTACTTCTGAAACTGTGCTGCGGCTCAGCTCCAACTCAACCAGCTTTTCCCCAAGGATCTTTACCGACTGGAGATTAAAGAAAAACTCAGACTAACGGGTTTCCGCCACATACCAAATGGGGTTACATTAATAAGCAGAATGCTTGAAGTGTATCACACACACCTGATAATACGATGGTAGGCCTGGATCATGTAGTGCAGCCTCCACCAGCTTTATCAGTAGATCCTGCAGCTCTCCTTGGCTGTCACCCAGGCCCAGGAGGCCTTCCTGCAGGGTAGCAAGGCTGGGGATGTCCTTGGGTATGTTGAGACCGATCACCTTTCCATACCCGTGTAAGAACTCTACCACAGCCAGACAGTGTGCAAAAGCTGTTCCAGAAAGCACCACACCAGGAATACGGGACAGCTCCGGGAGGGGCTATTGGAAACAAAGTTCAAAGGTCACAAAACATCAGTTTTTACATCAAAATTTAAAAAAAAAAAATTTTTTTCTAAAAAGGGGGTTAAATTAAAACTCACTTTGTGATCAGTGAGACACATATCCTCTGTGGGCTTCTTCAGCTCTTCGGCTATCAACTGCTGCCTCTTCCGCTCCTCCATCCGTCGCTGGGCCTGTGCTCTCCGCTCTGCTGCCCTCTTAGCAGCCAGAACAGCCTGAGCTGCAGCCTCTGCCTCCGCCTGAGCTTTAGCCAGGGCCTTGGCTTTACTCCGAGCCCCCAGCACCCTCTTACCCTGGGCCACCCTTTCCGTGTCAGTCTGCTGAACCGGTGGGGTGGGCTCAACCTTAATTGACCTCCTCCGGCCGAGATTCTTAGGCTCTGCAGCAGACTCTGATGCCGGCTGTGAAGCCTGTGGCGCTGATGGGTCAGTTGGTTCAGCCTTTGCCTCTAGGTGCTGGGCCTCTTGCTCGAGCTAAAACAAAAATGAATAAAATAAAATAAAATAAAATAAAATAAGAAATAAACACAAAATGATGAAGACGTGGAAGTGATAAAGATGTGCGTCTGAGGACACGAGTGTTAAGTATTTTTCTTTACCTTTGCTCTCTTTTTTTCATCTCTCATTTTCTTAATCTTTGCATCCTCCCTTCTCTTCATTCTTGCCTAAAAAAAAAAACAACAATAAATAAACGGCACCAACAAAATCAGGATGATAAATGAATAGCGTAACAGATCAGGATTACAATCAACTTGATCTACATACCTTTCTTTTCATTTTCTTTTTGATTTTAGCCAATTTCTCCTTTTCCTCCTCTGTGAGAGCTTCTATTTTTAAACACAGGGAATTAAAAATTATTTAGTCGCAGTAGAAAGAATGAGTTTATATAATGAGCAAAGACATTACGCACAACTTCTTTACTCACCCTTGGCTTCAAGTCGTTTAAGCAGCTTGGCATCAACCTTGCTAAGGAAATCAATCATCTTCGGTTTAGGAGGTCTACCGGGGCGACGGACCTGTCCTCCCTTTACCCCACGAACCCTGCGAGGTTTTTCTTTATCGGGATTTGGAGGTCGACCACGACGACCAGTGATGGCCATGATCATAGAGGGAACTTCCTCATTAGCCAGAAGGACCCACTTCACACCCTATAAAACACAGAGAAAACAGACTTTCAAAAACAATTTTCCTATATATTTTTTAAGCATTTGTAATACCTAAAGTTTAACTGTTGAGTATTTGAATACTTTATAGTTCTAATGTGAAAATATACAGACCTCGGGAGTTTCTCTCTCTTCGTAGAAGTCTCCAACAGGCATGCGTGGACTGAAGCTGAAGTGTTCTCGCGTGACCACACTGTCTGTGTGTTTCTTCAAGTACTGTGTCATTAAGTAATAAAGACACAGCCGGAGAAGCATGAGACAAAAATCAGAGTTTTAACATAATATAAAACCATAAATGAGAAAACCATGATTTTAAGAGTTTCAAATAACTTTTTAAGAATAATTTAAAAATTCTGGGAAATTCACCTTGATAATTTCTGGAAACTGTTTCATCCTCCTTCCACAAGGAGTATAGTACCAAGTTTCGCCCTTCATCCGGTTCTCCATTTTCTTCACACGAATCTCTCTCTTCCAACTACAATTAAAACAGCGTTGATCATTACAGTCTTGTCATACCTTTTTCCAACTAATTTAAGGATATTTTTGTAAACAACAAATATGAATTTATCATCCTTCCAGATATACGTCTGGTCTAGTTTGTTTACATCTAGGTTTCCATGGTATCACATTTGGCTAGCAAGGACAAAACCTCACTGAAAAATTGACTGTGTTAATGAAGACGTTTTTATAATAATTTAACTTGACATCAGTTATTAAAGCTTCAGCAAAGATAAGGGTGCTCACCAAATCCAAATAGCGCTTCTGTCATGTGAATATTTGACTGTGTTGACTTAGAATTTTTTTTTATATGATGAGTTCTGACTGAATTTGTGTCGTGTAAAAGCTCAATAAACAGTAAAAGGAAACTTTACCCGTGCAGCAGAGGGAACTGGACCTGCTCCTCTGTTGCCACTCTTCGTCTGCCAGATTCACCTGTTCCAACAAACCAAAGGTTTACCATCAAACTCTTAAACAGTGACATCTTCTTTCAACAAAATTTCCTTTTCATTACCTGCAGTGGAGCTGTCGTCGTTTTCATCAGCATCATCAGCAGCTGTTTCTGCATCTTGTTTCTTCACCCTTTTCATCTTCTTGGCTTTCTCGACTGTTGCGCTGATAGATGAAGCGTTGGCCAAAACAGCGTCAATCGTGGCTGTTATTGGATCAACCTCTTCTGTGGAAGGCCCAGCCTCCCCAGATGTTTCGTGCGCATCAACCTTTAGAGACTTCTTTCTCTTTCTGCCCTTAGCTGGCTCCACATTAGTCCCTTCCTGTTCGTTAGACTTCATTTTCTCCACCTTTGGGGTTCGACCCCGAGGCTTCGGCTGGACCTCCTCTGGAGCTGAACACAAAAGAGAAAAAAAATATTGTAAGGTAAAATCTAATACTATTAGAATAGCACTCTGTTGGAAGTCGACTGTTAAATACCTGCAGGTTTAATCCATATTGCCTTAGTAGTTCGAGGTTTGCGTGGTTTCCCTGGGGTTTTCAGATTTCCTCCGGCAGCTGGCAAAGTCTGATCAGTAACTTGTTGGAGTGGGTGTACAGCAGGGCTCTGTGCTGGGGTACTGAAGGCGATGAAGTTCTCATCTCTCATCTTGAAACTTGGTGGTGTCATTGTGTCATCAGCAGCGATTTTAGTATTAATGCCTCCAGATGAGTCTGGTGTATCATGTCCTCTGGGATCCCAGCCTGCTTCAGGTCCTGAGAATGAACAGAGCTCAAGACTAAGTAAGTGATGTTAGGCGTACAGTTCCAACAGAGAAAAGAATATTCTGATAAAGAATAATACTCTATTTAAACTGACAACTTCTTCCTGTCAAATGATGCCATACTAGTTTTAATGATCAGAAAAGAAATAACTGTACCTTGCTGAGATGACACAAACGAGTGTGTGTTGGACACATCGCTCAAATCAACAGGAGGCTCTTCAGTCTGAGAGGTGTTGTCTAGAGAAGACTCCATCACTGATTCTCCTGTAATTTCGCAGCTGTTCCTGGTTTCTTCTGCTTCTGAGGTCTCTCCTTCCCTGGTGGAGTCTAATGTGTTGTCTCTGGAGTCTTCCACAGAAAAGCTGCTATCTACAGAGTTGTCAAATATACTAGATGGCTCCTCTTCTGCGCAGGAAGTGTTGTCAAACTGAGAATTGCCCTTTCTCACGTGAAAGCTGTTGTCAAAGTGAGTCGAGTCCTCTATCCATGAGCTATCACCGCCTAAAAGAGAGGTCTTTTCTAAAGTAGAGTCGACACTGATTCCAGAGGGGGTGTTGCAGGTTGAATTGCCATCATACTGAGAGGCCGGATGCGAAGAGTTTGCAAAGCTTGTCCTGCTATGGTATGGAGACTTTCTGAGAGGAGCTTGGTCTATCGTGCAGTCCTCTGCTGCCCAGACATCACTTGGCATGTGGTGATTTTCAGAATCTGTTTGCCCATTCTTGGGCTTTTGATCAGGAGCGAGTGTGGTTTGTAAAGTTTTCCCAGGAAGCTCAGAGAGGGATTTGGGTGGCTGACTTTCAGATTTATCACTCTCAGGTGCTTCCAGCTGTGGCATCCTTACCAGGCCTGAATCAAGCAAAGGGAGGTGTTCCTCTGCGTTTTCATTTCTTTTATCAGCTAATGCTTTCCTGTCCTCACAATGGCCATGGTGCTCAGACTTGGAAGGTGACTGCTTTAGCACACGAGGAGGAGCGGTGTTAGGAGGATGTCGCTCAAGGTCAGAACTTTGGACCACTCCAGAAGATGTACCCGTTACAGGAGGCACAGACACCAAGGCAGGAGGGCTGGGCAGGGGTGCAGTCCTGGAGGCTTGAGTGGTTAGAAGAGGTAGGGTAGACAGAGGTCTCACTGTAGGACTTACATGGTCAGTGATCGAGGGCAAATTCATGCCCCCTGGTGGTGATGAAGCAATGGAAAGACCCGAATCAACAGCTTGAGGAGTGTATTTCTGACCCTGCAGTGTGAATGCTGGTTCACTGCCAACTAGAGGAGTTTTTTCCACTGAAGAGGGTGATGCAGATGGCAATGAGCAAGGGCCAGGTGGTGTTAAGGTTGAAGGTCCCGATAAAGACATCTGAGATGGAGCTAAACCGCCAGATGAGGAATTTGCAGCCACAGGGTCAGAAATCAGTTTTGGGGGTCCAGGCTTTTCATGCTGACCTCCAGATGCATCAGAGAAACGTGGTGGCATCGAAGGTGGCTTAGATTCTTGAACCATTTGCCTCTCAACCAACAAGCTGGGTGCAGAGTAAGTAGATGCAGACACTATGGAAGGAGGCGACTGTTGTACAGGAAGTCCAGAAACAGTTGCAGGCTTTTGATGAAATGCAGACTCCAATGATGAAGAGACTGAAGAAACTGCTGCAGGTCTAGACAAACTATCAGTCGAAGCAAGAGGTGTAGACAGCTTTGAAGGTGATACAGGAAGCGATGAGGTGGATGAAGACCCCACTAACAGATGCTTGAATCCTGCAGGTGATATATCACTCATGCCAGGAGGGGGAGGCCTGAGGCCTTGAACCATCAGGGGAGGAGAAGAGAGCCTGGGAGCAGCTGTTGGAGATGGAGCAAAGGATACACTGGGAGGTGTTGATATTTGTGGTGAAGTAGATTCTACATCAGGAGAC
The DNA here is from genome assembly GCF_000239375.1 of Pundamilia nyererei. NCBI lineage: Eukaryota > Metazoa > Chordata > Actinopteri > Cichliformes > Cichlidae > Pundamilia > Pundamilia nyererei. The sequence goes on along the minus strand of NW_005187445.1, from coordinate 3,032,309 downwards.
GAAATTATAGTGGGTCCAGCCTCAGATGTAGGAGATCCAGAGAAAGCAGGAGCTGCAGACACCTGAGGTGGTGTTGAGGACTTGGTTAAAGAAACAGATGTATTTGCTGTAGCCACAGAGAGCTGCGACTGAGGAGGTGGGTTAACAGCTGGATCTCTGACTGGGGAAGACATTTCTGGGCGCTGAGCTGCTGGCTGTTCCGAAAGCTGACGATAATCACTCGGAGGACCCACATGAGCAGCAGGAGGTTTGGATTGGTGACTATCAGTCTTGGGTAGCCTCTGGGCAACAGGTGACCTATCACTGCCGTTGTAGCTTGTGTCTACCTCCCTGACAGTTTCCCTCGTATGCCCTAAAATAAGGAGGGAAAAAAAACATAGCAAAACTGTTAATATAATGCGAGATTGTTGTACACTGAAACACATGGTTTTTATTCTCATACTAAACATAGATAGTGAAAAAAATAATAATAATAATAATTTCGACTGATCAGACATTAAACAGTCAAACATTGGCACCTGCTGGTTAAATAATGGCACTGTCCCCAATAATAAATAATGTCAACGAGTGACGTAATACTGAACACTGTATTAACTAAGACTGGAAATATTTTCTGTTTTATTATGAATTAAACACTTGATGATTTATTTATCCTTTTCCAGGAATTAAAAGGTGACTTATTAAATTGCAATATTTTGTCTAAATACATTTGGCTTTCTGATTACCAGGACAAAACATCAGCTGTTTCTGTTGGTCAAGTAATCAATTCACATTTAACAACTAACACAGTCTATCACAGTTATTTGTATCACTCAAAAGCTGGCATTAAAATTAGGAAATAGACTATACACAGATTGATTAAATTGATTGAAACTGCAAAAAACAAAAATATATTTAAGGGTCACCTTGCATTGGAGAGGACATCCCCACATTGCTAGAGTGGGGGCTCCGTTCCCTGCTGTGGCCCTTTGGAGATCCACTATCCTGCACAGCTGATGGTGACATCATTTGTGCCGAGGACATCCCCACGGGCAGAGGGCTGCCAGTGCTCCCTCTGCCTAAGCTGTGGTGCTGAGGGCTGCCACGTGGAGGAGTGAAATTCTGAGAAGCTGGAGGCATCATCTGAGCCTGGGCTTGTGGCTGAGTTTGCTGTTGTGGTGGCGGCTGCTGCTGCTGCTGGGGTGATGACAGGGACGGGTGCTGATGCTGGTAATACGGCATCCCATTCGGCATCATGCCGTAATGCTGTGGTTGCTGGTGCTGCTGGTGGCGGTGGTGTGGGAGAGGCTGGGAGGAATGGAAGTGTTGTTGTGATGCCTGATGAGGGGTTGCCTGTAAGGACTGCTGCTGGTGATGCTGTGGTGGTGTAATCCCAGGATGTGCTTGACTCTGGTAGGTCCCATACATGCCATGGGAATTATAACTCATCTGCTGGGTGCCAGGGTTACTCCTGTTCCAGTACTGGTTCCCCGTGAGAGGCATGTTCGCTGGGCCTGAAACAGGGGCCTGATGGGAGCTTTCTATCCCCCCATTCAGCTGGTACTGTCCATGACCCTGGAACTGATGCTGTGACTGAGGCTGAACCATCCCAGGTGTAGACTGCTTCTGATGCATCCCATGCGCAGGAGAGTTGCTCACAGCTGGGCCATACTGAGGGTGCCCTCCCCACAAGTAGTCATAGCCCACGCTGCTCTGGTGGTGGTTGCTCAAGTGTGGATAAGGGGCCGATGGTGGGTGGGAACCAGGGACACTGGATCCGAGTACAGTAGTGACGCCATTCACATTCATTTCGCCATTCATATCTGTTAGTAAGAAATACAAGCTGAAAAAAAGCTATAATGGTAAAAATCTGTCTCTGAGTCACTGAGATCTAGGGCCTGTACTGCAAAGCAATTTCAACATACCCAAGACATCATTCCCTTATCTGGTTTCACACTTTGTCAATCAGGCTAAGTGGTCAATATGGTTACCAACTCCATAAATCAAGCCAGGGTTTCCCAATCTAGCTATGACCATGTGCACATTAAAAGGGTGACAATGGCAGCATTTGACCAATCATCCACAAATCTACTGAAGGTAGAGTACTGATGTTACAAAGGAATAAAATTAAAATATTTAAAAAAAAACTATAAAGAGTTTTAACACATAATACAGACTGAAAGCAGTGTGTGGGCATGTGAGAGAGGAAAGGATAGTATTACAATTGTTGTATGAACGTGTGCGGACTTTAAGTGATATAGTCAGTAAGACTGGAAAAGGCCCAGTATGCCAAAAACATCTGGCCTAACTGAAGCAAGAAAGAAAAGCTGGGAAAAATGCTGCGTAAGTTACCAGGCGTTTCAGTATTACAGTTCATTCAATGTCAAGATGTGCTTAAGACACTTCTAGCTTTCTCTTTCAACTGCAGCCCAAGTGATGTCAAGTGTTTTGAGAAGAAGGAAACAGCAAACACACAAAAAAAAGTTCAAACCGGTCAGGGTACTTTTTCCTACTTGTAGTTTGTGGAAATGTCATCAGTTTCATGGCTTAGGTGAGCACCGCATAAATATATTAAGGATAATATAACAATAAATATCATTGCAGGAAACAAAAAAACATCAGGAATAATAAAGTCTCACCTGAAGAAAAGGGAAATCTGAGTTTCTTAATTGATGTTCAGCAAATAAAAGCAAAAATTTCAGTTTCTAAAACCTGTAGGTCTTTTCTCCAAAGAAATGCTCTAGTGATGAATTCATATACCTGATGTTGTCTTATCTTGAACATAAACCGCTCTAGCAGGTGAGTTCTGCACTAAGTTACCAAGGTGATATATTCCAAGTTGAACAACAATCCTACCATTGAAAACCCAGGGTTTTAACCCTGTAGTTCTCAGTAAGAACTCAGTAAGCCCCCTAATCCCACTTTATGGTAAAGTCCACAATTTTTTTTATATATATATAAACAGTAAGGTTCATTTTATTCTAAGGTGCAGAAATACTCACTCTTCCCCTGCTGAGGAAAACTCATGGAGGACCCGTTAGTATAAAGAGAATCCCCTGAGGAGAGTTTCAGTCCTGAGTTTGCTGAAGAGTGAGTGCCATAGTTGAAATGATTATTTGAATCCATCTGAAAAACATCAAAAATAAATAAATAGTTAATTTATTAAATGTATTCATTCAGTCTGCTACCTAATGTTAGTCTACAGTATGACGTATGGAAGCGGTGCAGGTACTGAGCACGGATTAAATGTGTGAGAATCTGCATGACCAAATGGCTCTCAAACATATTATTTAATTCATTTTCGCTTCTTTTCGTGCACTTTTGAAGGCAGTCGACGCTACGTAATGCGTGCTATTTCTTCCACGAAATGTCTTTCCTCGGTGATTCTGGCAGCTGCGGCTTGTGACAGGCAGCACCATTTCGCTCCAACAACAACCGTCAAAATGTCGCAGCCAGCAACAGCAGATGCCAGGCCCTAGCGAGTGTAATGGACAAACGGGATATTACGATAGAAGCTCATCATTACCGCTGATGAGGCACTGCTGCTGCTAACACGAGCTCAGGCTCTTCAGGTCTACGGTGATAAATGTACGGCCCAGACACAAACAGTCTGAAGACCCGGCGGCCTCAGCTCAATAACAATGGGAGTGATAATATTTCACACCGTGAGGCCTGGATAATTGTTTTCTACGCCACTCTCCGTTTAAAGGCTGTCTGCAATGCATAAATAGCCCTCAGGACACTTGATTTCCTATTTCAGTAAGGCCGTTGCAATAGCAGGCGTTAGCTTGTCGCGCTAGCTGCGCTCTCAAACGAACAAACCCCCATTTCTACCACTTGCGAGTCAACTGAGCTAACCATTGATAACGTTGGATACAAGTTCAACTCTTCAAAAAGCCATTCAGACAGTTTATTTTAACGTGAAATTCCGTGCGAAAACCCACCCCGCTCCAGTTCCAAGGTTATTTAGCTAAATCATCACAAAAGAGCCTAGCTAACATACGCTAGCCACGTAGCTAACTTAATAGCATCCTTTACGTTTATCCAGAGTAAGCGCTGCGATGTTAGCTCATAGCCGGGTAGCAGGTACCATAACCACGCTACGTTGGATCCATGATGCCCATCAGTGATAGAGAGCTCCGCGAACGAAATAAATATCCACCGGTCTGCCGGTAATGACCAACATCAACCCCCTCATCAGGCTCGCTAGTTAACAGATGGAGGCGTGCTCCCCTTTTGTTCACGGGCTAACGTTAGCTAGCAGCCAGATGAAGTTACATTGTTTACGCTGCGAGCACAGACAATTTTCACAGAGCATCACGATCCTCCCACACTTCCACCGTCCAAAGTTTCCCCGATATTTCTCTAAAAGCGTGTCCGACCTTTCAGTCCTCGGGTCCCGAAGGCGCAGGTGTCTCTAAACGTTCTTCTTAACGGATGTGCGGGTGAAGATGGCAAGGCGATAAATAATAAACAACTATTCCCTAACCTTTGGGTTTTAAATTAGCAAACATGGCTGGTGTGGTCCGGTGCAGCCATGATCACAGAACAGAGCGAACAGGAGCAAATGTCCCAACAATAACTACGTATGCATCCGGTTACATTTGTTCACTAAATTTCACCCCAAAAAAAAGTAAATAAATAAAACTAAACAAATAAAAAATAAACAAGGACATTAAACTATAAATACAAATAGATAAAAGCTCAAACTTAGCAATAATAATAATAATAACAACTATTATTATTGATAATTATAATAATATAGGAATTATTATTATTATTAGTCAATACTAACAATAGTATCTGCTATTACAAGTAAAAGAATTACCAACCAAATGCACGTAAAACATGAAAAATAGTTCCTTTTTATTATGAAGAATTATAATAATTGTATTGCATTATTATTACAGATGTCTAGAATTGAAGCAGCATTAAAGAGACAAAGTTAAAATAATTTACTACATAATTGCTATGGTTAATTGACATATATTTTAAGTTAATTTTGTTATGTTATTGTCTTTTTATATATTATTATCATTTGATGATATTTTTTTGTTTTTGCAATTCATATTATCTCTATATTGTTCAGATTTAATAATATTAATACATTCCTCTTTTTTACTTGTGTGTGTTGAATAGCAAGGCTTCTGACATATAATCCTTCCACTATGTAAAGGCATCTTTATGATTACTTTAAATGCTTCTAATTCTGATACTTATTGCTTCAATAGTATGATCGCAATTAGTATGTGCTTGTGACATTTATCATGTCTGAAACGTGTTGGAGGAAAATAAAAGTAAGTCAATCAAGCAATAGCTTCATTTAGAGAAGCATAATTGTTATCATTACATCATCATGGTAAATATTATTATTACAATATTATTAACCTTGAGCCTTCCAGTCTTCTTGAGTGGAAAGTTTCACCAGTCATCGTGAAACACTTTCATACATATTTGGCCAGTTATCTTTTAGCTTTATCTCAATCTTTATCTTAATTGACATTCACTTGAAAAACAAAAAAGATTCAAAGATTATTAACTTTCAGCAAAGTAAGTTTTTAGAAGCTTTTTCCTCTCTTGACGTCGTACTTGTACCACAGTTTTTGTTATTGCAGAACTCTTTAGTGGGTTTTAATTCACTCATATGACTGCCATGTCTCTCTTTGTCTCTCATAAACGTTCTGTATATGAGAGCCACGCTTTTATTTTAATGCGCTTCAGGGTGAAAACAGGAAACTCATGTTGCTTATTACCGTCACCTTCTGCTGAATGACAATCAGTGAGAAATTCAGGCCCGAAGAGGAAGTATGCTAATATTCTGGGCCGAGGAGCCTGAAGGCTTCAGGGTCATAGCGCCGAAATACACGGGTAAAAGTTACAGTTACCCCAAATCCTACTCAAGTACAAATACTCCAGTACAAGGTAAATGACGTGTGGGCGTTTTGTATGTTAAAATGATGTAATTATGCGTATCCCATGCCGGCTGATCCCAATGCAATTCACTGATGCCCCCTAAAGGTCTTTTATAATATTTCTCTAGTTTAGGAAGCTTCACTGCCATCCACCTCCTTTTCTTTGCAGTAAATTATTTAGTGCATCATACACTCAGCAGTCATTTTATAGTTGAGCTTAAAATACACACTCACTAACTCCTTTGTTAGATATGTATAGCATCTCATTTTGCCTTCAGAACTGCTTTAATTGCAAAGATTCAGAAAGATGCTGGAAACATTTCTCTGGATTTTGCTCCATATTGACATAATAGGATCACAACGTTACTGGAGATTTATTAGCTGCAAATGATGTGTGTCTCCCGTTTCATCACACCCCCAAAGTTCTCTACTGGACTGAGATCTGATGACTGTGTCATGTTCAAGAAACCAGTTTGAGATGATCTGAGCTTTGTGATATGACATGACAGTTAGTACAAAGGAGCCCAAAGTGTGCTATGAAAATGTCACCCACACCATTACACCACCGGTAGGGACCTGAGCTATTGACATAAGGCACGATGCATCCATGCTTTCATGATGTTTATGCCAAATTCTGACTGTCCCATCTGAATGTCATAGCAGGAATCAAGACTCATCAGACCAGGTAATGTTTTCCAGTCTTCTATTGTTCCGTTTTGATGAGCCCGTGGGGATTGTAGCCTCAGTTTCCTGTTCTTAACTAACAGGAGTGGCAACCGTTGTGGTCTTCTGCTGCTACAGTCCATCTGTTTCTAACAGATGTGTTGTTTGTTCAAAGATGCTGTTCTACATTCCTTGGTTGTAACAAGTTGTTATTTGAGTAACTGTTGCGTTCCCATCAGCTCAAAGCAGACTAGCCATTCTCCTCTGACCTCTGGCATCAACAAAGCCATTTCACCCAGACAACTGCCACTGACTGGATATTTTCTTTTTGCCGGACCATCACCCAAGATGGTCTGGTGTAAGTTTGTTATAGCTAAAACAAAACAAAAAAACAAAACTAGATGTGAAAAAAAAAACCAAACATTTTCGATAGCTAAAATTAAATAAGAAAGAAATCTAACAAATTATTTTGTGAACTTGGAAAATTAACTAGTTTCAGTCTTTGTCAATTTGGTAAAACTTTGTTGTCACTTCTTGCCTGATGAGTCTTTGATGGAGGTGTTTGGTGAGACTTTGGTTTGCTGGATGTCTACGGACTGTGAGAGTTAACTGTGTTCAAAAGAAGTTCTACATTTTTATTGCAGTATCTTAACAGATTTTCCCAAATCTTGCCTCTCGTATATGTTCTCCATATAGTAATATCAAAAAAGAGATTAACTAATAAAAACTAAAGCAAAAGGAAAAATTTTCAATACAATAAAAACTGAACTGAAATGACAAAACCTAACCTTGAAACTAACACTCAACTAAAAGGAGAAAAAAAAAAGTCAAAACAAACTAAAATAAAAATTGGAAAATGCAAAACTACAACTGGTCTGGTTTGATGGTAAGATGGTTATGCAGAAGAATCCCTCGGACCAGCCTTTCTGACACTTAAATCCTCTCATTGTGAAGCTCAGTCTGGACTTCAGCAGGCCATCCTGAGCATATCTACATTCCTGAATGCACTTAATTCCTGCCATGTGATTAGCTTATTGGACATTTGCATTAACAAGCAGTTAAACAGGTGTACCTAATAAAGTGGCAAGCAGATCAGCGAGACTGTCATAATTTATTTTCCCCGATGCATTTTCTTTTTGAAAAAATCTGATGCATTTATGAAATTTACCTCCTCCCCCAGTGGTCCCTCAAAATTAAACTCAGTCTACTATAGTTGGGCAAAAAACATTCACATTATAAACTTGACAGAGAATAATTACATCATCCCTGCTGTATTCATTTGCATCCGATTCAAATAAGAGTCCAAATTTGCACAGCCTCAACTTCCAATGATTAGAAGTCGTCCCAAAACGCCAGTGATATTGGCAGGCTAACTCATTAACCCTGACACCTCATATCTAAGAAAACAAAAAGCATTTAAAAATGATTCTTCAACAGTTTATTAGAAAGATGTAGACAATTAAAAAAAAAAAAGAATCCCCACTCTAATTCAACATTACTGGTCTCCCTTTACAGTTTATTGACAGTGCAAGTATAATTTGGTCATTACATGTCGCCGTATCGTTCAATCAAGCTGCGTTTTTCAAGCCTCTTTACCAGCTGCAAAATATGTCAGCTCACTTGTGCAGTCTGACACGAGTGTGCACGTTCGGTGGTATAAAGACATAGTCCATATGTTGAATTCATTCAGATTAACAAAGTACAGTAGGTGATCACTGGGAAGATGCAAATATGCCTGGAATGAGTTCAGAAAATTCCAATTTTCTTTCTTCTGTTTTTTTTTTTTAAACGAGCATTAAACAAGAAGTAAAGGGAAACATGTAAGTTGGAAGGTTAAGCTACTGAAACAGTCTTCTTGGATCTCTAATTCACCGCACATGAGAGATGCTTGAAGAAGAACCCAATTGGTAAATTTGCCTAATTATTTTCTTAGAAAAAACAAAAACAAAAAAAATCATGAGAAACTACACTGGTCGACTACCTTAAAAACCACAACATTAGGAATGGTTGTGCCTAATCAGCTTTGAACCAATTCATTTGAAGACAGACTGTCAATCTCTTTAACACACATTGCTTAGTTGAGGACAACTATACAGTTTTTTTTCCTCCAACAAATACGGTGTGCTTAGTTGTAATATTTAACAGTAAAACAAGATATCCAAAAGGTGCAGTACAGCAAATGGAAGTGGAGATAGCTGCTCTGTACAATACCATGCATATCAACCTTCAGTGAACTGATTGGTCAAAGGTTTGGAGCTGAGGCTATGGATTTAAATATGGCTACTGACTCATTATGTACAGTTGTTTGTCACTGCCTTCAGTTTCAAGATATACATTTGTTAATAGTCTTCTCTGTTCTGTTCTTCTGTTTTCTCTCCAGAGTTTTATGGTCTTCTACTCCAAATCTGGCATTTCTGAAAGCGAAGTGAAAAGGAGACATTAAAAGTTGATTGAAAATAAATAAATAAATAAATACAGCTATAAGTGTAGATGCTACAGAAGCTCAAACACTTACTCTCATCGTCACTATCTGCAGATTCATCCTGAAAGAAAAAAAATAAGAGACCTGTGAAATCGATCTTAGGTTACGTCCACAACCTCTAGTGTCACCAATTAAGATCTCCCTTATCTATAAATATAAGATCAATCAAAGAGATGACTGAAGAGGAGGTCTTACATCATCTGCACCATCTAGATCAGGTAGGTCATCCTCTCCTCCCATGTTGTTCATCATCTGCAATATAAGATTAGCAATTAAAGCCACATCATTTAAATGCCAACGAGTCGAAGACAGATTGATTTTTTCCCCCCTTCTTCCTCATGAGATTAGATTTGAGGCATGCATTAATCAGTCAAAACAGTTTTGTTTTTTTTAAAAGCAGATCCATTACACTTATTCCAGCCCTTTATATGAAAATATACATGGCTCTATATTGTCTTGGACTCTACCAGAGTACTTTTGCACAATTTATATTCAAAATGATCATTCATATTAAAAAACACAACAAAAACAATGGGAAGTGGGTGAGTCCAGGGTTACTTTTCCCAACTTCTAGGTGCGCGACTGAAGCGAGTACCAATGAGAGCTGGGGATACTGCTGATTAATGTATGACAGGTTTGTAAATACTTTACAGGGTTACCTAGGCAACTGGAGCCTGGAATGTCCACTAGCAACCAACAGTGACAGACTGATACATGATGAGCAAATCGCTTCCTGGGTGGACGCCCTATATTTATTTAGACTTAACCTCTCAGTGAATTCATCAAGATTCAAGACTAGTTAAAAACAACTAAAACTGAGTATTTGGAGCAGTTTGAAGCTTTCATGTTTAACAAACAGGAGCAACCTGAAAATCTGCTGACCTCATTATTTGAAACTTTGTTTAATATGACCATTTACCGGCATCCACCATTGTAACAGTACATATGGCCGAACATAAGCACAATGGTTCCACTTTAACGATGGCAATAGCAGAGCAGAAACAACTTGTTTAGTTTATCATTTAAGTATTATAAAGTAGGGCTGTGCGATATGGCCAAAATCTCATATCCCGATATAAGACATCTATCGTCCGATAACGATATAAATCACAAAAATGTAACATTTTCTGTAAATTCTGTGAATCTCGGGCAGCTCGACATGCGTGAAGTGTTTCCAGCTGGGCGTCGTGTACCTGGAGTCCAGTGTTTTAACCGATGGATGAAACGATACATTTTTAGACATAAGTTGTAACGGCCGCCGTTTTCTTTGTGAGTATTTATTACACGGCGTGCTGTGGGGAAAAGCCTGTTCTAACGTTTGAGTCTAAGGTTTATTTTTTAGCACCTGCTGGCTCTTTTTTGCTTCTCATCCGTAAATACTCTGCATCTTTCACGTGATTCGGTTTATTTTGAAAAGTCTCAACAGGATCTTGAGCTTTATTGTGAGGGGTTTATGTGGAACATAAACAAGTGGACACACAATGGTTTTACTGTCGTTGTTGCTAACGACAACGCATGAGAACAGGCGCTTGTCCGTCCATAGTGTGGTTATATTAAAAATAAGAGAACTGTAAGAAATTAATATAGCCACTACAGTGACAATCAAAACGGCGAAAGAAATATTGCCGTAACATGAAACAAACGATAGCGTGAAATGAAACGACAGACGTTTTTATATCGTCATCCGATAGATATCGTTATATCGAACAGCCCTAGTATAAAGTATGTTGAAGAAGGTCATGTGGGGAAGTAGGTTAAAGTACAGGAATTTTCACCTGGAAGAGTCGAGACTAGAGTCTGCAAGAAGTCGGCCTAAACCTACTGTTTTTAGGAGGATGACATGACTGGAAGAGAAAAGAGAGGGCTACTTTCTATGTCTCTAGCATTTGTTGGCTTTAGCTGAGTTTATTTAGACTAAAAAAAATAAAAAGCAGGGGAAAAAAGTATTTTTACAGTCAGGTACCCTATATCTGCCTTCAAAGTTGTTTCTTTTGCTGGTTCAATTTGAAACTGTCTGTATTAAAGCTTTGTATTAGCCTCATTACGTGAAAAGTGTTTTTTAATTAAGTACTTTTCAAATATGAAGTATGATTTTATCAAAGCGCTTACATCTGAGAATTGATCGAAGTTGCCCATCTCCTCATCTGAGTCGTCCTCCCAGTCTTTCCAATTGTTAAAGTCGACACTGAGCCAACTCAGCTGTGGAAACAAAGTCAACATTTTTTTTTTTTTTATTGCTGTCGTTGCTTAAATCTGAATATTTTTCAGATGTCCTCACGTGTGGCAGACCTTCGCCTTCTCTTTCGTTAGCCTCGGCCACGCCTTCCCTGGCTGCGCTTTTCGTAGATAGCACAACACTGAGCGGTCTGTGCGTTTGTGTTTGGATTCCTGGGTCGAGGTTTAAACAGAGCACAGAAACAAATGCGGTCACTCCTGCGTTGTGTGCAGCGAATAAATGTTTTATAGCATTTTTGAAAGCGGTCAGTACAACTTACATTTTCATCAATGGCATCGAAAAGGTTTATTTCATTCTCGTGCTTCACATTGTCAGTTCCTCCAAGACAGCTGCAGGGAACAAAGACACATACTCACTATAAATATACCATATAAGAGAAGGTCCAACAAGAAATGCACAGATAAATGTAGCCAGAATTAGGAAAACTCACCTGAAACCACACTTTGTTTTATCAAAATTGATCTTAACATCTTTGCTGTCTGCTACACAGAACTCTATAAAAACAGAGTCCCTCCTGTCGTACCACTTGGCAGTCGCTGGATGCCTTTAAGAAAATGAAGGGCATGAGAAAAGAAGAAAAAGCATGCAACTCACTTTTATCCTTTAAAAGTTCAGCTTTTCAAGCCTTCAAAAACAACTTCAATGAAAAAAAACAAAAAACCCCAATAAATAATCCGAGTGCTGGTGAAGAGACAAGACAGCCTGTTATCAAACCTCCTTTGTGTGAGGTTGCTGTAAAGAGCATCGAGTTACACACACTGCTCCAGTATCAAAAGTGAGACATCTGTGGATACTAAACTGTGACAAGACACATTTACAAGCTGTTGTGGATGGAGGGGCCCCCTTCTCAAATTTTCCTTTTAACTTTTAAGTCTTTAGGGTATAATGTGAGCCAGTATTGCTAATTTTACTTAATGTGGTCTAGTAGCATGACAAGTTCTGAAAAGCTCATCTCTAACTTTGAACATGAGGGATGAACAGAAAAGCCATGTGCTTTTCTTTTTTTTTTTAAAAACACCAATGGATACAAATTAAATGATGGGTATATTTGGCTTCATTACCACACACTTCCACCTCAAGTAATTTTACAGAACACATGCATGAGCCTGGCTGACCTGCATCCATTAATTAAATGGTCTTTGCATGGAAGCTACAGGTATGTTTACTGCTCTCTTAGCATTGTGGTGACTGTCTCATTAGATAAATCCTCTTACAAATCCTCAATGCAGTGTGGGGTAGCTAGCTTTAAACATCGTTACAGCCCAAACAAAACCACTGATTGAGTCTGATTTTCTTTACAAATCTGAAATCTTGCCGCAGATCCGATGCTAATCTGATCTTAGCCTTCCAGAAGTCTTAATGAAGCCTCCTGTAGCCAAGCTAACAGCGGTGCCGCTACGCTAGTCGTGCCATGCGGTACACCTGACCCATGCTACAGCTAAAATAAACCGACTCTTTCGCCAATTAAGGATAAAGCGGTCTGCTATATTAGCCTTGCCGATACACTGTGAGGTTTTACCCGGTTTGTAAGGCAGCGAGTCACGCTGAGTCCCTACTTCATTGACGCCATGCCACCCTCCCGCCTTTCCAACAGCATGTTTCAAGCTGCTAAAGCTAGCTAATCATTCAGCCTGTACTATCGTACTTTCCCTCCACTGCGCCTTTACGTACGCTCCCCACAACTTACATGTCTTGGTGTGAAGTGAATTTCTTTATCACAGATAAAACAGCCTCGTGAAAAAGATCGGTGGCGCCTGTAAAACAAGAAGGAATGCCGCCCAACACACGGCCAAAGCAAACGCCTCTTGCCCCTGGACTCTACTCCGGATCTTATTGCGTATCCCAGGAACGGAATAGCAGTGCTGACGCACTCCGAGCGCACTAGACGTTTCTAGAGCTTTCAGCCACAGCTGCGAGTGACGTGAGAGAGGGCGACTACTATGGCAAGTCACTACAACCTGACTGCGGTCCAAACACCTCAAACGGTTTATCAAGGCTTATGAAGCTGCAGGATCCTTGTAGTATGTAACTGCAACTAGCAACTCAAATGCAAAAATATAAATACAGATAGATCCATAAGTATTTTACTCTGACGGTTTTTTTGTTTTGTTTTTAATGATTTATTTTTATTTTGCCACCACAGTTTTTAAATCAAGCAAGATGTAGCTCACTTTCAGGTTTAATTTAAGTGGTTTAAATGAATAAATATTTAAAAAGAAAAACTGTCTAAACACCTACGGACCTAATATCCCGACAATTTTACTCATAATATAAAACACTTGAGCACATATAATCTGTGTTAATATGTGCTCAGGTGAAAATAAAACAGACAGAAAATAAATACAATATAAAATATAGAATTAAAACATGTAAAAGGACATGCGTAGGTTTAGTATGAAGTTTTCCTTTTTTTTTGTCTTTTTTTTTTTACCAACCCGGTGGCAGTGTCAAACCCACAACCAGTTCTAAGTATTTCCACAAAAAAGCCCCCAAAACTGCAAAAGAACAGCAACACACAATTTTGTTAAGAAGTTTGTATTATTTTACTTAAAAAAGACTAAAAGATAAATAATACATAATGAGTTTTTGTTTTTTTTAAACGGTGAACACCGAGTACGGCAGTCAAACGAGTAAAGCAGGGTTTGAAGCCATCGACCTTTTCAAAGAATGATCAGAAGTTGATAACACAGTCTAGAAAACTGGATACTGGTTGCCACATTATATCAAATACATTACATTCCAACATTCTGTTTATAAAGTCTTGCATATAAATCACAGCTGGGAAAAGAAAGCAGGTAAAATAAACGTGTTTTATTGAAAAAGTGGAACCACTGACGTCACCGATCATGGGAAGGGCTACCACAAGAAATTCACCAATGATTGGCTACTCACGAATTCTCCGGTTTCTGCTCATAATACCCTGTAATAATCGGTTCTCAAATATGTCCAAATGCGTTCTACTTCACATGTAATAATTGTTCAACAGTAGCACAAGCACTGGGACTGTGCTGCTGGAAAAGCAGTTAAGTCTGTAGTTATCCTGCGAGGTACAAATAGTTTAAGTAATGGGAAAAAACCAAGCACCATGGAGCACCATTAACTCAAAAGGTGTTTTGATGATGGCCGTGAAAAGCTAACACCTCACTCTGAAATCTCCCATAGGTGCTCAGCTGGGTGGAAATCTGGATGTGGCTGTGTGGCTGAAAGCATAGCCTCCCTGGAGTCATATCCACCTTTTGCCCATCGCCAGCATGACCTTGGCTCCACAGTTGGTAATTAACAGTGCCAGGATGGTACAGTACCATTGTGGGATTTGTTTAGAATTTTTGTATAAGCCATATATATGAGAGCAATCACAGTGTCTTACTCAGTCTTTGTGCAAAGCTGTATCAAGATTGGTCTACTCATCTAGGGGAAGATAGGGAACATGCAAACATGTGCTATGATCATGAATGGGATGTTTTCAACTTGCTTTTCAAACATGCACTTTCCTCTCAAATCATGCTCTCAGTTAAAAAAGCCTTTGGAACTTTATCAGGTTATAATTTCTGTATTTAACCTTGTATGGGATTAATCTTTCAAACCTAGTTTACTTTCATTACATACCCTAAATGTAGGTTTGTTTCTAACAAACTATAATAAAAACATATTTAGTGTTTAAGAAAGCTTGATTTTAAAAATAATACAATATTAGAATTGTCTTCGATTTTTTATTACATATCTTTTTACGTTGATGTAACTTATACATGGCTCCTAGAACTAATGATTTTGTGTATTTAAATTTTAGTCTTTAAATAGTTAAAAATGTTGTCAGTGCAAGATCACCAGTTAGGTAACTTGATATGAATCTCTTGTTCCACCACATCCTTGAGGTGCTGTACTGGGTTGTTATCTGGTGATTGTGGAGGCCATTAGTGTGGTGAATGTACTGTTATGTTAAAAAAAACAAAAAAAACAAAAACAGTTTAAGAAATGGCCTGTTATCCTGTTATATTATACTTAGCCTGATAGGGTGAAGGACACTGTTTCAGCTGAACTATGGACACGCACACACTTACACTGATAAGCACTCACACATCCCCCCTCCCCTTCCAATGCCTTCGATGTTTGTTGCCTCCTGGGAACACGAGGCGGGTCTGAGCCCGCGCTGGAGAGTTGGCGCAGTGGCAGGATGGCTGCTGTGTTGCCTGGGATTACTCCTTATCCCCTATCCAACCCTGTTGCTGGTCACGTGCTCTATAATGTTGTACTGTGGACATTTCTGTGCTTTCTGTGCAGGAGTTTTTTTTTTTGTTTCTTGTCTCATGCCGTCCTCCTGTAGCCTAGCATGAGTAGAGGTCTCTTTTTTTTCCCTCTTGTACTTTTCCCATTGTAGTGTACATTTCAATGGTTTTTCTGTAATGCAACCGTTCTCTGACTTGTATCCCCATGTGAGGTCTGTTGTGTGTGTGTAAGGTCGGGGGGCGGGTTCATTCCACTGCAGGGCAACCTGCCACTGCATGTGGCGAATAAAATTTGAACTGAAACTTAACTTATCTGCCATGCACTTGGCGTGATGAAATAGTGTTGAACAGGTGTACCTAACAGTCACTGGTGAATGTATACCAACCATATTAATCACTGCTCAGTCTGCCAGTGACTTAGTCATTTGCAAGCTAATTCAGCTATGCTTTAAGTATAATTTTGCGGCATTTTTTCTGCAATCAACAACTACTTTTAGCTGTACTGAATTTTCTTGTGCTTTTCCAGGGTCGGGTTGCGGGGGCATCAGCCTAAACAGAGAAACGCAGAGCTCCGTCTGTTCAGCCAGCTCCTCTGGGTTATCAAGGGGAACGTTGGGGTGTTCACAGGGCAGCCAAGAGATAAAAAAATCCGTCCGTGTCCTGGGTCTACCCATTGGTCTCCCAGCAGGACACACCCAGGAGGCGCCCAACATATTGGTACTCTATATTAGCTTAACAGTTCTACCTTATAAATGTCACATTAAAACACTATACAAAGTAAAAACAAGCAGATACAAATTTGATTATAGTTGTCTCAAATGAAGCCGTCAGCAGTTCCTGAAAAAATAAATAAATAAATCCTTAAATCCTTTAAGGTCTGACAAAAGTACTCACTGTCATTTTGTGCAATTTCCTAAACAAATGAGAAGTTATGCATCAAGTCATTTCAGATTTATCAATTTTATTTTTTCCTAGAACAATGTGATACCTTCAGTCTTACACAAAGTCCACAAAACATGGAGAGATCTACAGTTTTCTTAGAGCTGGAATCCACATCCCCCACTAAATAAAACACCAACATTCTTCTACAGTCAAGTTTTCAGATTTTTACTGCAAAACAAAATGAAAAATAAAACTAGTGTCTCCATTATACCTCTGTGCTGTTAGCACTGTAACAGCTTCAAACCTAACCTGCAGTCTGTATGCTGGGCCTTCGTAAGAAGACAGGAGAGGAAAAAATAAAAATCTGAATGAACCCACACTACATATATACATTTCCCAGATTAGGACTGTGACTATCCCGGCCTTAACCAGACTAATAATTACACTTGCTCATACAGCAGAGCTCCATTTTCCCCACTAAAGAACCACAAACGAAACAAAATTTAATTTCATCAAGCCACAACTTTATTTCCATCTTGGGTATAAATTGTATAAATGAGTTTGGATTAAATCAGCAACCTTTCGTCAACTCTTCGTCGACAGGGTCCCCATTACATTGTCAACTCCTGCAAAGCAGCAAAAGCAAAAGTCAGTGGATGTGTAAATATTAGCTGATATAATTTTAAAGCTTTGCTCTCTTCTCAGGACAGAAATATTGGCTTCATATGACTCAGAAGAACGAAAGTCACTGTGTTAAATCATCACTTAAGAGCGCTGGAGTGTAAAGTGTTTAAATTGTTGATAGATAGTCAAAATCTCACCATGATGGCATTGACGATGTCGTTGTTATTATTTTTCAGGGCGCGTACAGCCTTCGCCCTCGACACGTTGGCTTGTGACATGACGAGTTCGATGTCCTTGACCTCAACTCCGGTCTCATCAACCTATGAAAATAATCAATGCAAACATTAATTATCTCTCCAACACAAAGCCATGCCCATCTTCATTTGACTAAACTGCATCTCACCTCTTCTTCTTCGCTTTCCTCCTGTACTGTTGGCGTCTGTGTGTTTTCCTGGACGTTTGATACAGTTTCTCCCGGTACCTTGAATTTTTCTGCAGCGGCCAGCTGGGCTTGCTGGGAAAGATCTTCAATCTGAGGAAAGCAGTGAGGAAGTTAAGAGGTCAGCACATCATTTAGCAAAAATATTTAGCTTATGAATGCGGTGATGAAGTCCATTTGCCTGCATTACACAAAGCTAAGACTACACACACTCAGCAGCTCTACTGACAAACCCTGACAACTGGGATTGTTGTTGGCGCGTTACCTTAGCTTCCCCGAAGACGATGTATGTATCTGATGCAGGGCTCTTGTAGACATCTGGTTTGGTGATGACGAACAAGATGTTCTTTGACTTGCGAATGGTGACCCTAGTGACTCCTGTTACCTGCCTGAGACCAAGCTTTGACATTGCCTGAAAGAAATGGAAGTAAATTTATCAAATCTAATCTTTAGACGTACAGAATGTTTATAGAGCACTGAGTGAACTGGGACTGTTACCTTTCGTGCCTTCTTTTCACTGCGGCTCTGTTTGGCTTTGCTGACAGGTTCTTCATCTATTTCGGCAGCTGCTGCAAGCTAAAGTAGAATTTACATTAAGTTTTTTACACCAACGAGTAAATGCAGAATCAGCGATTAGATACGTTTTATATTCATCTCTTCTCAGGACAGAAAGGCTGGCTTCAGTAGGTTCAGAAGAACGAAAGTCACTGTGTAAATCATCAGTGAAGAGTCAATGACGGACATCTATACCAGTGAACACAATAAACCAGACTCAAGTCTCACCTGAGCTTGCTGTGTCTGTGTCTGTGCAGAGTCCTGTTCCTCCAGCTCAGGGACTGAGTCGTCGCTGTCCGACTCAGTGCCGGATCCTGTAGAGACCACCAGAAAAACTGTCACAATGTGCCACTTAGGTTACATGTGTACACCTGAAAGTTAATCTGAAGGTAAGCTGCACCAGTATTGTGGAACAAAGTACTTCGATTCAAAACAGCACATTTTCCGTCATCTTATTACCATTATAGTAATTTTCCTCAGGACTTTGTTGAGAACATAATCTCTTTCCAGCCAAAAAAGCCATTTCCAAACTTGATTAGACAACACATGATAATACCAGCATTGACCTGCACTACATTTTAAACAAACAGTAACCAATAGAACTAATGCATTCCAAAACCAGGAGCACACTTGCCAAAATCTAATAGCATCTTATATTTTAGCATCTATAGGAGATATAATATTTATTTCGCAAGCTAACCTTTGTAAGAGAAAAGCATATTTAAGCATCTTTCAGAACGCTAACAGATTTTGGGGGGGGACGCCAAAACAAACAGACGGCACAAGAGGAGAGAAAGGAGGAAATACCATTATTGTTCTTGTCGTTCACAGGCTCCATCTTGGCTGGGGTTTTAGCAGGTGTGGGGACAGGCTTAGGTGGCGAGACAGGTTGAGGAGGAGTTGAAGTAATTAACTCAACCTCAGGTTTAACAGGGGCAGGTTTTGCAACTGCCTCAGCAAACGTGAGTTTACGGGGAGCTGGGTTAGGAACAGCAGGCTCAACTGGAGTGGGCTTTAAGGGAGCAGGTGAAGGGTCTGCAACTGGTTTTACAGGTTTAGCAACCTCAGCTGATGCTGCACTAACATCCACCACTTTGGCTGGCTTGACATCTTCAGCTGGCTTAGGTGCTGCAGCTGTCATGTTAACATCAGCAGGGTCAGACATGACCTCTGCGTTTGGCTTTGCAGCCTTAGGAGCTGCAGTTTTAATCTCTTCAGCTTGTTTAGGAACCTTGTTGGGGCCAGATTTGGCCTCAGCCACTGGCTTAGGTGTCTTCTTGGAGGCACATTTGGCTGCCTTAGTGGCCTCAGTGGTTGTAGAGTTGGCTTCAATCAGTGGCTTAACGGTCTCTGAAGGAGCCGGTTTGGCCTCGGCCGCTGCCTTCGCAGTCTCTGAGGGAGCCGGTTTGGCCTCGGCCGCTGCCTTCGCAGTCTCTGAGGGAGCCGGTTTGGCCTCGGCCGCTGCCTTCGCAGTCTCTGAGGGAGCCGGTTTGGCCTCGGCCGCTGCCTTCGCAGTCTCTGGGGGAGCCGGTTTGGCCTTCGCAGGTGGTTTAGCTACATTTGGGGCTTTGTCAACAGTTGCTGGCTTACTGGCCTCTATGGGAGCAGGTTTGGCCTCAGCTGTCTGCTTAGCAGTCTCAGTAGGCACAAGTTTGGCCTCAGCTACTGGCTTAGTTTCTGCAGGAGCAGGTTTTTCCTTGGCAGGTGGTTTAGTTCTATTAGAAGCTTTGTCAGCAGCCTCAGCAGAAGCAGTTTTGGCCCCAGGAGCTGGCTTAGCAGCCTGGGTAGGAGCAGGCTTGCTTGGGGTTTCCACCACAACCTCCTCAACTTTGCCAGGGTTTGCTGGTTTAGTCTTGGAACCTGCTTTAGGAGCTTTGACAGGAGCTGGTTTAGCAACATCATCAGCTACAGCTGATATTTCAGAAGACACCATAGCAACTTCAGTGGGAGCTGATTTTACTGGGGCTGCTTCAGCAACCTTAACAGGCTTTGGCTTGTCTGCCTTTGGTTTAACTGGTGTCTTTGTAGCCTCTACAGGAGCAGAACTGCAGCTCTCAGCATTAGGCTTAGGAGATGTAGCAGGCTTTGTACCTTGTTTCTCAACAGGAGATGCACAAGCTGGCATTTTAACTGGTTTCTCAGGTGGGATAAGGGGAGGGAGCTCATCGTCAACAGATGCAATAAGTGGAGCATTTTTCAATGAGGTTGCTTTAACATCAGCTGACTTAGGAGGACTAGAGGCAATAGTATCTGAAAATGATACTGGTGCTGCAACAGCAGGCTTTGAGGTAACTTTAAAAGCAGGTGGCACTGCACCAGCCTTTGTCGCACCTGGTGATGGGGTTTTTGTCTCACTCAGGGCAGGTTTAGCATCATCAGCTACATTATGCTTGAGGCTAGGCTCTGTTGGCTTTTCATCAACTCTAGTGGCCTTGCACTGGGGGACAGGAGCAGGCACAAATGCTTCTCCCTTTTTAGCCTTACCCTGTTTGCCAGCCTTGACAACTTTTGGGCCTGAACGGTTACCCTGATTAGCAGAGGAGCTGCCAGGTGAGGCAGCAAGGGGAGATGGCAAAGGTGACAATGGAGTAGAGGAGGGAGTTGATTTTGGCGAGGTAGGAGAGGACGAAGAGACAGACATAGAGGAACGCTTTCTTCTGCCAGGGACAGCCTTTGGGGCAGAGGCACCCTGTGCACTCTTGGCATTTTTGCCTTTGGGCTTAGCAGGGCCTGAAGATGCCTCAGGTTGCTTGGAGGAAGCTGGGGCAGGAGGTGTAGCTGAACAAAAAAAGATTCAAGTTTTTCTTTTGTTTTGATATTGGAGGTCTTTCTCATGCGGGTTAAATCAAGACCCAATCTTCTGGCTTATGGTTAGGAAAAAAAGCATACCTCCCTTGAGTTGGATGCAAACAGCCACTCAATGTACAAGACACTAACTTCCACACTGAAAAACTATTTAGTGTAGACGCACATTTTACGAAATCACGCAACACAAACACAGCACCAATGAACTGGTACATCCAGTAAAAGCAAACACCAGGCAAAACAAACTAACCCAATTCAATTACATCCAAGTTTTTATTGAAATGGGTCATAATTATGCATTCGATTTACCATAATTTTTTAAAAAACTACACTTTAGGCAAACAAATGTGTAAAAAGTCATGTAAGGATGGTAAAAAAGGACAGTACACTGCATCAAAACAAGTCAAAGAATAACTACACTTTATGTCAATTATGATATACTTCCATAAAATTTAAACTCTCCCTTAAAAAAGCCAGCAGCCTCAAGCAACTTGGCACCTTAGTGTTAAATGTCATCATGACCACATGCTGAATAGAAACAAGCCAACAAGATGTATTGAAAAGGTGGGGACCAAATAAATCATAAATAAACAAGAGGTATTTAATGTGATTCTGGTTTCACAGAACATAAACCAACCTGAAAGGTGGCGGGTGGAAACAGGTTGGGCTTCAGATTTAGCGGCATCCATTGACTGAATGACCTCAGACAGAAGTATTACAGGCTCCGTCTTGTCAACGTTTTCATTTTGAGTATCCATGGTGACGTTCACGTCACCAGCATCTACTCCATCTTGAGCTGCATCCAAGCACATATTCTTTAAACCTTCTACCACAGTCTCTGCGTCATCGCTGGTCTTCCCATCTTCAGAAGTACAAAGCTTTGGATCAGCTGAGGTTTTTCCTCCAGGTACTCCTGACTGTTCTTCAGAAGTCAGCATAACCTCTTGGGTGGTCAATTCTTCGGCTGAAATGAAGAACTGATTTTCCTCTCCAGCAATAACTGCTCCTTCACAAATATGCAGCTCTGAAGAAACACTCACAGCCTCAGCAGATTGCAAAGACTCATTGAGAGGTGCCAAACCAGCTGAAGCTCCTGCTACTTCAGCAGTGAGCCCTTGCTGAGACAAAGGTATTGGGTTCAACCCACTTGCTTCCATTTCCCTGGTCACTTCTTGGTTTGCAGCTACACCATTTGCTTGGTCACAGGTAGCCTGACTACGAGCTTCTTCTGCAGAAGCGCTCTCTTTAGCTTGAGCAGAGGTTTCTGGGGGGTTCTCCAGTGGGATTGCCTTGCTCGCAGTGGAAACAGCTATCACAGGAGGAAATTCATTCAATACTAAGAACATTGTGACGGGGTGTAGGGCATTCACCGTGATGACTTGAGGACCAAGACTACGAGCTTCAACACGACAAAGAAAAAAATAAAAAATAAAATTGTGCTCCACACGTGAAGAAGAATTTGTGTATGTGAGAAAGTTGCAGCAATGCAGGAATCAGCCCAGTTTTTTGTTGTTAAATATGCTCCCAAAATCCCCCCAAAACAAAACTGTGCTCAAGTCCTAAAATACATGCAGTGTCCAAATGTGACAGGAAACAGCAGCATGTCAATTCAAAGTGTAAGACTCGATATACAGGACTGCACTTAGAAACCGCTGAATGAGATCACTTCACTGCTTCAGTAGCATTTCTTGACTAATTCAAAAGTACTCTTCTACCAAGAGGAGATCAGTACAGGCAGCATTAGCAGATCTACAGGCAACATTACTATGAAACGTGTCTCTGTTAATTACCTCACAGCTTTTATCTTGAACAATATCCAGAACTCACCCAGTCTAAAGCTTCAGCCACTACACCTTTCCAGTCAAAGGTTAATTTGTGTTCCTATGAACGTCACATTGCTCCCTCTAGTCCAAACTGATCATGGGAGTACAATAAGACTGCAGTGCAGCATCTGCCATCACTCTGTTGTTGTCTTAAATCTGCATGTTCAAAGTTCAAATAAATGCACAAAGCTACCTTTGCTACTCTTAGTCCTTCACCAATATCCAATTACATGGATAAAGAGAGTAAACAACAAATACAACCACTATGAAAATTACAATTCTGTATTTTACATAGTGTCCAACAAAAGTTACCAGCAGGCTTAAAGTTAAAAATATAGTAGTATTCATTTGAATTTGTCACAATGAGATGGCTTTTTTTTTTTAAATGTATAACTTTGGAACATATTTCAGATCAATTTTAAGCTTTGCGCACCCTATCAACATATGTTCAGTCATTTCATGTCATCTGACTAAATGCTTTCAGTAAAACCAAGTCATCCCCCCC
>NW_005187445.1:2992856-3007856 GCF_000239375.1 Pundamilia nyererei | reverse complement strand
GCTTAAAAGCACAGTTCTCTTCAACGAAAATAGATGGTTTATAAAGTGCTGCTAAAGCAAAATTGTAATGTCACATGAACATAATTACACAACACACAATGCCACTACTTTGTCACACCTAGTTGGTTTTCAAGGCATTCATCATGCACATGGAAAACCACACTTAACACCATGCATTGTGTCCCAAATCCAGCTATCAGTGCAAGCCACCACACGCATTTGTGAGCCTGTGCTTAAATGAAAGAAAGGGGTCCTGGATTAGCGTTTACTGCCGCAAATCCCCTCAGTGTGGGCATACATTCTGCTCCAAACACACGTATTAACTGTGTTTTAGGGCCGGACGTCCCCAACACACAGCTGGTGAGTCACCTGTTACGTCAAGTCAGGGTCCTGCCAGCCGAGTTAACTCCCTAAACCTTGAGCCTCTCATCCAGAACCCCACTCTCTAATATGCAGCACTGCATGCAGGTTGTGAAAAAGCCAAAAATATACGAACCAGTCTCGACTTGAGGCTGCTGCATCTCCTGTTCGGTGACTGGGACCGTTTCTGTGGCTTCACCAGGCATAGTTGCTGCGGAGAAAAATAAGGATTAGATATTTAGTTAGTTACATAGGTCGGGACATATGAGCTCCCCAACATAAGTGACGGTTAATACACCGACTTGAAGTTGTCATAACTAGCTGAATAGGCCATAATGAACCCATGCTTTAGCCCGCAGGCTTAGTGTTAGCTCAAGTTAGCCTCAGCATGGGGAAGCTCGCTGCTAATAACCCAGTCTACCGCATTTTTCTCCAAATTCATCCTCTTTAAAGTGACCTACTTGTTGTCACTCAAATATCTCCCTCATCTCAGGCCACCTAACTCACTGCGGCCCTGACAAGGTGTGAGCGGACTGCAAGACATCATGCTCCCCCATTTTGAGCCGGTAATCAGCGGCACAACGACACATTTATCACCGAGTAGAGAGCCCACACAACGGTAATAGTTGTACGGATATAATGACTCTACATTCAATAAACACGCCAACCCTTTGATTCAGGTGGGAATGAGTAAAAACAGCTGGATGATGTTGGATTATCAGCGGAGACACTCACCGACTCAGGACGTTATATCCAAGATGGCTGTGAGAGAGAACTTCTGACCTCCGCCTCACGATAATATCCGCTTCAGCCACAATTTCTACTTCCGGGTTATTTAAAGGCACAGGCCTCGTTTGTTTAGCTTTATCCTACCGCGAAACACAGGAATACAAACAAAACTCAAAGCTTAATGTAATAACATTTCCAATAGTACTATAGTGAAAGAGGAAAGAATTCTATTCTCTGAAAAGGAAATCAATAAATTAAAGTCACAAATACCCAAATATTCCCTCAGATTGTCAGGTCTCAAAAAATGAAAAATAAAAGAAGAAAAAATGCTTTGGGCTTATACAGTTTTACAACAGTAAAAATGTTTGGGTCTTCATTTATTTATTTATTGTCCCCCATGGGATAAAGAATATCCCTTTATGGCATATTGGTGCAGCTGAAGGCAAAAATAAAATAAAAAAAATAGAAGGGCTGTGTTTAGGTGCTGGAAAAATTAAAAACTTTTGAGATTAAAGTAATAGATTTTTGAGGGAAAAAAAACTTGGTTAGAAACAAAATGGCCAACACCTGCCAAAACTGAAGGCAAAGATACATTTGAAAATATACATATTTTGAAAAAACATAACATGTCAAAACAGAGAAAAACCTGGAAAATCATATTTTCCATGGAGTTTCAGTTTTTGAAGGATGAAAATTAATTTGAAAAGAAATGTGTTGTAGTAAAATAATGTTAGAACATGAAACAGAAATCATAACATACCTAAATCTCGCATTGCAGTATAATTCATGCATGTAACTCGCTAGGAAGGAACAGTAAATATTCAGATTGAATGGACTCACAGGAACTGCTGAAACTCTCATTACATGGACTAGATAGTTACAGATGTTATCATTAAACACTATAACCTGAATATTACAGATTTGAGGCAGAGTCCCTGCTTACACATCAACAGGACTCCTCATCTTT
The DNA here is from genome assembly GCF_000239375.1 of Pundamilia nyererei. Taxonomy (NCBI): domain Eukaryota; kingdom Metazoa; phylum Chordata; class Actinopteri; order Cichliformes; family Cichlidae; genus Pundamilia; species Pundamilia nyererei. Next base: position 3,005,800 of record NW_005187445.1, on the reverse strand, counting down.
AAGCTTCAATGGATTAAGTGAATCATGTGAGAAACCCTTTAAAAAAAAAATTAAATAAAGGAAGACAAAGTGTTTGCAAGAGTAGAAATACTGAATTTATTCATCACAAATACAGCCAACAATTAGACAAATAAAACTTTACTGTGAAATTTTATGGTAAAAAATCAGGGATTTATTAAGCATTTTATTAAATGTTTTATCAGCGAGTCTTTTATTACAAAGCATAATAAAACAGATTCTGGCGAAATTAATGTGTAGTAGAAAAATGGCACCAAAAACACCACAAAGCATAATTAGCAACATTAGGCAACAGGATGTTGTTCTGAGGTGTCACCTTCTGATGATCCAGTTCAGAATTCTTTCTGAAGATCTGAAGGAGAAAAAAAGGAAGAAAAGCAAAATGATTAAAAGTTGCTGTAAATTTTCTGTTTAATCTATTAAAAAAAAAAAGAAAAAGAAAGAAACCTACCACTGTTTCTGAGACGCTCTCCTTTCCATGAACGAGCCATTCCATCCAGAAACTGGTCAAAGTATTTTATGTACTTCGCCAGGCTGGTTCTTTTGTAATCTGAGAAGAAAAGTAGTAAAAGTAGCATTAGCTGAAACACTCCGATAAATCAAAGATATGTTTAAATATTTACACTATATGAATATAGTAACAATAAAGTTACTATATAAAGTTCCAATTTTGGGGGGGAACTTTATACTCCAGTGCACCAGTCATTCATTCAGGTGTACATAGATTTTGAAAAGTTGTGTGACTGATTGCAGTTGCTAGTGAAATTAGTCACAAGTTTGCTTTTTCATTGCTTTGGTTGCTAGAAGATTATGCAGTCATGTATAGTTAACATGGGAGACACTGACTTGTCTGCACTTACACTCAACTATTTGCAGTGAAATTGTGAAAAATGTGATGTGAACCAGACATGGAGAATGATCACCTTCAGAGTAAAAGTTCCACCATTTGAGATATGTTGTGTTACAGCAGTTAGGCACAACTTTTAATTTAAAGGCAAAATGTACATAAATAGTATTAACTTTGCTACCCAACATGTACATTTTTATCCAGATGACAACATTTCATATGCCCCTAGCTCTTCCCTTGATCTGGTCCTTCAACATCTTTTGGCTGTTTTTGATGCATTTCATAATTCTGCAACAGCAAGCAATTATGCAAACAATAGGTGATCTTGTAGCAACCACAACAATCATAAGATTTTGGATGAAGCATGCCCTTTGCAAACAATTTCACCTAGCAACAGCCAGCAACCTTCAGCAACCATGTGCCACTTTGCAGGGGAATTGAAAGTTTTTGGATCGCTTACTAGTGACTAGGCCTGTACGTCTTAGCCAATTATGTGTAACGAGCATTTTTAGAGTGCCGATGATTATTTTACATCACATGATCTTTACACTTAGAAAAAACCATCATGCCATTAAGAAGACCCTAGCCCCCAAAACACCTTATGTCAGCCCATTTAAAGGCCTGAAGATTTCAGTTTTATGTGCTGTCCAGGTGTATTTTAGGTAAAAGTTTCAGGTAGATCTTTGCATTTTTCTTTCCCCCAGCACCTCTGCTCTTGCGCTTCTCTATTGCATCTTTCTCGTCTGCCTTCTCCTTCGCATCCTCTAATTTCTCTTTCTCTTCGCCTGGCCTGGGCCGATCCAACTCCTCACAGATCAGACTACAACAAGATAAAACAAAATGTTACAACATCAGTCTTCATGAGGATCACTCACATGCTGCAGACAACAGAGCACCAAACATTAAATTGTTACCTGATCGTGGGCACAGAAAAGGGATCAAATTTGTCTAATTCACTGACATCTATGGGAACAGAAATGCGGCCTGGACAGAGAGAGAGAGAGGACACAGTTTTATACACTCATACTTAAGTCAGATTAAATCAACCTGGTGACAAAGAAAAAAGATCCAAGGTCCTCTGAGTTTGGAGGTATATCAATAAAAAGCCTTTAATATTACACAGCTGACATTTCAGGAATAAAAACCTTGATATGAATGACAGAATATCATTTAACAGAATGAAGAAGCCAATATTTTATATCCATCCAGTGTAAGCTTTTATTATTTATGTTATTATTTTCATTCGTTTAAAAACAGAATTTTATATTTACTTGGGTTATCTTTGTCTAATATCAAAATGTATCTGATTATCTGAAACATTTAAGTCTGACAAATATGCAAAAATATAGGAAACAAGCAAGTAACTGTATTTTTGTCTTCTTGTTTACAATCATGTACATGTACAGTATAACTCTTGACTCCAAGGAGCACCTTTGCCCAAAAAGTGTGATACAATATTACTAGCATGTACTCTTAGCAAAGGCCCAGACATTTCCAGTACAAGCCTCTTTAAAGTATGCTCACCTGTTTTGGGGTGTACACTGAAAGGACTCTTCAGCAGATGGTTCACACCTTTGCTGACGTTGGCGTCGAGCCGTGGGTAACAATACTGCAGCATGATTTCGTTTTCAAAGTACTGGCCCTTCTTTGCAGTGCTCTTCAGGGAGACAGATTGTAAGACCATAAGCCCTTCTGTTCTAATGTGTAAAACAATGTAAAAACTGTGAGCCAAGTTACCAACCTGTTTCCTTAAAGCCTCTTCCTTAATCAGTTTCCAACGTTTCTCAGGCTTCTTCTCCTTTTCGAACTCCTGCTGTAGGTAGCTTCTGGCATGTAATATATAAAGTCAAGTCACTTTCAACAAGATCTTTGAACTCTTTGCCAACAAATGTCTATAGGTCCAATCAATTACTTTATGCGGCAAATATGCGGTAAACTAAGAAAAGGATATCCTCAGGAACGAGTGCCAGCACTTTTTCTACTGACTCCTTGCTTCCCATCAGGTCCTGGTCATGTAGTGCATATCGGCTAAAGTATTCCTTTACCACTTCCAGAGACTTGCTGTGAAAAAGAATCACAATTTTAAAAAGCACAGCGTGCACTGTACCCAAGTGTGTGTAACCAGTGATCCTTGTATGCAGGCATGGTGATCACTGTGCTCACAACTGCACCCAAGCACAGAAATCCAGGACAGCTGTCTCAGTGAAAGTAATTAGCAAATTCACAAGGCAAACAAGAACACAGTGTGTCACTGCTTACAAAAATGGTCCTAATTAAAAATGATGCCCAGAGATTGTGTTGATGAAAGAGAGACAAAGCAAGAGAAATACTGAAAAATAAATGGGTACAATCTTACTGGAACACAGACTATAATAGATAAACACCAAAATGTATCAAACAGTTACCTGATAAAAGGGTGAATTGGTTCAGTCAGCACTACTTTCTTTATGGTTTCATCACCACCCTACAAAACATCACTTTTTTAAAATCAAACATTGCAGGCCATTTGAGGAAGATACATTTCACTAATATGTTGCTCATGAAACAAGACAAGACAACAGTCTGATTAACAATCAAATCAGAGTCTTAAGACTGCGCAGATGTAAGGAAAACAGTCACATCTTTTAACTCAATAAGTACCATATTACAGAGTTCATCCACATTTCTCAAGGTCAAATTCAAGCACTTTTTAAGCACTTTCAAGGTCCACTTTCAAGCTTTTCCAGCACATTACCCATAAAAAGAATGCATGTTTCACTTAGCATTTAGGGTACAAACTCAAAAAACGCATTTCTCTTAAAAATTAAGATTTACAAATGTGAACAAATCAACTTGTTAGAGATATTCTCCACTTGAAAAGAAAAAAAACATCAATCCCATAAAACAAGAAAACTGCGCCAAACACCACAATAATACACAGCAAGGCCAAATTAATAAGTCTTCTCATCAGATATTGACTCTTCTTTAGTATGTGGCACAAAAAAATAGGAGACAGATGTTTGTTTGTTTTTAACTAGTTAATCACCCACGCCCCCAAAAATGGGGGCAAAAGGAAGATTACCTTTAATCTGTTATAACACGAGGTCAGAAATATAAGTGCCGACAAGAGTAGTGTCCACAGAAACCTCTGAATCTCAACTGAAATCTCATATAAACCATTTCTACAAACACCAAACATTTTAGAGCAGTTACGTCACCATGAATCTGGACAGGTAATATCCATATTTTGATTTATGATTTTCTAGAGTTAAATGTGAACCAAAGCATATTTTCAAAGCTGTTACATGCTATAAAATACTTTTAAAAATTAGGCGAGGGATATAAAAAAATCAAATTTTTCTATGTTTGAGTCACAGCGACGTTGACATAGTAACATCTGCAGTAATATTTACACGTCTGATGACATCTCACAAGTGTTACCTTTATTTTTGATACCAAGACTATTTACACAGACTCTGTAACAGCAGAGAAATACTCCATTTATTTTGGTCATTTCATTTTCAAGCAGAAAGCTCAGAAAACCCCTGAGGGCCTAACAGGTTAAAGTTAATTCCCAATAAAACCAACTTTAAGTTGTTTAACTACATTGTCTGTATTACTGTAAAAGTCATAAATGATCACCTTTAAAGTGTTTGTGCTAATAACACCATTTACAATAAGACAGGCATGGAGCACTGACTGGGAGAGGCTTTGAACAGATGACATAGTTCGATTCAACATACAGTGGGGCAAAAAAGTATTTAGTCAGCCACTGATTGTGCAAGTTCCCCCACCTAAAATGATGACAGAGGTCAGTAATTTGCACCAGAGGTACACTTCAACTGTGAGAGACAGAATGTGAAAAAAAATCCATGAATCCACATGGTAGGATTTGTAAAGAATTTATTCATAAATCAGGGTGGAAAATAAGTATTTGGTCACCTCAAACAAGGAAAATCTCTGACTCTCACAGACCTGTAACGTCTTCTGTAAGAAGCTTTTCTGTCCCCCACTCGTTACCTGTATGAATGGCACCTGTTTGAACTCATCATCTGTATAAAAGACACCTGTCCACAGCCTCAACCAGTCAGACTCCAAACTCTGCCATGGCCAAGACCAAAGAGCTTTCGAAGGACACCAGGAAAAGTATTGTAGACCTGCACCAGACTGGGAAGAGTGAATCTACAATAGGCAAGCAGCTTGGTGTGAAAAAATCAACTGTGGGAGCAATCATCAGAAAATGGAAGCCATACAAGACCACTGATAATCTCCCTCGATCTGGGGCTCCACACAAGATCTCATCCCGTGGGGTCAAAATGATCATGAGAACGGTGAGCAAAGATCCCAGAACCACACGGGGGGAGCTGGTGAATGACCTGCAGAGAGCTGGGACCAAAGTAACAAAGGTCACCATCAGTAACACACTACAACGGCAGGGAATCAAATCCCGCAGTGCCAGACGTGTTCCGCTGCTGAAGCCAGTGCATGTCCAGGCCCGTCTGAAGTTTGCCAGAGAGCACATGGATGATACAGCAGAGGATTGGGAGAATGTCATGTGGTCAGATGAAACCAAAGTAGAACTTTTTGGTATAAACTCAACTCGTCGTGTTTGGAGGAAGAAGAATACTGAGTTGCATCCCAAGAACACCATACCTACTGTGAAGCATGGGGGTGGAAACATCATGCTATGGGGCTGTTTTTCTGCCAAGGGGACAGGACGACTGATCCGTGTTAAGGACAGAATGAATGGGGCCATGTATCGTGAGATTTTGAGCCAAAACCTCCTTCCATCAGTGAGAACTTTGAAGATGAAACGAGGCTGGGTCTTCCAACATGACAATGATCCAAAACACACCGCCCGGGCAACAAAGGAGTGGCTCCGTAAGAAGCATTTGAAAGTCCTGGAGTGGCCTAGCCAGTCTCCAGACCTCAACCCCATAGAAAATCTGTGGCGGGAGTTGAAAGTCCGTGTTGCTCGGCGACAGCCCCAAAACATCACTGCTCTCGAGAAGATCTGCATGGAGGAATGGGCCAAAATACCAGCTACTGTGTGTGCAAACCTGGTAAAGACCTATAGTAAACGTTTGACCTCTGTTATTGCCAACAAAGGTTATGTTACAAAGTATTGAGTTGTATTTTTGTTATTGACCAAATACTTATTTTCCACCCTGATTTACGAATAAATTCTTTACAAATCCTACCATGTGGATTCATGGATTTTTTTTTCACATTCTGTCTCTCACAGTTGAAGTGTACCTCTGGTGCAAATTACTGACCTCTGTCATCATTTTAGGTGGGGGAACTTGCACAATCGGTGGCTGACTAAATACTTTTTTGCCCCACTGTATACGACTTTAAGAATGCACAAGCATCTACCTAAAATCTATTTATTTAGTCTATCATCTGTGATATTATTAGGTACAATTATAATGAGCCCCACTGAGCTTGAAGCCATTTATAATTTATAAAAATAATCAGATTTTGAATGAAAGCGAGGGAACTTGGGTAGCACAAAAAAGAGGCTATTCTTTGTGCCCATGTAGATCAGTGCCTCTTATTACCATTATTTCTTTAAGCCTTAAGTTGGCTAGTTAAGTATCGGACTAATGTTTAAAGCTTTTACTTGAGTGAAGTAACTTACATTACTGCTACTGCTAAGTAATGTTAGCCAAATTCACAGCATATTCTATAAATCACCATGTCATAACTAACTGCTATAATAGCGCTGCCGTACTAGCACGATCGGATATCGTCGTATTGGTGTTGTTCCCAGATCATCATACTAAATGTTGTTCCAGGATCAACATTGCAAATGACCAATCAGAATGTTGTGACGTCATACTTTTGCGACTTTGGGAAAAACCGCCGTAAAACAAAAAACTGTACTTAAGCTGCGAGAAACCGCCTCTGTCCGCCGATCAACGGACCCTAACCCTTTAATAAACGGTAAGCAAAACTGATATTGTCCTTGCAACATTGGAATTTCATAAATACACGAATGGCTTGGCGCGCAAAAGAATAACGTCACAACAATGTGATTGGTCACTTGCAATGTTGAACCTGGAACAACATTTTCATGATGATCTGGGAACAACACCAACACGACAATATCAGATCATCCGCCGTGCACCCATCACATTCAGTGCATTTCAATCATTTCTCCAGCAAGTTTGATAGCTAGCAAAATAATAATAGTTTTAAAAATTTGCACGCGTTATGTACACATTCTCAAAAATGATTTACTAGGACTCACCTATCATGTGACTCGAGAGCGCAAAGTCTACCATTGTCATTTCCATCAAACACTCATTAAAACGGCAATCTCCAGGCATGTTAGCGCACGCACCCCCGAGGGGCGGGTCACACATTGAAACAGACTGACATGCAGAGGTGCTACGCAGCCCAGTCGGAGAAATTTTGCTTTTAGAATTTGCGACTCATTTTCTTTCTCTATCTGATAAGAAAACTATTCAGTCAGATAGTTATTTGTGGTGAATGAAATACAGTTTCAAGCACTTTTAAGCACCACATCTGAAATTCAAGCACTTTTCAAACCTTGAAAAGACAATATTAAAATTCAAGCATTTTCGAGGATTTCAAGTACCCGTACGAACCCTGGTATTAGTCTCTTTTTAATAATGCTCTTTTTTATTTTGTTTTAAGAGTCTTAATATTTGTACTTCATGTCTGTCTATCACATGCTGTTCTAGCTGTTGTGTGGTCTGTTCTATGAATCCACATGAAGCACATTGTAATGTAGGTGCGACACTTTGTTTAATTATAATAATCATAGTTCACCTTATTATAGTAGTCTTATTTGGTCTGGCAGGACAAGTACCTTTTGGTGGTTTATGTGCAATGCATCAATTGACTGACTTTTCTCTAACTGCGTTACATTCAAATTATGTTTTAGCAATCCCAACCTGTCCACTGTGGTTATATCCAATAACATCTGTTAATTACAGTTTCTAAAAAAAGAAACAAAAAACTTGAATTGATTAGGTTTGGAAGTAGAAAGTACTTACAAAGGACTTCTATTAAAAGTTGAAGTACTCGTACCTTGACCAGGCTGAGGTATTCTGTCACAGCAGAGCGTGCTGCTACAGACAGTTTCCGGGCAGCTTCATCACACACCCAACAATGTACTCCTCTTCTGCCAGAATAAACCCACAGACGGTGCTGGAAACCAAAGTCATCTGGAAGTAACACAAAAACCAGCACATGCTTGATGAGAATTTCAACAAAAATCCACACAAGCTGTCACCTGGCACTGAATCTGTGATGACCAAACCTTGAAGAGCTCTATCCAGGATACGGATGGCGATGGTCATTAAGGTCCAGCACTTGGAGCAGATGTCAGCAGCACTAAAATGACAGTTTTAAAGTGTTATGTGGGCGATGAAACGGTCAGGATATTCTGCGACAGGAAATAAATACATAATTCACCTACCTGCAGCAGCTTCGGACGTCATCATAATCTGTCATATCGATATCAAACACAAGCTCCTTCTCCAGAGCCTGGAAGGTCCCCGACTTCACAGTGTTGTGTTGACTTGGCTGTGGGCAACAAAGGGAGACAAACATACTCCATACATATGTCTGCTGTGATGCACAAACTCTGTAAGGTGTGGAAAATTACCCTGTGGCTGTACACTGCTCCCACGTCGATCTTGTAGGGGTTCATCTTCTGCATTTCTTTCTCCAGCTCATTCTGCGTGCTGAACGACTGGTAGCGTACATAGATGTCATCTTTCAGGGTAAACGAGAACTCGCGATTTTGAAAGTAGTTTTTCTGCACTGAGATTGTACAAGAAAAACAAAAACAAATAACACAACAAGACACACACACATTAGTCCTGTATTTGGGCATTTTTAACTCTCTGTCTAACTCTTAATAGTTTTACATGTCAGCATCACAGAGCAGTGGATCCTGGCTAAATTGTGAACTGCACTTTTACGGTTTCATTTATAAGCAAATGTTACAGAATCAGAATCAGAATACTTTATTAATCCCGAAGGAAATTAGGGTACAGTACTGCATCCATCCAAGTCAGTAGATGTAATACAAAATAAATGTCTGTGAATGAGAGGGAGACAGGTGTAACAGTGAAGCTGCAAGGAGGAGCGGTAGTAAAGGTGGATATATTTATACATCTGCAGTTACAATAATGGCTAGTGCACAACAGAGGTCAAGAAGAGAGTGCCGGCATGGAAGTGACAGAAGGATAGCAGCAAGAGTGAAAGGGAAGGTCTGCTAAATGGTAGTGAGATCTGTTGTATGAATTGGAGACAGGGGCACTGTCAAAAAGTAAGGAGGTTGATCCAGAGGTGGCAGAGATGAAGATTCTGAGGTTTTTATTGAGAGTGACCAGGAGACAAAGAGAGCCGAGATGGACGTATGCACAGAAGGGACAGTGAATGTACTGGGAAAAGGATTTTGAATATGGAGGTGACAAGCAGGAGGAAAAGAGGAAGACCACTGTGCAGCTTCATGGATGTACTGAAGGAGGACATGCAGAGGGCTGGTGTGACAGAGGAGGATGTCAGGGACAGGGTATTATGGAGGAAGAGGATCCACTCTGGTGTTAAATGGCATAAAAATCAATAAAAGTGATGAATGCTCACATTTTTCTGCAGATCAGCCGTGTGTCTAATGCAATGTTTATGCTGGATAAATGATAACTTGCTGAATACGTGAATTATTTTAAAACACTTCAAACAAAACAAACATTTGTTTCATAACTGGCTAGAGGCTTATTTTAAACACGAGTATCTGACCAGAATTTCAGCATCCCTGTTAAATAACAGCATTACTATAGATTCATAGGGATACATAAATACAAAATCATTTTACTTTTTACTGATGAATGTAGAGGCGTTAATATCAAGCTAGAATGGTTGAATAGGATGACTTACTTAAGTTGGAAGAAAGTCAATTCCAGAATAATTCTACCATTTTAGTGCCTAACAAAACACGTAACTTCCTACATAACACAACACAGATCAACATCCACAGTTATTTAGCCGCATTTATGCTAGGTTTCCATGCCTGTGTACTCACCTCCTCCGTAGCTCAGCCAGCGGTAATACTGGGAGAATGGGAAAAGCCGCCGGTAGTACAGCGGTAAAAGGTCCGGCAGAGAAGCCGGATCATAGTCTGATGATGGCATAATATGGTAGCAAAAATTAGCTTTGGATGTAAAGATACGGTAAAATATTGTCAAGACGCTAGCTACACTGTGACAGCTCACTGTGTTGTTTTACACCGAGGGTAGCGCGGGAAAACTCTCAAGCAACGGACAAAACCAATGACACAAGGTTGAGACAGTGACATCACCACAACCCGGAAGTTGAAAGGCAAAAAATATATTTTCCGTCACCCGTTTCCCTTTTAGGCCATAAAAAATCAACAAGGACAAAATCATCCAGGGTAATCAGAATTTTTTTAAACTATTGCTGCATCGAAACGTTTCTATAACACTGACAATGGCTTTCCTTCTTTCTTTCTTATGGTTTTACTTAACCTTGTAATATTAGTCCTAGAAGCTTACAAAAGGCGGACGTGACGCCAATGAAGAGAGGTTCATGGGACATGTAGTCGTTTGGCAGCAATAACTACAAAATACAATATGACAAAATAAAAAAAGCTGTGGTAAACATTATAAATTAATTATTTAAAAAATAAAGTAGCTCAATGAGTAAACATGAAAACAAAAAACAAAGAGCACAGAATATAATACAATAAAGTGGTTTTTGGTAAAGTAGCTCCATAAATTACTATATTATTGTAAATCCATCCAACCATTGCTCTCACTTCATCCCTCCTCCAGTTTTGCTTTTTGCTTTTGTCCTTGATACTACCAGTAGCATGAGATGGTACCTGCAGCCCATTCAAGTCACACATGTGACACGCTCTTCCAGGTTAGAACATGCAGACACGCTGCAAGGTTTGCTGTGTGGCATAGCATCAGGCCCTTACATCCTTCAGTGGATGTTGGGAGACCCAGCATTGATACAAATGTCCCTTTCATTTGCACCAACACAGCTGAAATGGTTTCATGATGGTTTATGCTTCTGGGCCTGGGGGCCTGAGCAAAAGAAACAAAAAGACTGGAGTCTGAGATGCGACATGATGGGGCATAGGACAAAACAAACAACTAATTAGAAACTGAAAGCAAACAAACGAAAATGGGGGAGGGGGGGATTGATTTGATTTAATACTGTCAATTCAATTTTTCCTAAGCTGCACTTTGTGCTGTACATCCCTAGAGGGCAGTACAGTCTCATGACAATAATTTGAACTTTCCCACATTAATCCACATTTCAGGAAATTTGTTTTCTTTTAGTAGTTTTCATCATCCTGGCAGATCAGTTGTACTAAAACACTCAGTTATTCTGTTTCTTGCATCTTTAGTATGAGCAGTAAACACTCAGGAAAGAACAGAGGACACTTCCACAGTTTTCAGTGAAGCATGGATGAAATGGTGCCAAATACGGGATCCAAATGAGCTAAACAAGGACAAACAGCAGCTTAATTCAGCTCTTTTTCGTGTTAATTGATTGATTCATGCCATTTTTACTCTTCAGTCAAATCCACCCTTTGCTTGACATTTGAAAAGGCCACATGCGCTTTCAAGACAAAAAGTGTCAGGCATGGAGCCTCTTTCTGTCCTGCCCATCAGTCTGGCTTGCTGCACTATTAGTGTTTCAGCTTTCACTGTGGTGCATCAAACACCTCCTGACTGAAGTGGTGCTGCTCACAGTGAAGGTTGAGAGGTGTGCAGCCACAAGAGCCCTTGTCAGCTGTTGTACTTCTAATGTGAAACAACACTCTCTATTTGCAGTGTTGTACTTTAAATATGTCTGGCTCTGTAATATTGTTCATTCCATCTCATCCCCAGACTTGAATCTCTGTACATCTGACACTCTGTTTTTATTTCAGACCAAACAACAAACCTTCAAAATCATCCTTCCCCACTGAAGACATAACAGTAACTTGTAACTTCTAATATACAGGAAATATTTCAAGGGAAAACATCTTCATATGCACTACATTTAATCTCCCTCTCCACTTTCACACACACACATGCAAATGATGAGCGAGCCAACTACAGAAACGTGTAATACCTACACTCTAGATTGATAGTAATGAACCAGCTTCAGTGAAATGTGCCACACCCAAGAGCAACTGATAGACAAGTAATGCCAATACATTTCCTTTTATGACTGCACTTTATGCTAATATACCACTCATACCCTGATTTGCATAATGCAAGAGCTCTCAACCTCATCTTACTTGAATTATGCAAATTTTTTTTCACTGCAAGGCGTATTGGATGCGATGCATTTTCCCCCCTTTTGAATCAATTTCTAGAAATCATTTGAATCAGATTTGGGATTAATGCCTTCTGTTGCTTTTATCCACAATTCTACCGTATATTAGAGTAGCAAATTAATGCACATTTACATTCAGGAGTTTGCAATATCGAGCATTTCTGTGAGTTGTTCTATTTAAGCTCTCCAGTGGCTCATCATACGCGAAGACACATACTGTAACACATAGCAACCACACACAATGCTAAATGTCAGTGGGGCAAGTTAGATAAGGCAAAACACGGAGTGAAGATACAACTTTCAGCTGTTGAATGTAGGTCAGACTGCTGTCAGGTGTCCACGGAGCCCACTGGCCAGCACCAAAGGTCATTGTGTTTGCTGTACATGAGGAGTCGTAGTTTTGCGATGATTTAAAAGTCACTGTGTCTTTAGATGGCCAAAGTGTGTCACTGTCACCTTTCATCAGGAAAACCTGGTGAAACAGGCTAGTAGAAACCCTAAAACCAGTCTGCAGTGATGCAAAAATGCATGTCCAAAGACACAGTAACCTTACCACAGGAGGTATGAGAGCTAATTGTTTTCATTTTTGGATTCCACTGCTTGCTTGTCTTGATTTTAATCGTGGTCTGTTTGTATCTGCATACATATGTTTACGTATGTTTACATATACCGTGTGTTAATATGAGAATGGCTTCTACCGACTCGATTAAGGCAGGAGGCTTGAGACAGACTAAAATGACTGGTAACAGGTGAAACCTGATGCCTT